>NW_027478630.1:0-300000 GCF_051014685.1 Ptiloglossa arizonensis
ATTTTTGGCTTTCTCAACCACTTCTTGGCTTCAAACTCCCATAATTCGCGAACGGATTGACATAACCCAAAAATTCCTGTTGCGGCTGAAAGTAGAAACTCGCCCGATTACAACGGTATGTGTATTTTTTCCCTAGGGCATTCTGGTTAAGCGTTTGGAGCAGCAGATGTGCGAAAAATTTGTTGTCTTCTCAACCATTTCTTGGCTTCAAACTCCCATATCTTGCGAACGGATTGACCTAACCCAAAAATTCCTATTGCATCTGAAAGTAGAATCTCGCCCGATTACAACGGTATGTGTATTTTTTCCCTAGGCCATTCTGGTTAAGCGTTTGGAGCAGCAGAATTGCGAAAATTTTTTGCCTTCTCAACCATTTCTTGGCTTCAAACTCCAATAATTCGCGAACGGATTGACATAACCCAAAAATTCCTGTTGCGACTGAAAGTAGAAACTCGCCCGATTTCAACGGTATGTGTATTTTTTCCCTAGGCCATTCTGGTTAAGCGTTTGGAGCAGCAGAAGTGCGAAAAATTTGTTGTCTTCTCAACTATTTCTTAGCTTCAAAGTCCCATATCTCGCGAACGGATTGACCTAACCCAAAAATTCCTATTGAATCTGAAAGTAGAAGCTCGCCCGATTACAACGGTATGTGTATTTTTTCCCCAGGCCATTCTGGTTAAGCGTTGCGAGCAGCCGTATTGCCAAAATTTTTTGCCTTCTCAACCATTTCTTAGCTTCAAACTCCCATATCTCGCGAACGGATTGACATAACCCAAAAATTCCTGTTGCGACTGAAAGTAGAAACTCGCCCGATTACAACGGTATGTGTATTTTTTCCCTAGGCCATTCTGGTTAAGCGTTTGGAGCAGCAGAATTGCGAAAATTTTTTGCCTTCTCAACCATTTCTTGGCTTCAAACTCCAATAATTCGCGAACGGATTGACATAACCCAAAAATTCCTGTTGCGACTGAAAGTAGAAACTCGCCCGATTTCAACGGTATGTGTATTTTTTCCCTAGGCCATTCTGGTTAAGCGTTTGGAGCAGCAGATGTGCGAAAAATTTGTTGTCTTCTCAACCATTTCTTGGCTTCAAACTCCCATATCTTGCGAACGGATTGTCCTAACCCAAAAATTCCTATTGCATCTGAAAGTAGAATCTCGCCCGATTACAACGGTATGTGTATTTTTTCCCTAGGCCATTCTGGTTAAGCGTTTGGAGCAGCAGAAGTGCGAAAAATTTTTTGCCTTCTCAACCATTTCTTGGCTTCAAGCTCCCATATCTCGCGAACGGATTGACCTAACCCAAAAATTCCTATTGCATCTGAAAGTAGAAGCTCGCCCGACTACAACGGTATGTGTATTTTTTCCCTAGGCCATTCTGGTTAAGCGTTTGGAGCAGCAGAATTGCAAAAAATTTTTTGCCTTCTCAACCATTTCTTGGCTTCAAACTCCCATATCTCGCGAACGGATTGACCTAACCCAAAAATTCCTATTGCGTCTGAAAGTAGAAACTCGCCCGATTACAACGGTATGTGTATTTTTTCCCCAGGCCATTCTGGTTAAGCGTTGCGAGCAGCCGTATTGCCAAAATTTTTTGCCTTCTCAACCATTTCTTAGCTTCAAACTCCCATATCTCGCGAACGGATTGACATAACCCAAAAATTCCTGTTGCGACTGAAAGTAGAAACTCGCCCGATTACAACGGTATGTGTATTTTTTCCCTAGGCCATTCTGGTTAAGCGTTTGGAGCAGCAGAATTGCGAAAAATTTTTGGCTTTCTCAACCACTTCTTGGCTTCAAACTCCATAATTCGCGAACGGATTGACATAACCCAAAAATTCCTGTTGCGACTGAAAGTAGAAACTCGCCCGATTACAACGGTATGTGTATTTTTTCCCTAGGGCATTCTGGTTAAGCGTTTGGAGCAGCAGATGTGCGAAAAATTTGTTGTCTTCTCAACCATTTCTTGGCTTCAAACTCCCATATCTTGCGAACGGATTGTCCTAACCCAAAAATTCCTATTGCATCTGAAAGTAGAATCTCGCCCGATTACAACGGTATGTGTATTTTTTCCCTAGGCCATTCTGGTTAAGCGTTTGGAGCAGCAGAAGTGCGAAAATTTTTTGCCTTCTCAACCATTTCTTGGCTTCAAGCTCCCATATCTCGCGAACGGATTGACCTAACCCAAAAATTCCTATTGCATCTGAAAGTAGAAGCTCGCCCGACTACAACGGTATGTGTATTTTTTCCCTAGGCCATTCTGGTTAAGCGTTTGGAGCAGCAGAATTGCAAAAAATTTTTTGCCTTCTCAACCATTTCTTGGCTTCAAACTCCCATATCTCGCGAACGGATTGACCTAACCCAAAAATTCCTATTGCGTCTGAAAGTAGAAACTCGCCCGATTACAACGGTATGTGTATTTTTTCCCCAGGCCATTCTGGTTAAGCGTTGCGAGCAGCCGTATTGCCAAAAATTTTTTGCCTTCTCAACCATTTCTTAGCTTCAAACTCCCATGTCTCGCGAACGGATTGACATAACCCAAAAATTCCTGTTGCGACTGAAAGTAGAAACTCGCCCGATTACAACGGTATGTGTATTTTTTCCCTAGGCCATCCTGGTTAAGCGTTTGGAGCAGCAGAAGTGCGAAAATTTGTTGTCTTCTCAACTATTTCTTAGCTTCAAAGGCCCATATCTCGCGAACGGATTGACCTAACCCAAAAATTCCTATTGCATCTGAAAGTAGAAGCTCGCCCGATTACAACGGTATGTGTATTTTTTCCCTAGGCCATTCTGGTTAAGCGTTTGGAGCAGCAGAATTGCGAAAAATTTTTTCCCTTCTCAACCATTTCTCGGCTTCAAACTCCCATATCTCGCGAACGGATTGACCTAACCCAAAAATTCCTATTGCGTCTGAAAGTAGAAACTCGCCCGATTACAACGGTATGTGTATTTTTTCCCTAGGCCATTCTGGATAAGCGTTTGGAGCAGCAGAATTGCGAAAAATTTTTTGCCTTCTCAACCATTTCTTGGCTTCAAACTCCAATAATTCGCGAACGGATTGACATAACCCAAAAATTCCTGTTGCGACTGAAAGTAGAAACTCGCCCGATTTCAACGGTATGTGTATTTTTTCCCTAGGCCATTCTGGTTAAGCGTTTGGAGCAGCAGAATTGCGAAAAATTTGTTGTCTTCTCAACTATTTCTTAGCTTCAAAGTCCCATATCTCGCGAACGGATTGACCTAACCCAAAAATTCCTATTGCATCTGAAAGTAGAAGCTCGCCCGATTACAACGGTATGTCTATTTTTTCCCTAGGCCATTCTGGTTAAGCGTTTGGAGCAGCAGAATTGCGAAAAATTTTTGGCTTTCTCAACCACTTCTTGGTTTCAAACTCCCATAATTCGCGAACGGATTGACATAACCCAAAAATTCCTGTTGCGACTGAAAGTAGAAACTCGCCCGATTACAACGGTATGTGTATTTTTTCCGTAGGCCATTCTGGTTAAGCGCTTGGAGCAGCAGAATTGCGAAAAATTTTTGGCTTTCTCAACCACTTCTTGGCTTAAAACTCCCATAATTCGCGAACGGATTGACATAACCCAAAAATTCCTGTTGCGACTGAAAGTAGAAACTCGCCCGATTACAACGGTATGTGTATTTTTTCCCTAGGCCATTCTGGTTAAGCGTTTGGAGCAGCAGAATTGCGAAAAATTTGTTGTCTTCTCAACTATTTCTTAGCTTCAAAGTCCCATATCTCGCGAACGGATTGACCTAACCCAAAAATTCCTATTGCGTCTGAAAGTAGAAGCTCGCCCGATTACAACGGTATGTGTATTTTTTCCCTAGGCCATTCTGGTTAAGCGTTTGGTGCAGCAGAAGTGCGAAAAATTTTTTGCCTTTTCAACCATTTCTTGGCTTCAAACTCCCATATCTCGCGAACGGATTGACATAACGCAAAAATTCCTGTTGCGACTGAAAGTAGAAACTCGCCCGATTACAGCGGTATGTGTATTTTTTCCCTAGGCCATCCTGGTTAAGCGTTTGGAGCAGCAGAAGTGCGAAAATTTGTTTTCTTCTCAACTATTTCTTAGCTTCAAAGTCCCATATCTCGCGAACGGATTGACCTAACCCAAAAATTCCTATTGCATCTGAAAGTAGAAGCTCGCCGATTACAACGGTATGTGTATTTTTTCCCTAGGCCATTCTGGTTAAGCGTTTGGAGCAGCAGAATTGCGAAAAATTTTTTCCCTTCTCAACCATTTCTCGGCTTCAAGCTCCCATATCTCGCGAACGGATTGACCTAACCCAAAAATTCCTATTGCGTCTGAAAGTAGAAACTCGCCCGATTACAACGGTATGTGTATTTTTTCCCTAGGCCATTCTGGTTAAGCGTTTGGAGCAGCAGAATTGCGAAAAATTTTTTGCCTTCTCAACCATTTCTTGGCTTCAAACTCCAATAATTCGCGAACGGATTGACATAATCCAAAAATTCCTGTTGCGACTGAAAGTAGAAACTCGCCCGATTTCAACGGTATGTGTATTTTTTCCCTAGGCCATTCTGGTTAAGCGTTTGGAGCAGCAGAAGTGCGAAAAATTTGTTGTCTTCTCAACTATTTCTTAGCTTCAAAGTCCCATATCTCGCGAACGGATTGACCTAACCCAAAAATTCCTATTGAATCTGAAAGTAGAAGCTCGCCCGATTACAACGGTATGTGTATTTTTTCCCCAGGCCATTCTGGTTAAGCGTTGCGAGCAGCCGTATTGCCAAAAATTTTTTGCCTTCTCAACCATTTCTTAGCTTCAAACTCCCATATCTCGCGAACGGATTGACATAACCCAAAAATTCCTGTTGCGACTGAAAGTAGAAACTCGCCCGATTACAACGGTATGTGTATTTTTTCCCTAGGCCATTCTGGTTAAGCGTTTGGAGCAGCAGAATTGCGAAAAATTTTTGGCTTTCTCAACCACTTCTTGGCTTCAAACTCCCATAATTCGCGAACGGATTGACATAACCCAAAAATTCCTGTTGCGGCTGAAAGTAGAAACTCGCCCGATTACAACGGTATGTGTATTTTTTCCCTAGGGCATTCTGGTTAAGCGTTTGGAGCAGCAGATGTGCGAAAAATTTGTTGTCTTCTCAACCATTTCTTGGCTTCAAACTCCCATATCTTGCGAACGGATTGACCTAACCCAAAAATTCCTATTGCATCTGAAAGTAGAATCTCGCCCGATTACAACGGTATGTGTATTTTTTCCCTAGGCCATTCTGGTTAAGCGTTTGGAGCAGCAGAATTGCGAAAAATTTTTTGCCTTCTCAACCATTTCTTGGCTTCAAACTCCAATAATTCGCGAACGGATTGACATAACCCAAAAATTCCTGTTGCGACTGAAAGTAGAAACTCGCCCGATTTCAACGGTATGTGTATTTTTTCCCTAGGCCATTCTGGTTAAGCGTTTGGAGCAGCAGAAGTGCGAAAAATTTGTTGTCTTCTCAACTATTTCTTAGCTTCAAAGTCCCATATCTCGCGAACGGATTGACCTAACCCAAAAATTCCTATTGAATCTGAAAGTAGAAGCTCGCCCGATTACAACGGTATGTGTATTTTTTCCCCAGGCCATTCTGGTTAAGCGTTGCGAGCAGCCGTATTGCCAAAAATTTTTTGCCTTCTCAACCATTTCTTAGCTTCAAACTCCCATATCTCGCGAACGGATTGACATAACCCAAAAATTCCTGTTGCGACTGAAAGTAGAAACTCGCCCGATTACAACGGTATGTGTATTTTTTCCCTAGGCCATTCTGGTTAAGCGTTTGGAGCAGCAGAATTGCGAAAAATTTTTTGCCTTCTCAACCATTTCTTGGCTTCAAACTCCAATAATTCGCGAACGGATTGACATAACCCAAAAATTCCTGTTGCGACTGAAAGTAGAAACTCGCCCGATTTCAACGGTATGTGTATTTTTTCCCTAGGCCATTCTGGTTAAGCGTTTGGAGCAGCAGATGTGCGAAAAATTTGTTGTCTTCTCAACCATT
Source organism: Ptiloglossa arizonensis (assembly GCF_051014685.1). Classification (NCBI taxonomy): domain Eukaryota; kingdom Metazoa; phylum Arthropoda; class Insecta; order Hymenoptera; family Colletidae; genus Ptiloglossa; species Ptiloglossa arizonensis. Next base: position 6,032 of record NW_027478630.1, read on the forward strand.
TCTTGGCTTCAAACTCCCATATCTTGCGAACGGATTGTCCTAACCCAAAAATTCCTATTGCATCTGAAAGTAGAATCTCGCCCGATTACAACGGTATGTGTATTTTTTCCCTAGGCCATTCTGGTTAAGCGTTTGGAGCAGCAGAAGTGCGAAAAATTTTTTGCCTTCTCAACCATTTCTTGGCTTCAAGCTCCCATATCTCGCGAACGGATTGACCTAACCCAAAAATTCCTATTGCATCTGAAAGTAGAAGCTCGCCCGACTACAACGGTATGTGTATTTTTTCCCTAGGCCATTCTGGTTAAGCGTTTGGAGCAGCAGAATTGCAAAAAATTTTTTGCCTTCTCAACCATTTCTTGGCTTCAAACTCCCATATCTCGCGAACGGATTGACCTAACCCAAAAATTCCTATTGCGTCTGAAAGTAGAAACTCGCCCGATTACAACGGTATGTGTATTTTTTCCCCAGGCCATTCTGGTTAAGCGTTGCGAGCAGCCGTATTGCCAAAAATTTTTTGCCTTCTCAACCATTTCTTAGCTTCAAACTCCCATATCTCGCGAACGGATTGACATAACCCAAAAATTCCTGTTGCGACTGAAAGTAGAAACTCGCCCGATTACAACGGTATGTGTATTTTTTCCCTAGGCCATTCTGGTTAAGCGTTTGGAGCAGCAGAATTGCGAAAAATTTTTGGCTTTCTCAACCACTTCTTGGCTTCAAACTCCCATAATTCGCGAACGGATTGACATAACCCAAAAATTCCTGTTGCGACTGAAAGTAGAAACTCGCCCGATTACAACGGTATGTGTATTTTTTCCCTAGGGCATTCTGGTTAAGCGTTTGGAGCAGCAGATGTGCGAAAAATTTGTTGTCTTCTCAACCATTTCTTGGCTTCAAACTCCCATATCTTGCGAACGGATTGTCCTAACCCAAAAATTCCTATTGCATCTGAAAGTAGAATCTCGCCCGATTACAACGGTATGTGTATTTTTTCCCTAGGCCATTCTGGTTAAGCGTTTGGAGCAGCAGAAGTGCGAAAAATTTTTTGCCTTCTCAACCATTTCTTGGCTTCAAGCTCCCATATCTCGCGAACGGATTGACCTAACCCAAAAATTCCTATTGCATCTGAAAGTAGAAGCTCGCCCGACTACAACGGTATGTGTATTTTTTCCCTAGGCCATTCTGGTTAAGCGTTTGGAGCAGCAGAATTGCAAAAAATTTTTTGCCTTCTCAACCATTTCTTGGCTTCAAACTCCCATATCTCGCGAACGGATTGACCTAACCCAAAAATTCCTATTGCGTCTGAAAGTAGAAACTCGCCCGATTACAACGGTATGTGTATTTTTTCCCCAGGCCATTCTGGTTAAGCGTTGCGAGCAGCCGTATTGCCAAAAATTTTTTGCCTTCTCAACCATTTCTTAGCTTCAAACTCCCATGTCTCGCGAACGGATTGACATAACCCAAAAATTCCTGTTGCGACTGAAAGTAGAAACTCGCCCGATTACAACGGTATGTGTATTTTTTCCCTAGGCCATTCTGGTTAAGCGTTTGGAGCAGCAGAAGTGCGAAAAATTTTTTGCCTTCTCAACCATTTCTTGGCTTCAAGCTCCCATATCTCGCGAACGGATTGACCTAACCCAAAAATTCCTATTGCATCTGAAAGTAGAAGCTCGCCCGAATACAACGGTATGTGTATTTTTTCCCTAGTCCATTCTGGTTAAGCGTTTGGAGCAGCAGAATTACGAAAAATTTTTTCCCTTCTCAACCATTTCTTGGCTTCAAACTCCCATATCTCGCGAACGGATTGACCTACCCCATAAATGCCTATTGCGTCTGAAAGTAGAAACTCGCCCGATTACAACGGTATGTGTATTTTTTCCCTAGGCCATTCTGGTTAAGCGTTTGGAGCAGCAGAATTGCGAAAAATTTGTTGCCTTCTCAAATATTTCTTGGCTCCAAACTCCCATATCTCGCGAACGGATTGACGTAACCCAAAAATTCCTATTGCATCTGAAAGTAGAAGCTCGCCCGACTACAACGGTATGTGTATTTTTTCCCTAGGCCATTCTGGTTAAGCGTTTGGAGCAGCAGAATTGCAAAAAATTTTTTGCCTTCTCAACCATTTCTTGGCTTCAAACTCCCATATCTCGCGAACGGATTGACCTAACCCAAAAATTCCTATTGCGTCTGAAAGTAGAAACTCGCCCGATTACAACGGCATGTGTATTTTTCCCCTAGGCCATTCTGGTTAAGCGTTTGGAGCAGCAGAAGTGCGAAAAATTTGTTGTCTTCTCAACCATTTCTTGGCTTCACACTCCCATATCTCGCGAGCGGATTGACCTAACCCAGAAATTCCTATTGCATCTGAAAGTAGAAACTCGCCCGATTACAAAGGTATGTGTATTTTTTCCCTAGGCCATTCTGGTTAAGCGTTTGGAGCAGCAGAAGTGCGAAAAATTTGTTGACTTCTCAACTATTTCTTAGCTTCAAAGTCCCATACCTCGCGAACGGATTGACCTAACCCAAAAATTCCAATTGCATCTGAAAGTAGAAGCTCGCCCGATTACAACGGTATGTGTATTTTTTCCCTAGGCCATTCTGGTTAAGCGTTTGGAGCAGCAGAATTGCGAAAAATTTTTGGCTTTCTCAACCACTTCTTGGTTTCAAACTCCCATAATTCGCGAACGGATTGACATAACCCAAAAATTCCTGTTGCGACTGAAAGTAGAAACTCGCCCGATTACAACGGTATGTGTATTTTTTCCGTAGGCCATTCTGGTTAAGCGTTTGGAGCAGCAGAATTGCGAAAAATTTTTGGCTTTCTCAACCACTTCTTGGCTTCAAACTCCCATAATTCGCGAACGGATTAACATAACCCAAAAATTCCTGTTGCGACTCAAAGTAGAAACTCGCCCGATTACAACGGTATGTGTATTTTTTCCCTACGGCATTCTGGTTAAGCGTTTGGAGCAGCAGAAGTGCGAAAAATTTTTTGCCTTCTCAACCATTTCTTGGCTTCAAGCTCCCATATCTCGCGAACGGATTGACCTAACCCAAAAATTCCTACTGCATCTGAAAGTAGAAGCTCGGCCGATTACAACGGTATGTGTATTTTTTCCCTAGTCCATTCTGGTTAAGCGTTTGGAGCAGCAGAATTACGAAAAATTTTTTCCCTTCTCAACCATTTCTTGGCTTCAAACTCCCATATCTCGCGAACGGATTGACCTACCCCAAAAATTCCTATTGCGTCTGAAAGTAGAAACTCGCCCGTTTACAACGGTATGTGTATTTTTTCCCTAGGCCATTCTGGTTAAGCGTTTGGAGCAGCAGAATTGCGAAAAATTTGTTGTCTTCTCAACTATTTCTTAGATTCAAAGTCCCATATCTCGCGAACGGATTGACCTAACCCAAAAATACCTGTTGCGACTGAAAGTAGAATCTCGCCCGATTACAACGGTATGTTTGTTTTTACCCCTAGGCCATTCTGGTTAAGCGTTTGGAGCAGCAGAAGTGCGAAAAATTTGTTGTCTTCTCAACTATTTCTTAGCTTCAAAGTCCCATATCTCGCGAACGGATTGACCTAACCCAAAAATTCCTATTGAATCTGAAAGTAGAAGCTCGCCCGATTACAACGGTATGTTTGTTTTTACCCCTAGGCCATTCTGGTTAAGCGTTTGGAGCAGCAGAAGTGCGAAAAATTTGTTGTCTTCTCAACTATTTCTTAGCTTCAAAGTCCCATATCTCGCGAACGGATTGACCTAACCCAAAAATTCCTATTGCATCTGAAAGTAGAAGCTCGCCCGATTACAACGGTATGTGTATTTTTTCCCTAGGCCATTCTGGTTAAACGTTTGGAGCAGCAGAATTGCGAAAAATTTGTTGTCCTCTCAACCATTTCTTAGCGTCAAACTCCCATATCTCGCGAACGGATTGACCTAACCCAAAAATTCCTGTTGCATCTGAAAGTAGAAACTCCCCCGATTACAACGGTATGTGTATTTTTTCCCTAGGCCATTCTGGTTAAGCGTTTGGAGCAGCAGAATTGCGAAAAATTTGTTGCCTTCTCAACCATTTCTTGGCTTCAAACTCCCATATCTCGCGAACGGATTGACCTAACCCAAAAATTCCAATTGCATCTGAAAGTAGAAACTCGCCCGATTACAACGGTATGTGTATTTTTTCCCTAGGCCATTCTGGTTAAGCGTTTGGAGCAGCAGAATTGCGAAAAATTTGTTGTCTTCTCAACCATTTCTTAGCTTCAAACTCCCATATCTCGCGAACGGATTGACCTAACCCAAAAATTCCTGTAGCGTCTGAAAGTAGAAACTCGCCCGATTACAACGGTATGTGTATTTTTTCCCTAGGCCATTCTTGTTAAGCGTTTGGAGCAGCAGAATTGCGAAAAATTTTTTGCCTTCTCAACCATTTCTTGGCTTCAAACTCCCATATCTCGCGAACGGATTGACCTAACCCAAAAATTCCTACTGCATCTGAAAGTAGAAACTCGCCCGATTACAACGGTATGTGTATTTTTTCCCTAGGCCATTCTGGTTAAGCGTTTGGAGCAGCAGAATTGCGAAAAATTTTTTGCCTTCTCAACCATTTCTTGGCTACAAACTCCCATATCTCGCGAACGGATTTACCTAACCCAAAAATTCCTACTGCATCTGAAAGTAGAATCTCGCCCGATTACAACGGTATGTGTATTTTTTACCTAGGCCATTCTGGTTAAGCGTTTGGAGCAGCAGAAGTGCGAAAAATTTGTTGTCTTCTCAACCATTTCTTAGCTTCAAACTCCCATATCTCGCGAACGGATTGACCTAAACCAAAAATTCCTGTTGCTTCTGAAAGTAGAAACTCGCCCGATTACAACGGTATGTTTATTTTTTCCCTGGGCCATTCTGGTTAAGCGTTTGGAGCAGCAGAATAGCGAAAACTTTTTTGCCTTCTCAACCATTTCTTGGCTTCAAACTCCCATATCTCGCGAACGGATTGACCTAACCCAAAAATTCCTACTGCATCTGAAAGTAGAAACTCGCCCGATTACAACGGTATGTGTATTTTTTCCCTAGGCCATTCTGGTTAAGCGTGTGGAGCAGCAGAATTGCGAAAAATTTTTTGCCTTCTCAACCATTTCTTGGCTTCAAACTTCCATATCTCGCGAACGGATTGACCTAACCCAAAAATTCCTACTGCATCTGAAAGTAGAAACTCGCCCGATTACAACGGTATGTGTATTTTTTCCCTAGGCCATTCTGGTTAAGCGTTTGGAGCAGCAGAATTGCGAAAAATTTGTTGTCCTCTCAACCATTTCTTAGCGTCAAACTGCCATATCTCGCGAACGGATTGACCTAACCCAAAAATTCCTGTAGCGTCTGAAAGTAGAAACTCGCCCGATTACAACGGTATGTGTATTTTTTCCCTAGGCCATTCTGGTTAAGCGTTTGGAGCAGCAGAAGTGCGAAAAATTTGTTGTCTTCTCATCCATTTCTTAGCTTCAAACTTCCATATCTCGCGAACGGATTGACCTAAACCAAAAATTCCCGTTGCTTCTGAAAGTAGAAACTCGCCCGATTACTACGGTATGTTTATTTTTTCCCTGGGCCATTCTGGTTAAACGTTTGGAGCAGCAGAATAGGGGAAAATTTTTTGCCTTCTCAACCATTTCTTGGCTTCAAACTCCCATATCTCGCGAACGGATTGACCTAACCCAAAAATTCCTACTGCATCTGAAAGTAGAAACTCGCCCGATTACAACGGTATGTGTATTTTTTCCCTAGGCCATTCTGGTTAAGCGTGTGGAGCAGCAGAATTGCGAAAAATTTTTTGCCTTCTCAACCATTTCTTGGCTTCAAATTTCCATATCTCGCGAACGGATTGACCTAACCCAAAAATTCCTACTGCATCTGAAAGTAGAAACTCGCCCGATTACAACGGTATGTGTATTTTTTCCCTAGGCCATTCTGGTTAAGCGTTTGGAGCAGCAGAATTGCGAAAAATTTGTTGTCCTCTCAACCATTTCTTAGCGTCTAACTCCCATATCTCGCGAACGGATTGACCTAACCCAAAAATTCCTGTAGCGTCTGAAAGTAGAAACTCGCCCGATTACAACGGTATGTGTATTTTTTCCCTAGGCCATTCTTGTTAAGTCTTTGGAGCAGCAGAATTGCGAAAAATTTTTTGCCTTCTCAACCATTTCTTGGCTTCAAACTCCCATATCTCGCGAACGGATTGACCTAACCCAAAAATTCCTACTGCATCTGAAAGTAGAAACTCGCCCGATTACAACGGTATGTGTATTTTTTCCCTAGGCCATTCTGGTTAAGCGTGTGCAGCAGCAGAAGTGCGAAAAATTTGTTGTCTTCTCAACCATTTCTTAGCTTCAAACTCCCATATCTCGCGAACGGCTTGACCTAAACCAAAAATTCCTGTTTCTTCTGAAAGTAGAAACTCGCCCGATTACAACGGTATGTGTATTTTTTCCCTAGGCCATTCTGGTTAAGCGTTTGGAGCAGCAGAATTGCGAAAAATTTGTTGTCCTCTCAACCATTTCTTAGCGTCGAACTCCCATATCTCGCGAACGGATTGACCTAACCCAAAAATTCCTGTAGCGTCTGAAAGTAGAAACTCGCCCGATTACAACGGTATGTGTATTTTTTCCCTAGGCCATTCTTGTTAAGCGTTTGGAGCAGCAGAATTGCGAAAAATTTTTTGCCTTCTCAACCATTTCTTGGCTTCAAACTCCCATATCTCGCGAACGGATTGACCTAACCCAAAAATTCCTACTGCATCTGAAAGTAGAAACTCGCCCGATTACAACGGTATGTGTATTTTTTCCCTAGGCCATTCTGGTTAAGCGTTTGGAGCAGCAGAATTACGAAAAATTTTTTGCCTTCTCAACCATTTCTTGGCTACAAACTCCCATATCTCGCGAACGGATTGACCTAACCCAAAAATTCCTACTGCATCTGAAAGTAGAAACTCGCCCGATTACAACGGTATGTGTATTTTTTCCCTAGGCCATTCTGGTTAAGCGTTTGGAGCAGCAGAAGTGCGAAAAATTTGTTGTCTTCTCAACCATTTCTTAGCTTCAAACTCCCATATCTCGCGAACGGCTTGACCTAAACCAAAAATTCCTGTTTCTTCTGAAAGTAGAAACTCGCCCGATTACAACGGTATGTGTATTTTTTCCCTAGGCCATTCTGGTTAAGCGTTTGGAGCAGCAGAATTGCGAAAAATTTGTTGTCCTCTCAACCATTTCTTAGCGTCGAACTCCCATATCTCGCGAACGGATTGACCTAACCCAAAAATTCCTGTAGCGTCTGAAAGTAGAAACTCGCCCGATTACAACGGTATGTGTATTTTTTCCCTAGGCCCTTCTTGTTAAGCGTTTGGAGCAGCAGAATTGCGAAAAATTTTTTGCCTTCTCAACCATTTCTTGGCTTCAAACTCCCATATCTCGCGAACGGATTGACCTAACCCAAAAATTCCTACTGCATCTGAAAGTAGAAACTCGCCCGATTACAACGGTATGTGTATTTTTTCCCTAGGCCATTCTGGTTAAGCGTGTGGAGCAGCAGAATTGCGAAAAATTTTTTGACTTCTCAACTATTTCTTAGCTTCAAAGTCCCATACCTCGCGAACGGATTGACCTAACCCAAAAATTCCAATTGCATCTGAAAGTAGAAGCTCGCCCGATTACAACGGTATGTGTATTTTTTCCCTAGGCCATTCTGGTTAAGCGTTTGGAGCAGCAGAATTGCGAAAAATTTTTGGCTTTCTCAACCACTTCTTGGTTTCAAACTCCCATAATTCGCGAACGGATTGACATAACCCAAAAATTCCTGTTGCGACTGAAAGTAGAAACTCGCCCGATTACAACGGTATGTGTATTTTTTCCGTAGGCCATTCTGGTTAAGCGTTTGGAGCAGCAGAATTGCGAAAAATTTTTGGCTTTCTCAACCACTTCTTGGCTTCAAACTCCCATAATTCGCGAACGGATTGACATAACCCAAAAATTCCTGTTGCGACTCAAAGTAGAAACTCGCCCGATTACAACGGTATGTGTATTTTTTCCCTACGGCATTCTGGTTAAGCGTTTGGAGCAGCAGAAGTGCGAAAAATTTTTTGCCTTCTCAACCATTTCTTGGCTTCAAGCTCCCATATCTCGCGAACGGATTGACCTAACCCAAAAATTCCTACTGCATCTGAAAGTAGAAGCTCGGCCGATTACAACGGTATGTGTATTTTTTCCCTAGTCCATTCTGGTTAAGCGTTTGGAGCAGCAGAATTACGAAAAATTTTTTCCCTTCTCAACCATTTCTTGGCTTCAAACTCCCATATCTCGCGAACGGATTGACCTACCCCAAAAATTCCTATTGCGTCTGAAAGTAGAAACTCGCCCGTTTACAACGGTATGTGTTTTTTTTCCCTAGGCCATTCTGGTTAAGCGTTTGGAGCAGCAGAATTGCGAAAAATTTGTTGTCTTCTCAACTATTTCTTAGATTCAAAGTCCCATATCTCGCGAACGGATTGACCTAACCCAAAAATTCCTGTTGCGACTGAAAGTAGAAACTCGCCCGATTACAACGGTATGTTTGTTTTTACCCCTAGGCCATTCTGGTTAAGCGTTTGGAGCAGCAGAAGTGCGAAAAATTTGTTGCCTTCTCAACTATTTCTTAGCTTCAAAGTCCCATATCTCGCGAACGGATTGACCTAACCCAAAAATTCCTATTGAATCTGAAAGTAGAAGCTCGCCCGATTACAACGGTTTGTGTATTTTTTCCCTAGGCCATTCTGGTTAAGCGTTTGGTGCAGCAGAAGTGCGAAAAATTTTTTGCCTTTTCAACCATTTCTTGGCTTCAAACTCCCATATCTCGCGAACGGATTGACATAACGCAAAAATTCCTGTTGCGACTGAAAGTAGAAACTCGCCCGATTACAACGGTATGTGTATTTTTTCCCTAGGCCATTCTGGTTAAGCGTTTGGTGCAGCAGAATTGCGAAAAATTTTTTGCCTTCTCAACCACTTCTTGGCTTCAAACTCCCATAATTCGCGAACGGATTGACATAACCCAAAAATTCCTGTTGCGACTGAAAGTAGAAACTCGCCCGATTACAACGGTATGTTTGTTTTTACCCCTAGGCCATTCTGGTTAAGCGTTTGGAGCAGCAGAAGTGCGAAAAATTTGTTGTCTTCTCAACTATTTCTTAGCTTCAAAGTCCCATATCTCGCGAACGGATTGACCTAACCCAAAAATTCCTATTGAATCTGAAAGTAGAAGCTCGCCCGATTACAACGGTATGTGTATTTTTTCCCTAGGGCATTCTGGTTAAGCGTTTGGAGCAGCAGATGTGCGAAAAATTTGTTGTCTTCTAAACGATTTCTTAGCTTCAAACTCCCATATCTTGCGAACGGATTGACCTAACCCAAAAATTCCTATTGCATCTGAAAGTAGCATCTCGCCCGATTACAAGGGTATGTGTATTTTTTCCCTAGGCCATTCTGGTTAAGCGTTTGGAGCAGCAGATGTGCGAAAAATTTTTTGCCTTCTCAACCATTTCTTGGCTTCAAACCCCCATATCTCGCGAACGGATTGACCTAACCCAAAAATTCCTATTGCATCTGAAAGTAGAAGCTCGCCCGATTACAACGGTATGTGTATTTTTTCCCTAGGCCATTCTGGTTAACCGTTTGGAGCAGCAGAATTACGAAAAATTTTTTCCCTTCTCAACCATTTCTTGGCTTCAAACTCCCATATCTCGCGAACGGATTGACCTACCCCCAAAATTCCTATTGCGTCTGAAAGTAGAAACTCGCCCGATTACATCGGTATGTGTATTTTTTCCCTAGGGCATTCTGGTTAAGCGTTTGGAGCAGCAGATGTGCGAAAAATTTGTTGTCTTCTCAACCATTTCTTAGCTTCAAACTCCCATATCTCGCGAACGGATTGACCTACCCCAAAAATTCCTATTGCGTCTGAAAGTAGAAACTCGCCCGTTTACAACGGTATGTGTATTTTTTCCCTAGGCCATTCTGGTTAAGCGTTTGGAGCAGCAGAATTGCGAAAAATTTGTTGTCTTCTCAACTATTTCTTAGATTCAAAGTCCCATATCTCGCGAACGGATTGACCTAACCCAAAAATTCCTGTTGCGACTGAAAGTAGAAACTCGCCCGATTACAACGGTATGTTTGTTTTTACCCCTAGGCCATTCTGGTTAAGCGTTTGGAGCAGCAGAAGTGCGAAAAATTTGTTGTCTTCTCAACTATTTCTTAGCTTCAAAGTCCCATATCTCGCGAACGGATTGACCTAACCCAAAAATTCCTATTGAATCTGAAAGTAGAAGCTCGCCCGATTACAACGGTTTGTGTATTTTTTCCCTAGGCCATTCTGGTTAAGCGTTTGGTGCAGCAGAAGTGCGAAAAATTTTTTGCCTTTTCAACCATTTCTTGGCTTCAAACTCCCATATCTCGCGAACGGATTGACATAACGCAAAAATTCCTGTTGCGACTGAAAGTAGAAACTCGCGCGATTACAACGGTATGTGTATTTTTTCCCTAGGCCATTCTGGTTAAGCGTTTGGTGCAGCAGAAGTGCGAAAAATTTTTTGCCTTTTCAACCATTTCTTGGCTTCAAACTCCCATATCTCGCGAACGGATTGACCTAACCCAAAAATTCCTATTGCATCTGAAAGTAGAACCTCGCCCGATTACAACGGTATGTGTATTTTTTCCCTAGGCCATTCTGGTCAAGCGTTTGGAGCAGCAGAATTGCGAAACATTTTTTGCCTTCTCAACCACTTCTTGGCTTCAAACTCCCATAATTCGCGAACGGATTGACATAACCCAAAAATTCCTGTTGCGACTGAAAGTAGAAACTCGCCCGATTACAACGGTATGTTTGTTTTTACCCCTAGGCCATTCTGGTTAAGCGTTTGGAGCAGCAGAAGTGCGAAAAATTTGTTGTCTTCTCAACCATTTCTTAGCTTCAAAGTCCCATATCTCGCGAACGGATTGACCTAACCCAAAAATTCCTATTGAATCTGAAAGTAGAAGCTCGCCCGATTACAACGGTATGTGTATTTTTTCCCTAGGGCATTCTGGTTAAGCGTTTGGAGCAGCAGATGTGCGAAAAATTTGTTGTCTTCTAAACCATTTCTTAGCTTCAAACTCCCATATCTTGCGAACGGATTGACCTAACCCAAAAATTCCTATTGCATCTGAAAGTAGCATCTCGCCCGATTACAAGGGTATGTGTATTTTTTCCCTAGGCCATTCTGGTTAAGCGTTTGGAGCAGCAGATGTGCGAAAAATTTTTTGCCTTCTCAACCATTTCTTGGCTTCAAACCCCCATATCTCGCGAACGGATTGACCTACCCCCAAAATTCCTATTGCGTCTGAAAGTAGAAACTCGCCCGATTACAACGGTATGTGTATTTTTTCCCTAGGCCATTCTGGTCAAGCGTTTGGAGCAGCAGAATTGCGAAACATTTTTTGCCTTCTCAACCACTTCTTGGCTTCAAACTCCCATAATTCGCGAACGGATTGACATAACCCAAAAATTCCTGTTGCGACTGAAAGTAGAAACTCGCCCGATTACAACGGTATGTTTGTTTTTACCCCTAGGCCATTCTGGTTAAGCGTTTGGAGCAGCAGAAGTGCGAAAAATTTGTTGTCTTCTCAACCATTTCTTAGCTTCAAAGTCCCATATCTCGCGAACGGATTGACCTAACCCAAAAATTCCTATTGAATCTGAAAGTAGAAGCTCGCCCGATTACAACGGTATGTGTATTTTTTCCCTAGGGCATTCTGGTTAAGCGTTTGGAGCAGCAGATGTGCGAAAAATTTGTTGTCTTCTAAACCATTTCTTAGCTTCAAACTCCCATATCTTGCGAACGGATTGACCTAACCCAAAAATTCCTATTGCATCTGAAAGTAGCATCTCGCCCGATTACAAGGGTATGTGTATTTTTTCCCTAGGCCATTCTGGTTAAGCGTTTGGAGCAGCAGATGTGCGAAAAATTTTTTGCCTTCTCAACCATTTCTTGGCTTCAAACCCCCATATCTCGCGAACGGATTGACCTAACCCAAAAATTCCTATTGCATCTGAAAGTAGAAGCTCGCCCGATTACAACGGTATGTGTATTTTTTCGCTAGGCCATTCTGGTTAACCGTTTGGAGCAGCAGAATTACGAAAAATTTTTTCCCTTCTCAACCATTTCTTGGCTTCAAACTCCCATATCTCGCGAACGGATTGACCTACCCCCAAAATTCCTATTGCGTCTGAAAGTAGAAACTCGCCCGATTACAACGGTATGTGTATTTTTTCCCTAGGGCATTCTGGTTAAGCGTTTGGAGCAGCAGATGTGCGAAAAATTTGTTGTCTTCTCAACCATTTCTTAGCTTCAAACTCCCATATCTTGCGAACGGATTGACCTAACCCAAAAATTCCTATTGCATCTGAAAGTAGAATCTCGCCCGATTACAACGGTATGTGTATTTTTTCCCTAGGCCATTCTGGTTAAGCGTTTGGAGCAGCAGAAGTGCGAAAAATTTTTTGCCTTCTCAACCATTTCTTGGCTTCAAACTCCCATATCTCGCGAACGGATTGACCTAACCCAAAAATTCCTATTGCATCTGAAAGTAGAAGCTCGCCCGATTACAACGGTATGTGTATTTTTCCCCTAGGCCATTCTGGTTAAGCGTTTGGAGCAGCAGAATTACGAAAAATTTTTTCCCTTCTCAACCATTTCTTGGCTTCAAACTCCCATATCTCGCGAACGGATTGACCTAACCCAAAAATTCCTATTGCATCTGAAAGTAGAAGCTCGCCCGATTACAACGGTATGTGTATTTTTTCCCTAGGCCATTCTGGTTAAACGTTTGGAGCAGCAGAATTGCGAAAAATTTGTTGTCCTCTCAACCATTTCTTAGCGTCAAACTCCCATATCTCGCGAACGGATTGACCTAACCCAAAAATTCCTGTTGCATCTGAAAGTAGAAACTCCCCCGATTACAACGGTATGTGTATTTTTTCCCTAGGCCATTCTGGTTAAGCGTTTGGAGCAGCAGAATTGCGAAAAATTTGTTGCCTTCTCAACCATTTCTTGGCTTCAAACTCCCATATCTCGCGAACGGATTGACCTAACCCAAAAATTCCAATTGCATCTGAAAGTAGAAACTCGCCCGATTACAACGGTATGTGTATTTTTTCCCTAGGCCATTCTGGTTAAGCGTTTGGAGCAGCAGAATTGCGAAAAATTTGTTGTCTTCTCAACCATTTCTTAGCTTCAAACTCCCATATCTCGCGAACGGATTGACCTAACCCAAAAATTCCTGTAGCGTCTGAAAGTAGAAACTCGCCCGATTACAACGGTATGTGTATTTTTTCCCTAGGCCATTCTTGTTAAGCGTTTGGAGCAGCAGAATTGCGAAAAATTTTTTGCCTTCTCAACCATTTCTTGGCTTCAAACTCCCATATCTCGCGAACGGATTGACCTAACCCAAAAATTCCTACTGCATCTGAAAGTAGAAACTCGCCCGATTACAACGGTATGTGTATTTTTTCCCTAGGCCATTCTGGTTAAGCGTTTGGAGCAGCAGAATTGCGAAAAATTTTTTGCCTTCTCAACCATTTCTTGGCTACAAACTCCCATATCTCGCGAACGGATTGACCTAACCCAAAAATTCCTACTGCATCTGAAAGTAGAATCTCGCCCGATTACAACGGTATGTGTATTTTTTCCCTAGGCCATTCTGGTTAAGCGTTTGGAGCAGCAGAAGTGCGAAAAATTTGTTGTCTTCTCAACCATTTCTTAGCTTCAAACTCCCATATCTCGCGAACGGATTGACCTAAACCAAAAATTCCTGTTGCTTCTGAAAGTAGAAACTCGCCCGATTACAACGGTATGTTTATTTTTTCCCTGGGCCATTCTGGTTAAGCGTTTGGAGCAGCAGAATAGCGAAAACTTTTTTGCCTTCTCAACCATTTCTTGGCTTCAAACTCCCATATCTCGCGAACGGATTGACCTAACCCAAAAATTCCTACTGCATCTGAAAGTAGAAACTCGCCCGATTACAACGGTATGTGTATTTTTTCCCTAGGCCATTCTGGTTAAGCGTGTGGAGCAGCAGAATTGCGAAAAATTTTTTGCCTTCTCAACCATTTCTTGGCTTCAAACTTCCATATCTCGCGAACGGATTGACCTAACCCAAAAATTCCTACTGCATCTGAAAGTAGAAACTCGCCCGATTACAACGGTATGTGTATTTTTTCCCTAGGCCATTCTGGTTAAGCGTTTGGAGCAGCAGAATTGCGAAAAATTTGTTGTCCTCTCAACCATTTCTTAGCGTCAAACTGCCATATCTCGCGAACGGATTGACCTAACCCAAAAATTCCTGTAGCGTCTGAAAGTAGAAACTCGCCCGATTACAACGGTATGTGTATTTTTTCCCTAGGCCATTCTGGTTAAGCGTTTGGAGCAGCAGAAGTGCGAAAAATTTGTTGTCTTCTCATCCATTTCTTAGCTTCAAACTTCCATATCTCGCGAACGGATTGACCTAAACCAAAAATTCCCGTTGCTTCTGAAAGTAGAAACTCGCCCGATTACTACGGTATGTTTATTTTTTCCCTGGGCCATTCTGGTTAAACGTTTGGAGCAGCAGAATAGGGGAAAATTTTTTGCCTTCTCAACCATTTCTTGGCTTCAAACTCCCATATCTCGCGAACGGATTGACCTAACCCAAAAATTCCTGTAGCGTCTGAAAGTAGAAACTCGCCCGATTACAACGGTATGTGTATTTTTTCCCTAGGCCATTCTTGTTAAGCGTTTGGAGCAGCAGAATTGCGAAAAATTTTTTGCCTTCTCAACCATTTCTTGGCTTCAAACTCCCATATCTCGCGAACGGATTGACCTAACCCAAAAATTCCTACTGCATCTGAAAGTAGAAACTCGCCCGATTACAACGGTATGTGTATTTTTTCCCTAGGCCATTCTGGTTAAGCGTTTGGAGCAGCAGAATTGCGAAAAATTTTTTGCCTTCTCAACCATTTCTTGGCTACAAACTCCCATATCTCGCGAACGGATTGACCTAACCCAAAAATTCCTACTGCATCTGAAAGTAGAAACTCGCCCGATTACAACGGTATGTGTATTTTTTCCCTAGGCCATTCTGGTTAAGCGTGTGGAGCAGCAGAATTGCGAAAAATTTTTTGCCTTCTCAACCATTTCTTGGCTTCAAACTTCCATATCTCGCGAACGGATTGACCTAACCCAAAAATTCCTACTGCATCTGAAAGTAGAAACTCGCCCGATTACAACGGTATGTGTATTTTTTCCCTAGGCCATTCTGGTTAAGCGTTTGGAGCAGCAGAATTGCGAAAAATTTGTTGTCCTCTCAACCATTTCTCAGCGTCAAACTGCCATATCTCGCGAACGGATTGACCTAACCCAAAAATTCCTGTAGCGTCTGAAAGTAGAAACTCGCCCGATTACAACGGTATGTGTATTTTTTCCCTAGGCCATTCTGGTTAAGCGTTTGGAGCAGCAGAAGTGCGAAAAATTTGTTGTCTTCTCAACCATTTCTTAGCTTCAAACTCCCATATCTCGCGAACGGATTGACCTAAACCAAAAATTCCTGTTGCTTCTGAAAGTAGAAACTCGCCCGATTACTACGGTATGTTTATTTTTTCCCTGGGCCATTCTGGTTAAGCGTTTGGAGCAGCAGAATTGGGGAAAATTTTTTGCCTTCTCAACCATTTCTTGGCTTCAAACTCCCATATCTCGCGAACGGATTGACCTAACCCAAAAATTCCTACTGCATCTGAAAGTAGAAACTCGCCCGATTACAACGGTATGTGTATTTTTTCCCTAGGCCATTCTGGTTAAGCGTGTGGAGCAGCAGAATTGCGAAAAATTTTTTGCCTTCTCAACCATTTCTTGGCTTCAAACTTCCATATCTCGCGAACGGATTGACCTAACCCAAAAATTCCTACTGCATCTGAAAGTAGAAACTCGCCCGATTACAACGGTATGTGTATTTTTTCCCTAGGCCATTCTGGTTAAGCGTTTGGAGCAGCAGAATTGCGAAAAATTTGTTGTCCTCCCAACCATTTCTTAGCGTCAAACTCCCATATCTCGCGAACGGCTTGACCTAAACCAAAAATTCCTGTTTCTTCTGAAAGTAGAAACTCGCCCGATTACAACGGTATGTGTATTTTTTCCCTAGGCCATTCTGGTTAAGCGTTTGGAACAGCTGAATTGCGAAAAATTTTTTGCCTTCTCAACCATTCCTTGGCTTCAAACTCCCATATCTCGCGAACGGATTGACCTAACTCGAAAATTCCTGTTGCGTCTGAAAGTAGAAGCCCGCCCGATTACAGCGGTATGTGTATTTTTACCCTAGGCCATTCTTGTTAAGCGTTTGGAGCAGCAGAATTGCGAAAAATTTTTCGCCTTCTCAACCATTCCTTGGCTTCAAACTCCCATATCTCGCGAACGGATTGACCTAACTCCAAAATTCCTGTTGCATCTGAAAGTAGAAACTCGCCCGATTACAACGGTATGTGTATTTTTTCCCTAGGCCATTCTGGTTAAGCGTTTGGAGCAGCAGAATTGCGAAAAATTTGTTGTCTTCGCAACCATTTCTTAGCGTCAAACTCCCATATCTCGCGAACGGATTGACATAACCCAAAAATTCCTGTTGCATCTGAAAGTAGAAACTCGCCCGATTACAACGGTATGTGTATTTTTTTCCTAGGCCATTCTGGTTAAGCGTTTGGAGCAGCAGAATTGCGAAAAATTTTTTGCCTTCTCAACCATTTCTTAGCGTCAAACTCCCATATCTCTCGAACGGATTGACCTAACCCAAAAATTCCTTTTGCATCTGAAAGTAGAAACTCGCCCGATTACAACGGTATGTTTATTTTTTCCCTAGGCCATTCTGGTTAAGCGTTTGGAGCAGCAGAATAGCGAAAAATTTTTTGCCTTCTCAACCATTTCTTGGCTTCAAACTCCCATATCTCGCGAACGGATTGACCTAACCCAAAAATTCCTATTGCATCTGAAAGTAGAAACTCGCCCGATTACAGCGGTATGTGTATTTTTTCCCTAGGCCATTCTGGTTAAGCGTTTGGAGCAGCAGAATTGCGAAAAATTTTTCGCCTTCTCAACCATTCCTTGGCTTCAAACTCCCATATCTCGCGAACGGATTGACCTAACTCAAAAATTCCTGTTGCGTCTGAAAGTAGAAACTAGCCCGATTACAGCGGTATGTGTATTTTTTCCCTAGGCCATTCTGGTTAAGCGTTTGGAGCAGCAGAATTGCGAAAAATTTGATGTCTCCTCAACAATTTCTTAGCGTCAAACTCCCATATCTCGCGAACGGATTGACATAACCCAAAAATTCCTCTTGCATCTGAAAGTAGAAACTCGCCCGATTACAACGGTATGTGTATTTTTTCCCTAGGCCATTCTGGTTAAGCGTTTGGAGCAGCAGAATTGCGAAAAATTTTTGGCCTTCTCAACCATTCCTTGGCTTCAAACTCCCATGTCTCGCGAACGGATTGACCTAACTCAAAAATTCCTGTTGCGTCTGAAAGTAGAAACTCGCCCGATTACAGCGGTATGTGTATTTTTTCCCTAGGCCATTCTGGTTAAGCGTTTGGAGCAGCAGAAGTGCGAAAAATTTGTTGTCTTCTCAACCATTTCTTAGCTTCAAACTCCCATATCTCGCGAACGGATTGTCCTAACCCAAAAATTCCTGTTGCATCTGAAAGTAGAAACTCGCCCGATTACAACGGTATGTGTATTTTTTCCCTAGGCCATTCAGGTTAAGCGTTTGGAGCAGCAGAATTGCGAAAAATTTTCTGCCTTCTCAACCATTTCTTGGCTTCAAACTCCCATATCTCGCGAACGGATTGTCCTAACCCAAAAATTCCTGTTGCATCTGAAAGTAGAAACTCGCCCGATTACAACGGTATGTGTATTTTTTCCCTAGGCCATTCTGGTTAAGCGTGTGGAGCAGCAGAATTGCGAAAAATTTTTTGCCTTCTCAACCATTTCTTGGCTTCAAACTCCCATATCTCGCGAACGGATTGACCTAACCCAAAAATTCCTACTGCATCTGAAAGTAGAAACTCGCCCGATTACAGCGGTATGTGTATTTTTTCCCTAGGCCATTCTGGTTAAGCGTTTGGAGCAGCAGAATTGCGAAAAATTTGTTGTCTTCTCAACCATTTCTTAGCTTCAAACTCCCATATCTCGCGAACGGATTGTCCTAACCCAAAAATTCCTGTTGCATCTGAAAGTAGAAACTCGCCCGATTTCAACGGTATGTGTATTTTTTCCCTAGGCCATTCAGGTTAAGCGTTTGGAGCAGCAGAATTGCGAAAAATTTTCTGCCTTCTCAACCATTTCTTGGCTTCAAACTCCCATATCTCGCGAACGGATTGTCCTAACCCAAAAATTCCTGTTGCATCTGAAAGTAGCAACTCGCCCGATTACAACGGTATGTGTATTTTTTCCCTAGGCCATTCTGGTTAAGCGTGTGGAGCAGCAGAATTGCGAAAAATTTTTTGCCTTCTCAACCATTTCTTGGCTTCAAACTCCCATATCTCGCGAACGGATTGACCTAACCCAAAAATTCCTACTGCATCTGAAAGTAGAAACTCGCCCGATTACAGCGGTATGTGTATTTTTTCCCTAGGCCATTCTGGTTAAGCGTTTGGAGCAGCAGAATTGCGAAAAATTTTTTGCCTTCTCAACCATTTCTTGGCTTCAAACTCCCATATCTGGCGAACGGATTGACCTAACCCAAAAATTCCTATTGCATCTGAAAGTAGAAACTCGCCCGATTACAACGGTATGTGTATTTTTTCCCTAGGCCATTCTGGTTAAGCGTTTGGAGCAGCAGAATTGCGAAAAATCTGTTGTCTTCTCAACCATTTCTTAGCGTCAAACTCCCATATCTCTCGAACGGATTGACCTAACCCAAAAATTCCTGTTGCATCTGAAAGTAGAAACTCGCCCAATTACAACGGTATGTGTATTTTTTCCCTAGGCCATTCAGGTTAAGCGTTTGGAGCAGCAGAATTGCGAAAAATTTTCTGCTTTCTCAACCATTTCTTGGCTTCAAACTCCCATATCTCGCGAACGGATTGTCCTAACCCAAAAATTCCTGTTGCATCTGAAAGTAGAAACTCGCCCGATTACAACGGTATGTGTATTTTTTCCCTAGGCCATTCTGGTTAAGTGTTTGGAGCAGCAGAATTGCGAAAAATTTTTTGCCTTCTCAACCATTTCTTGGCTTCAAACTCCCATATATGGCGAACGGATTGACCTAACCCAAAAATTCCTATTGCATCTGAAAGTAGAAACTCGCCCGATTACAACGGTATGTGTATTTTTTCCCTAGGCCATTCTGGTTAAGCGTGTGGAGCAGCAGAAGTGCGAAAAATTTGTTGTCTTCTCAACCATTTCTTAGCTTCAAACTCTCATATCTCGCGAACGGATTGACCTAACCCAAAAATTCCTGTTGCATCTGAAAGTAGAAACTCGCCCGATTACAACGGTGTGTGTATTTTTTCCCTAGGCCATTCTTGTTAAGCGTTTGGAGCAGCAGAATTGCGAAAAATTTTCTGCCTTCTCAACCATTTCTTGGCTTCAAACTCCCATATCTCGCGAACGGATTGTCCTAACCCAAGAATTCCTGTTGCATCTGAAAGTAGAAACTCGCCCGATTACAGCGGTATGTGTATTTTTTCCCTAGGCCATTCTGATTAAGCGTTTGGAGCAGCAGAATTGCGAAAAATTTTTTGCCTTCTCAACCATTTCTTGGCTTCAAACTCCCATATCTGGCGAACGGATTGACCTAAGCCAAAAATTCCTATTGCATCTGAAAGTAGAAACTCGCCCGATTACAACGGTATGTGTATTTTTTCCCTAGGCCATTCTGGTTAAGCGTTTGGAGCAGCAGAATTGCGAAAAATCTGTTGTCTTCTCAACCATTTCTTAGCGTCAAACTCCCATATCTCTCGAACGGATTGACCTAACCCAAAAATTCCTGTTGCATCTGAAAGTAGAAACTCGCCCAATTACAACGGTATGTGTATTTTTTCCCTAGGCCATTCTGATTAAGTGTTTGGAGCAGCAGAATTGCGAAAAATTTTTTGCCTTCTCAACCATTTCTTGGCTTCAAACTCCCATATCTGGCGAACGGATTGACCTAATCCAAAAATTCCTATTGCATCTGGAAGTAGAAACTAGCCCGATTACAACGGTATGTGTATTTTTTCCCTAGGCCATTCTGGTTAAGCGTGTGGAGCAGCAGAAGTGCGAAAAATTTGTTGTCTTCTCAACCATTTCTTAGCTTCAAACTCCCATATCTCGCGAACGGATTGACCTAACCCAAAAATTCCTGTTGCATCTGAAAGTAGAAACTCGCCCGATTACAACGGTGTGTGTATTTTTTCCCTAGGCCATTCTTGTTAAGCGTTTGGAGCAGCAGAATTGCGAAAAATTTTCTGCCTTCTCAACCATTTCTTGGCTTCAAACTCCCATATCTCGCGAACGGATTGTCCTAACCCAAAAATTCCTGTTGCATCTGAAAGTAGAAACTCGCCCGATTACAACGGTATGTGTATTTTTTCCCTAGGCCATTCTGGTTAAGCGTTTGGAGCAGCAGAAGTGCGAAAAATTTGTTGTCTTCTCAACCATTTCTTAGCTTCAAACTCCCATATCTCGCGAACGGATTGACCTAACGCAAAAATTCCTGTTGCATCTGAAAGTAGAAACTCGCCCGATTACAGCGGTATGTGTAGTTTTTCCCTAGGCCATTCTGGTTAAGCGTTTGGAGCAGCAGAATTGCGAAAAATTTTTTGCCTTCTCAACCATTTCTTGGCTTCAAACTCCCATATCTCGCGAACGGATTGACCTAAACCAAAAATTCCTGTGGCGTCTGAAAGTAGAAACTCGACCGATTACAACGGTATGTGTATTTTTTCCCTAGCCCATTCTGGTTAAGCGTTTGGATCAGCAGAATTGCGAAAAATTTGTTGTCTTCCCAACCATTTCTTAGTTTCAAACTCGCATATCTCGCGAACGGATTGACCTAACCCAAAAATTCCTATTGCATCTGAAAGTAGAAACTCGCCCGATTACAACGGTGTGTGTATTTTTTCCCTAGGCCATTCTGGTTAAGCGTTTGGAGCAGCAGAATTGCGAAAAATTTTTTCCCTTCTCAACCATTTCTTGGCTTCAAACTCCCATATCTCGCGAACGGATTGACCTAACCCAAAAATTCCTATTGCATCTGAAAGTAGAAACTCGCCCGATTACAACGGTATGTGTATTTTTTCCCTAGGCCATTCTTGTTAAGCGTTTGGAGCATTAGAATTGCGAAAAATTTTTTGCCTTCTCAACTATTTCTTGGCTTCAAACTCCCATATCTCGCGAACGGATTGCCCTAACCCAAAAATTCCTATTGCATCTGAAATTAGAAACTCGCCCGATTACAGCGGTACCTGTATTTTTTCCCTAGGCCATTCTGGTTAAGCGTTTGTAGCAGCAGAATTGCGAAAAATTTTCTGCCTTCTCAACCATTTCTTGGCTTCAAACTCCCATATCTCCCGAACGGATTGACCTAACCCAAAAATTCCTGTTGCGTCTGAAAGTAGAAACTCGCCCGATTACAACGGTATGTGTATTTTTTCCCTAGGCCATTCTGGTTAAGCGTTTGGAGCAGCAGAATTGCGAAAAATTTTTTGCCTTCTCAACCATTTCTTGGCTTCAAACTCCCATATCTCGCGAACGGATTGACCTAACCCAAAAATTCCTGTTGCATCTGAAAGTAGAAACTCGCCCGATTACAGCGGCATGTGTATTTTCACACTAGGCCATTCTTGTTAAGCGTTTGGAGCAGCAGAATTGCGAAAAATTTTTCGCCTTCTCAACCATTTCTTGGCTTCAAACTCCCATATCTCGCGAACGGATTGACCTAACCAAATAATTCCTGTAGCGTCTGAAAGTAGAAACTCGCCCGATTACAACGGTATGTGTATTTTTTCCCTAGGCCATTCTGGTTAGGCGTTTGGAGCAGCAGAATTGCGAAAAATTTTTTGCCTTCTCAACCATTCCTTGGCTTCAAACTCCCATATCTCGCGAACGGATTGACCTAACTCAAAAATTCCTGTTGCGTCTGAAAGTAGAAACTCGCCCGATTACAGCGGTATGTGTGTTTTTTCCCTAGGTCATTCTGGTTAAGCGTTTGGAGCAGCAGAAGTGCGAAAAATTTTTTGCCTTCTCAACTATTTCTTGGCTTCAAACTCCCATATCTCGCGAACGGATTGCCCTAACCCAAAAATTCCTATTGCATCTGAAATTAGAAACTCGCCCGATTACAGCGGTACCTGTATTTTTTCCCTAGGCCATTCTGGTTAAGCGTTTGTAGCAGCAGAATTGCGAAAAATTTTCTGCCTTCTCAACCATTTCTTGGCTTCAAACTCCCATATCTCGCGAACGGATTGACCTAACCAAAAAATTCCTGTAGCGTCTGAAAGTAGAAACTCGCCCGATTACAACGGTATGTGTATTTTTTCCATAGGCCATTCTGGTTAAGCGTTTGGAGCAGCAGAAGTGCGAAAAATTTGTTGTCTTCTCAACCATTTCTTAGCGTCAAACTCCCATATCTCGCGAACGGATTGACCTAACCCAAAAATTCCAATTGTATCTGAAATTAGAAACTCGCCCGATTACAACGGTATGTGTATTTTTTCCCTAGGCCATTCTTGTTAAGAGTTTGGAGCAACAGAATTGGGAAAAATTTTTTGCCTTCTCAACCATTCCTTGGCTTCAAACTCCCATATCTCGCGAACGGATTGACCTAACCCAAAAATTCCAATTGTATCTGAAAGTAGAAACTCGCCCGATTACAACGGTATGTGTATTTTTTCCCTAGGCCATTCTGGTTAAGCGTTTGGAGCAGAAGACGTGCGAAAAATTTGTTGTCTTCTCAACCATTTCTTAGCTTCAAACTCCCATATCTCGCGAACGGATTGATCTAACGCAAAAATTCCTGTTGCACCTGAAAGTAGAAACTCGCCCGATTACAACGGTATGTGTATTGTTTTCCTAGGCCATTCTGGTTAAGCGTTTGGAGCAGCAGAAGTGCGAAAAATTTGTTGTCTTCTCAACCATTTCTTAGCTTCAAACTCCCATATCTCGCGAACGGATTGACCTAACTCAAAAATTCCTATTGCATCTGAAAGTAGAAACTCGCCCGATTACAACGGTATGTGTATTTTTTCCATAGGCCATTCTGGTTAAGCGTTTGGAGCAGCAGAAGTGCGAAAAATTTGTTGTCTTCTCAACCATTTCTTAGCGTCAAACTCCCATATCTCGCGAACGGATTGACCTAACCCAAAAATTCCTGTTGCATCTGAAATTAGAAACTCGCCCGATTACAACGGTATGTGTAGTTTTTCCCTAGGCCATTCCTGTTAAGCGTTTGGAGCAGCAGAATTGGGAAAAATTTTTTGCCTTCTGAACCATTCCTTGGCTTCAAACTCCCATATCTCGCGAACGGATTGACCTAACCCAAAAATTCCAATTGTATCTGAAAGTAGAAACTCGCCCGATTACAACGGTATGTGTATTTTGTCCCTAGGCCATTCTGGTTAGGCGTTTGGAGCAGCAGAATTGCGAAAAATTTTTTGCCTTCTCAACCATTCCTTGGCTTCAAACTCCCATATCTCGCGAACGGATTGACCTAACTCAAAAATTCCTGTTGCGTCTGAAAGTAGAAACTCGCCCGATTACAGCGGTATGTGTGTTTTTTCCCTAGGCCATTCTGGTTAAGCGTTTGGAGCAGCAGAATTGCGAAAAATTTTCTGCCTTCTCAACCATTTCTTGGCTTCAAACTCCCATATCTCGCGCACGTATTGACCTAACCCAAAAATTCCTGTTGCGTCTGAAAGTAGAAACTCGCCCGATTACAACGGTATGTGTATTGTTTTCCTAGGCCATTCTGGTTAAGCGTTTGGAGCAGCAGAAGTGCGAAAAATTTGTTGTCTTCTCAACCATTTCTTAGCTTCAAAATTCCCATATCTCGCGAACGGATTGACCTAACCCAAAAATTCCTATTGCATCTGAAAGTAGAAACTCGCCCGATTACAACGGTATGTGTATTTTTTCCATAGGCCATTCTGGTTAAGCGTTTGGAGCAGCAGAAGTGCGAAAAATTTGTTGTCTTCTCAACCATTTCTTAGCGTCAAACTCCCATATCTCGCGAACGGATTGACCTAACCCAAAAATTCCTGTTGCATCTGAAATTAGAAACTCGCCCGATTACAACGGTATGTGTATTTTTTCCCTAGGCCATTCTTGTTAAGAGTTTGGAGCAACAGAATTGGGAAAAATTTTTTGCCTTCTCAACCATTCCTTGGCTTCAAACTCCCATATCTCGCGAACGGATTGACCTAACCCAAAAATTCCAATTGTATCTGAAAGTAGAAACTCGCCCGATTACAACGGTATGTGTATTTTTTCCCTAGCCCATTCTGGTTAAGCGTTTGGATCAGCAGAATTGCGAAAAATTTGTTGTCTTCCCAACCATTTCTTAGTTTCAAACTCGCATATCTCGCGAACGGATTGACCTAACCCAAAAATTCCTATTACATCTGAAAGTAGAAACTAGCCCGATTACAACGGTATGTGTATTTTCTTCCTAGGCCATTCTGGTTAAGCGTTTGGAGCAGCAGAATTGCGAAAAATTTTTTCCTTCTCAACCATTTCTTGGCTTCAAACTCCCATATCTCGCGAACGGATTGACCTAACCCAAAAATTCCTATTGCATCTGAAAGTAGAAACTCGCCCGATTACAACGGTGTGTGTAGTTTTTCCCTAGGCCATTCTGGTTAAGCGTTTGGAGCAGCAGAATTGCGAAAAATTTTTTCCCTTCTCAACCATTTCTTGGCTTCAAACTCCCATATCTCGCGAACGGATTGACCTAACCCAAAAATTCCTATTGCATCTGAAAGTAGAAACTCGCCCGATTACAACGGTATGTGTATTTTTTCCCTAGGCCATTCTTGTTAAGCGTTTGGAGCAGCAGAATTGCGAAAAATTTTTTGCCGTCTCAACTATTTCTTGGCTTCAAACTCCCATATCTCGCGAACGGATTGCCCTAACCCAAAAATTCCTATTGCATCTGAAAGTAGAAACTCGCCCGATTACAGCGGTATGTGTATTTTTTCCCTAGGCCATTCTGGTTAAGCGTTTGGAGCAGCAGAAATGCGAAAAATTTTCGGCCTTCTCAACCATTTCTTGGCTTCAAACGCCCATATCTCCCGAACGGATTGACCTAACCCAAAAATTCCTGTTGCGTCTGAAAGTAGAAACTCGCCCGATTACAGCGGTATGTGTATTTTTTCCCTAGGCCATTCTGGTTAAGCGTTTCGAGCAGCAGAATTGCGAAAAATTTTTTGCGTTCTCAACCATTTCTTGGCTTCAAACTCCCATATCTCGCGAACGGATTGACCTAACCCAAAAATTCCTGTTGCATCTGAAAGTAGAAACTCGCCCGATTACAGCGGTATGTGTATTTTTACACTAGGCCATTCTTGTTAAGCGTTTGGAGCAGCAGAATTGCGAAAAATTTTTCGCCTTCTCAACCATTTCTTGGCTTCAAACTCCCATATCTCGCGAACGGATTGACCTAACCAAAAAATTCCTGTAGCGTCTGAAAGTAGAAACTCGCCCGATTACAACGGTATGTGTATTTTTAACCCAGGCCATTCTGGTTAAGCGTTTGGAGCAGCAGAATTGCGAAAAATTTGTTGTCTTCTCAACCATTTCTTAGCGTCAAACTCCCATATCTCGCAAACGGATTGATCTAACCCAAAAATTCCTGTTGCATCTGAAAGTAGAAACTCGCCCGATTACAACGGTATGTGTATTTTGTCCCTAGGCCATTCTGGTTAAGCGTTTGGAGCAGCAGAATTGCGAAAAATTTTTTGCCTTCTCATCCAGTTCTTGGCTTCAAACTCCCATATCTCGCGAACGGATTGACCTAACCCAAAAATTCCTATTGCATCTGAAAGTAGAAACTCGCCCGATTACAACGGTATGTGTATTTTTTCCCTAGGCCATTCTGGTTAAGCGTTTGGAGCAGCAGAATTGCGAAAAATTTGTTGCCTTCTCAACCATTTCTTGGCTTCAAACTCCCATATCTCGCGAACGGATTGACCTAACCCAAAAATTCCTGTGGCTTCTGAAAGTAGAAACTCGCCCGATTACAACGGTATGTGTATTTTTACCCTAGCCCATTCTGGTTAAGCGTTTGGATCAGCAGAATTGCGAAAAATTTGTTGTCTTCCCAACCATTTCTTAGTTTCAAACTCGCATATCTCGCGAACGGATTGACCTAACCCAAAAATTCCTATTGCATCTGAAAGTAGAAACTAGCCCGATTACAACGGTATGTGTATTTTCTCCCTAGGCCATTCTGGTTAAGCGTTTGGAGCAGCAGAATTGCGAAAAATTTTTTGCCTTCTCATCCAGTTCTTGGCTACAAACTCCCATATCTCGCGATCGGATTGACCTAACCCAAAAATTCCTACTGCATCTGAGAGTAGAAACTCGCCCGATTACAACGGTATGTGTATTTTTTCCCTAGGCCATTCTGGTTAAGCGTTTGGAGCAGCAGAAGTGCGAAAAATTTGTTGTCTTCTCAACCATTTCTTAGCTTCAAACTCCCATATCTCGCGAACGGCTTGACCTAAACCAAAAATTCCTGTTTCTTCTGAAAGTAGAAACTCGCCCGATTACAACGGTATGTGTATTTTTTCCCTAGGCCATTCTGGTTAAGCGTTTGGAGCAGCAGAATTGCGAAAAATTTGTTGTCCTCTCAACCATTTCTTAGCGTCGAACTCCCATATCTCGCGAACGGATTGACCTAACCCAAAAATTCCTGTAGCGTCTGAAAGTAGAAACTCGCCCGATTACAACGGTATGTGTATTTTTTCCCTAGGCCATTCTTGTTAAGCGTTTGGAGCAGCAGAATTGCGAAAAATTTTTTGCCTTCTCAACCATTTCTTGGCTTCAAACTCCCATATCTCGCGAACGGATTGACCTAACCCAAAAATTCCTACTGCATCTGAAAGTAGAAACTCGCCCGATTACAACGGTATGTGTATTTTTTCCCTGGGCCATTCTGGTTAAGCGTTTGGAGCAGCAGAATAGCGAAAACTTTTTTGCCTTCTCAACCATTTCTTGGCTTCAAACTCCCATATCTCGCGAACGGATTGACCTAACCCAAAAATTCCTACTGCATCTGAAAGTAGAAACTCGCCCGACTACAACGGTATGTGTATTTTTTCCCTAGGCCATTCTGGTTAAGCGTGTGGAGCAGCAGAATTGCGAAAAATTTTTTGCCTTCTCAACCATTTCTTGGCTTCAAACTTCCATATCTCGCGAACGGATTGACCTAACCCAAAAATTCCTACTGCATCTGAAAGTAGAAACTCGCCCGATTACAACGGTATGTGTATTTTTTCCCTAGGCCATTCTGGTTAAGCGTTTGGAGCAGCAGAATTGCGAAAAATTTGTTGTCCTCTCAACCATTTCTTAGCGTCGAACTCCCATATCTCGCGAACGGATTGACCTAACCCAAAAATTCCTGTAGCGTCTGAAAGTAGAAACTCGCCCGATTACAACGGTATGTGTATTTTTTCCCTAGGCCATTCTGGTTAAGCGTTTGGAGCAGCAGAATTGCGAAAAATTTGTTGTCCTCTCAACCATTTCTTAGCGTCAAACTCCCATATCTCGCGAACGGATTGACCTAACCCAAAAATTCCTGTAGCGTCTGAAAGTAGAAACTCGCCCGATTACAACGGTATGTGTATTTTTTCCCTAGGCCATTCTTGTTAAGCCTTTGGAGCAGCAGAATTGCGAAAAATTTTTTGCCTTCTCAACCATTTCTTGGCTTCAAACTCCCATATCTCGCGAACGGATTGACCTAACCCAAAAATTCCTACTGCATCTGAAAGTAGAAACTCGCCCGATTACAACGGTATGTGTATTTTTTCCCTAGGCCATTCTGGTTAAGCGTGTGGAGCAGCAGAATTGCGAAAAATTTTTTGCCTTCTCAACCATTTCTTGGCTTCAAACTTCCATATCTCGCGAACGGATTGACCTAACCCAAAAATTCCTACTGCATCTGAAAGTAGAAACTCGCCCGATTACAACGGTATGTGTATTTTTTCCCTAGGCCATTCTGGTTAAGCGTTTGGAGCAGCAGAATTGCGAAAAATTTGTTGTCCTCTCAACCATTTCTTAGCGTCAAACTGCCATATCTCGCGAACGGATTGACCTAACCCAAAAATTCCTGTAGCGTCTGAAAGTAGAAACTCGCCCGATTACAACGGTATGTGTATTTTTTCCCTAGGCCATTCTGGTTAAGCGTTTGGAGCAGCAGAAGTGCGAAAAATTTGTTGTCTTCTCATCCATTTCTTAGCTTCAAACTTCCATATCTCGCGAACGGATTGACCTAAACCAAAAATTCCCGTTGCTTCTGAAAGTAGAAACTCGCCCGATTACTACGGTATGTTTATTTTTTCCCTGGGCCATTCTGGTTAAACGTTTGGAGCAGCAGAATAGGGGAAAATTTTTTGCCTTCTCAACCATTTCTTGGCTTCAAACTCCCATATCTCGCGAACGGATTGAACTAACCCAAAAATTCCTACTGCATCTGAAAGTAGAAACTCGCCCGATTACAACGGTATGTGTATTTTTTCCCTAGGCCATTCTGGTTAAGCGTTTGGAGCAGCAGAAGTGCGAAAAATTTGTTGTCTTCTCAACCATTTCTTAGCTTCAAACTCCCATATCTCGCGAACGGATTGACCTAAACCAAAAATTCCTGTTGCTTCTGAAAGTAGAAACTCGCCCGATTACAACGGTATGTTTATTTTTTCCCTGGGCCATTCTGGTTAAGCGTTTGGAGCAGCAGAATAGCGAAAACTTTTTTGCCTTCTCAACCATTTCTTGGCTTCAAACTCCCATATCTCGCGAACGGATTGACCCAACCCAAAAATTCCTACTGCATCTGAAAGTAGAAACTCGCCCGATTACAACGGTATGTGTATTTTTTCCCTAGGCCATTCTGGTTAAGCGTGTGGAGCAGCAGAATTGCGAAAAATTTTTTGCCTTCTCAACCATTTCTTGGCTTCAAATTTCCATATCTCGCGAACGGATTGACCTAACCCAAAAATTCCTACTGCATCTGAAAGTAGAAACTCGCCCGATTACAACGGTATGTGTATTTTTTCCCTAGGCCATTCTGGTTAAGCGTTTGGAGCAGCAGAATTGCGAAAAATTTGTTGTCCTCTCAACCATTTCTTAGCGTCTAACTCCCATATCTCGCGAACGGATTGACCTAACCCAAAAATTCCTGTAGCGTCTGAAAGTAGAAACTCGCCCGATTACAACGGTATGTGTATTTTTTCCCTAGGCCATTCTTGTTAAGCCTTTGGAGCAGCAGAATTGCGAAAAATTTTTTGCCTTCTCAACCATTTCTTGGCTTCAAACTCCCATATCTCGCGAACGGATTGACCTAACCCAAAAATTCCTACTGCATCTGAAAGTAGAAACTCGCCCGATTACAACGGTATGTGTATTTTTTCCCTAGGCCATTCTGGTTAAGCGTTTGGAGCAGCAGAAGTGCGAAAAATTTGTTGTCTTCTCAACCATTTCTTAGCTTCAAACTCCCATATCTCGCGAACGGCTTGACCTAAACCAAAAATTCCTGTTTCTTCTGAAAGTAGAAACTCGCCCGATTACAACGGTATGTGTATTTTTTCCCTAGGCCATTCTGGTTAAGCGTTTGGAGCAGCAGAATTGCGAAAAATTTTTTGCCTTCTCAACCATTTCTTGGCTACAAACTCCCATATCTCGCGAACGGATTGACCTAACCCAAAAATTCCTACTGCATCTGAAAGTAGAAACTCGCCCGATTACAACGGTATGTGTATTTTTTCCCTAGGCCATTCTGGTTAAGCGTTTGGAGCAGCAGAAGTGCGAAAAATTTGTTGTCTTCTCAACCATTTCTTAGCTTCAAACTCCCATATCTCGCGAACGGATTGACCTAAACCAAAAATTCCTGTTGCTTCTGAAAGTAGAAACTCGCCCGATTACAACGGTATGTTTATTTTTTCCCTGGGCCATTCTGGTTAAGCGTTTGGAGCAGCAGAATAGCGAAAACTTTTTTGCCTTCTCAACCATTTCTTGGCTTCAAACTCCCATATCTCGCGAACGGATTGACCCAACCCAAAAATTCCTACTGCATCTGAAAGTAGAATCTCGCCCGATTACAACGGTATGTGTATTTTTTCCCTAGGCCATTCTGGTTAAGCGTGTGGAGCAGCAGAATTGCGAAAAATTTTTTGCCTTCTCAACCATTTCTTGGCTTCAAACTTCCATATCTCGCGAACGGATTGACCTAACCCAAAAATTCCTACTGCATCTGAAAGCAGAAACTCGCCCGATTACAACGGTATGTGTATTTTTTCCCTAGGCCATTCTGGTTAAGCGTTTGGAGCAGCAGAATTGCGAAAAATTTGTTGTCCTCTCAACCATTTCTTAGCGTCAAACTGCCATATCTCGCGAACGGATTGACCTAACCCAAAAATTCCTGTAGCGTCTGAAAGTAGAAACTCGCCCGATTACAACGGTATGTGTATTTTTTCCCTAGGCCATTCTGGTTAAGCGTTTGGAGCAGCAGAAGTGCGAAAAATTTGTTGTCTTCTCAACCATTTCTTAGCTTCAAACTCCCATATCTCGCGAACGGATTGACCTAAACCAAGAATTCCCGTTGCTTCCGAAAGTAGAAACTCGCCCGATTACTACGGTATGTTTATTTTTTCCCTGGGCCATTCTGGTTAAGCGTTTGGAGCAGCAGAATTGGGGAAAATTTTTTGCCTTCTCAACCATTTCTTGGCTTCAAACTCCCATATCTCGCGAACGGATTGACCTAACCCAAAAATTCCTACTGCATCTGAAAGTAGAAACTCGCCCGATTACAACGGTATGTGTATTTTTTCCCTAGGCCATTCTGGTTAAGCGTGTGGAGCAGCAGAATTGCGAAAAATTTTTTGCCTTCTCAACCATTTCTTGGCTTCAAACTTCCATATCTCGCGAACGGATTGACCTAACCCAAAAATTCCTACTGCATCTGAAAGTAGAAACTCGCCCGATTACAACGGTATGTGTATTTTTTCCCTAGGCCATTCTGGTTAAGCGTTTGGAGCAGCAGAATTGCGAAAAATTTGTTGTCCTCTCAACCATTTCTTAGCGTCAAACTGCCATATCTCGCGAACGGATTGACCTAACCCAAAAATTCCTGTAGCGTCTGAAAGTAGAAACTCGCCCGATTACAACGGTATGTGTATTTTTTCCCTAGGCCATTCTGGTTAAGCGTTTGGAGCAGCAGAAGTGCGAAAAATTTGTTGTCTTCTCATCCATTTCTTAGCTTCAAACTTCCATATCTCGCGAACGGATTGACCTAAACCAAAAATTCCCGTTGCTTCTGAAAGTAGAAACTCGCCCGATTACTACGGTATGTTTATTTTTTCCCTGGGCCATTCTGGTTAAACGTTTGGAGCAGCAGAATAGGGGAAAATTTTTTGCCTTCTCAACCATTTCTTGGCTTCAAACTCCCATATCTCGCGAACGGATTGAACTAACCCAAAAATTCCTACTGCATCTGAAAGTAGAAACTCGCCCGATTACAACGGTATGTGTATTTTTTCCCTAGGCCATTCTGGTTAAGCGTTTGGAGCAGCAGAAGTGCGAAAAATTTGTTGTCTTCTCAACCATTTCTTAGCTTCAAACTCCCATATCTCGCGAACGGATTGACCTAAACCAAAAATTCCTGTTGCTTCTGAAAGTAGAAACTCGCCCGATTACAACGGTATGTTTATTTTTTCCCTGGGCCATTCTGGTTAAGCGTTTGGAGCAGCAGAATAGCGAAAACTTTTTTGCCTTCTCAACCATTTCTTGGCTTCAAACTCCCATATCTCGCGAACGGATTGACCCAACCCAAAAATTCCTACTGCATCTGAAAGTAGAAACTCGCCCGATTACAACGGTATGTGTATTTTTTCCCTAGGCCATTCTGGTTAAGCGTGTGGAGCAGCAGAATTGCGAAAAATTTTTTGCCTTCTCAACCATTTCTTGGCTTCAAATTTCCATATCTCGCGAACGGATTGACCTAACCCAAAAATTCCTACTGCATCTGAAAGTAGAAACTCGCCCGATTACAACGGTATGTGTATTTTTTCCCTAGGCCATTCTGGTTAAGCGTTTGGAGCAGCAGAATTGCGAAAAATTTGTTGTCCTCTCAACCATTTCTTAGCGTCTAACTCCCATATCTCGCGAACGGATTGACCTAACCCAAAAATTCCTGTAGCGTCTGAAAGTAGAAACTCGCCCGATTACAACGGTATGTGTATTTTTTCCCTAGGCCATTCTTGTTAAGCCTTTGGAGCAGCAGAATTGCGAAAAATTTTTTGCCTTCTCAACCATTTCTTGGCTTCAAACTCCCATATCTCGCGAACGGATTGACCTAACCCAAAAATTCCTACTGCATCTGAAAGTAGAAACTCGCCCGATTACAACGGTATGTGTATTTTTTCCCTAGGCCATTCTGGTTAAGCGTTTGGAGCAGCAGAAGTGCGAAAAATTTGTTGTCTTCTCAACCATTTCTTAGCTTCAAACTCCCATATCTCGCGAACGGCTTGACCTAAACCAAAAATTCCTGTTTCTTCTGAAAGTAGAAACTCGCCCGATTACAACGGTATGTGTATTTTTTCCCTAGGCCATTCTGGTTAAGCGTTTGGAGCAGCAGAATTGCGAAAAATTTTTTGCCTTCTCAACCATTTCTTGGCTACAAACTCCCATATCTCGCGAACGGATTGACCTAACCCAAAAATTCCTACTGCATCTGAAAGTAGAAACTCGCCCGATTACAACGGTATGTGTATTTTTTCCCTAGGCCATTCTGGTTAAGCGTTTGGAGCAGCAGAAGTGCGAAAAATTTGTTGTCTTCTCAACCATTTCTTAGCTTCAAACTCCCATATCTCGCGAACGGATTGACCTAAACCAAAAATTCCTGTTGCTTCTGAAAGTAGAAACTCGCCCGATTACAACGGTATGTTTATTTTTTCCCTGGGCCATTCTGGTTAAGCGTTTGGAGCAGCAGAATAGCGAAAACTTTTTTGCCTTCTCAACCATTTCTTGGCTTCAAACTCCCATATCTCGCGAACGGATTGACCCAACCCAAAAATTCCTACTGCATCTGAAAGTAGAATCTCGCCCGATTACAACGGTATGTGTATTTTTTCCCTAGGCCATTCTGGTTAAGCGTGTGGAGCAGCAGAATTGCGAAAAATTTTTTGCCTTCTCAACCATTTCTTGGCTTCAAACTTCCATATCTCGCGAACGGATTGACCTAACCCAAAAATTCCTACTGCATCTGAAAGCAGAAACTCGCCCGATTACAACGGTATGTGTATTTTTTCCCTAGGCCATTCTGGTTAAGCGTTTGGAGCAGCAGAATTGCGAAAAATTTGTTGTCCTCTCAACCATTTCTTAGCGTCAAACTGCCATATCTCGCGAACGGATTGACCTAACCCAAAAATTCCTGTAGCGTCTGAAAGTAGAAACTCGCCCGATTACAACGGTATGTGTATTTTTTCCCTAGGCCATTCTGGTTAAGCGTTTGGAGCAGCAGAAGTGCGAAAAATTTGTTGTCTTCTCAACCATTTCTTAGCTTCAAACTCCCATATCTCGCGAACGGATTGACCTAAACCAAGAATTCCCGTTGCTTCCGAAAGTAGAAACTCGCCCGATTACTACGGTATGTTTATTTTTTCCCTGGGCCATTCTGGTTAAGCGTTTGGAGCAGCAGAATTGGGGAAAATTTTTTGCCTTCTCAACCATTTCTTGGCTTCAAACTCCCATATCTCGCGAACGGATTGACCTAACCCAAAAATTCCTACTGCATCTGAAAGTAGAAACTCGCCCGATTACAACGGTATGTGTATTTTTTCCCTAGGCCATTCTGGTTAAGCGTGTGGAGCAGCAGAATTGCGAAAAATTTTTTGCCTTCTCAACCATTTCTTGGCTTCAAACTTCCATATCTCGCGAACGGATTGACCTAACCCAAAAATTCCTACTGCATCTGAAAGTAGAAACTCGCCCGATTACAACGGTATGTGTATTTTTTCCCTAGGCCATTCTGGTTAAGCGTTTGGAGCAGCAGAATTGCGAAAAATTTATTGTCCTCTCAACCATTTCTTAGCGTCAAACTCCCATATCTCGCGAACGGATTGACCTAACCCAAAAATTCCTGTAGCGTCTGAAAGTAGAAACTCGCCCGATTACAACGGTATGTGTATTTTTTCCCTAGGCCATTCTTGTTAAGCCTTTGGAGCAGCAGAATTGCGAAAAATTTTTTGCCTTCTCAACCATTTCTTGGCTTCAAACTCCCATATCTCGCGAACGGATTGACCTAACCCAAAAATTCCTACTGCATCTGAAAGTAGAAACTCGCCCGATTACAACGGTATGTGTATTTTTTCCCTAGGCCATTCTGGTTAAGCGTTTGGAGCAGCAGAAGTGCGAAAAATTTGTTGTCTTCTCAACCATTTCTTAGCTTCAAACTCCCATATCTCGCGAACGGCTTGACCTAAACCAAAAATTCCTGTTTCTTCTGAAAGTAGAAACTCGCCCGATTACAACGGTATGTGTATTTTTTCCCTAGGCCATTCTGGTTAAGCGTTTGGAACAGCTGAATTGCGAAAAATTTTTTGCCTTCTCAACCATTCCTTGGCTTCAAACTCCCATATCTCGCGAACGGATTGACCTAACTCGAAAATTCCTGTTGCGTCTGAAAGTAGAAGCCCGCCCGATTACAGCGGTATGTGTATTTTTACCCTAGGCCATTCTTGTTAAGCGTTTGGAGCAGCAGAATTGCGAAAAATTTTTCGCCTTCTCAACCATTCCTTGGCTTCAAACTCCCATATCTCGCGAACGGATTGACCTAACTCCAAAATTCCTGTTGCATCTGAAAGTAGAAACTCGCCCGATTACAACGGTATGTGTATTTTTTCCCTAGGCCATTCTGGTTAAGCGTTTGGAGCAGCAGAATTGCGAAAAATTTGTTGTCTTCTCAACCATTTCTTAGCGTCAAACTCCCATATCTCGCGAACGGATTGACATAACCCAAAAATTCCTGTTGCATCTGAAAGTAGAAACTCGCCCGATTACAACGGTATGTGTATTTTTTCCCTAGGCCATTCTGGTTAAGCGTTTGGAGCAGCAGAATTGCGAAAAATTTTTTGCCTTCTCAACCATTTCTTAGCGTCAAACTCCCATATCTCTCGAACGGATTGACCTAACCCAAAAATTCCTTTTGCATCTGAAAGTAGAAACTCGCCCGATTACAACGGTATGTTTATTTTTTCCCTAGGCCATTCTGGTTAAGCGTTTGGAGCAGCAGAATAGCGAAAAATTTTTTGCCTTCTCAACCATTTCTTGGCTTCAAACTCCCATATCTCGCGAACGGATTGACCTAACCCAAAAATTCCTATTGCATCTGAAAGTAGAAACTCGCCCGATTACAGCGGTATGTGTATTTTTTCCCTAGGCCATTCTGGTTAAGCGTTTGGAGCAGCAGAATTGCGAAAAATTTTTCGCCTTCTCAACCATTCCTTGGCTTCAAACTCCCATATCTCGCGAACGGATTGACCTAACTCAAAAATTCCTGTTGCGTCTGAAAGTAGAAACTAGCCCGATTACAGCGGTATGTGTATTTTTTCCCTAGGCCATTCTGGTTAAGCGTTTGGAGCAGCAGAATTGCGAAAAATTTGATGTCTCCTCAACAATTTCTTAGCGTCAAACTCCCATATCTCGCGAACGGATTGACATAACCCAAAAATTCCTCTTGCATCTGAAAGTAGAAACTCGCCCGATTACAACGGTATGTGTATTTTTTCCCTAGGCCATTCTGGTTATGCGTTTGGAGCAGCAGAATTGCGAAAAATTTTTGGCCTTCTCAACCATTCCTTGGCTTCAAACTCCCATGTCTCGCGAACGGATTGACCTAACTCAAAAATTCCTGTTGCGTCTGAAAGTAGAAACTCGCCCGATTACAGCGGTATGTGTATTTTTTCCCTAGGCCATTCTGGTTAAGCGTTTGGAGCAGCAGAAGTGCGAAAAATTTGTTGTCTTCTCAACCATTTCTTAGCTTCAAACTCCCATATCTCGCGAACGGATTGTCCTAACCCAAAAATTCCTGTTGCATCTGAAAGTAGAAACTCGCCCGATTACAACGGTATGTGTATTTTTTCCCTAGGCCATTCTGATTAAGCGTTTGGAGCAGCAGAATTGCGAAAAATTTTTTGCCTTCTCAACCATTTCTTGGCTTCAAACTCCCATATCTGGCGAACGGATTGACCTAACCCAAAAATTCCTATTGCATCTGAAAGTAGAAACTAGCCCGATTACAACGGTATGTGTATTTTTTCCCTAGGCCATTCTGGTTAAGCGTTTGGAGCAGCAGAATTGCGAAAAATCTGTTGTCTTCTCAACCATTTCTTAGCGTCAAACTCCCATATCTCTCGAACGGATTGACCTAACCCAAAAATTCCTGTTGCATCTGAAAGTAGAAACTCGCCCAATTACAACGGTATGTGTATTTTTTCCCTAGGCCATTCTGGTTAAGTGTTTGGAGCAGCAGAATTGCGAAAAATTTTTTGCCTTCTCAACCATTTCTTGGCTTCAAACTCCCATATCTGGCGAACGGATTGACCTAACCCAAAAATTCCTATTGCATCTGGAAGTAGAAACTCGCCCGATTACAACGGTATGTGTATTTTTTCCCTAGGCCATTCTGGTTAAGCGTGTGGAGCAGCAGAAGTGCGAAAAATTTGTTGTCTTCTCAACCATTTCTTAGCTTCAAACTCCCATATCTCGCGAACGGATTGACCTAACCCAAAAATTCCTGTTGCATCTGAAAGTAGAAACTCGCCCGATTACAACGGTGTGTGTATTTTTTCCCTAGGCCATTCTTGTTAAGCGTTTGGAGCAGCAGAATTGCGAAAAATTTTCTGCCTTCTCAACCATTTCTTGGCTTCAAACTCCCATATCTCGCGAACGGATTGTCCTAACCCAAAAATTCCTGTTGCATCTGAAAGTAGAAACTCGCCCGATTACAACGGTATGTGTATTTTTTCCCTAGGCCATTCTGGTTAAGCGTTTGGAGCAGCAGAAGTGCGAAAAATTTGTTGTCTTCTCAACCATTTCTTAGCTTCAAACTCCCATATCTCGCGAACGGATTGACCTAACGCAAAAATTCCTGTTGCATCTGAAAGTAGAAACTCGCCCGATTACAACGGTATGTGTATTTTTTCCCTAGGCCATCCTGGTTAAGCGTTTGGAGCAGCAGAATTGCGAAAAATTTTCTGCCTTCTCAACCATTTCTTGGCTTCAAACTCCCATATCTCGCGAACGGATTGTCCTAACCCAAAAATTCCTGTTGCATCTGAAAGTAGAAACTCGCCCGATTACAACGGTATGTGTATTTTTTCCCTAGGCCATTCTGGTTAAGCGTTTGGAGCAGCAGAAGTGCGAAAAATTTGTTGTCTTCTCAACCATTTCTTAGCTTCAAACTCCCATATCTCGCGAACGGATTGACCTAACGCAAAAATTCCTGTTGCATCTGAAAGTAGAAACTCGCCCGATTACAACGGTATGTGTATTTTTTCCCTAGGCCATCCTGGTTAAGCGTTTGGAGCAGCAGAATTGCGAAAAATTTTTTGCCTTCTCAACCATTTCTTGGCTTCAAACTCCCATATCTCGCGAACGGATTGACCTAACCCAAAAATTCCTGTGGCGTCTGAAAGTAGAAACTCGCCCGATTACAACGGTATGTGTATTTTTTCCCTAGCCCATTCTGGTTAAGCGTTTGGATCAGCAGAATTGCGAAAAATTTGATGTCTCCTCAACAATTTCTTAGCGTCAAACTCCCATATCTCGCGAACGGATTGACATAACCCAAAAATTCCTCTTGCATCTGAAAGTAGAAACTCGCCCGATTACAACGGTATGTGTATTTTTTCCCTAGGCCATTCTGGTTATGCGTTTGGAGCAGCAGAATTGCGAAAAATTTTTGGCCTTCTCAACCATTCCTTGGCTTCAAACTCCCATGTCTCGCGAACGGATTGACCTAACTCAAAAATTCCTGTTGCGTCTGAAAGTAGAAACTCGCCCGATTACAGCGGTATGTGTATTTTTTCCCTAGGCCATTCTGGTTAAGCGTTTGGAGCAGCAGAAGTGCGAAAAATTTGTTGTCTTCTCAACCATTTCTTAGCTTCAAACTCCCATATCTCGCGAACGGATTGTCCTAACCCAAAAATTCCTGTTGCATCTGAAAGTAGAAACTCGCCCGATTACAACGGTATGTGTATTTTTTCCCTAGGCCATTCTTGTTAAGCGTTTGGAGCAGCAGAATTGCGAAAAATTTTCTGCCTTCTCAACCATTTCTTGGCTTCAAACTCCCATATCTCGCGAACGGATTGTCCTAACCCAAGAATTCCTGTTGCATCTGAAAGTAGAAACTCGCCCGATTACAGCGGTATGTGTATTTTTTCCCTAGGCCATTCTGATTAAGCGTTTGGAGCAGCAGAATTGCGAAAAATTTTTTGCCTTCTCAACCATTTCTTGGCTTCAAACTCCCATATCTGGCGAACGGATTGACCTAACCCAAAAATTCCTATTGCATCTGAAAGTAGAAACTCGCCCGATTACAACGGTATGTGTATTTTTTCCCTAGGCCATTCTGGTTAAGCGTTTGGAGCAGCAGAATTGCGAAAAATCTGTTGTCTTCTCAACCATTTCTTAGCGTCAAACTCCCATATCTCTCGAACGGATTGACCTAACCCAAAAATTCCTGTTGCATCTGAAAGTAGAAACTCGCCCAATTACAACGGTATGTGTATTTTTTCCCTAGGCCATTCTGGTTAAGTGTTTGGAGCAGCAGAATTGCGAAAAATTTTTTGCCTTCTCAACCATTTCTTGGCTTCAAACTCCCATATCTGGCGAACGGATTGACCTAACCCAAAAATTCCTATTGCATCTGGAAGTAGAAACTCGCCCGATTACAACGGTATGTGTATTTTTTCCCTAGGCCATTCTGGTTAAGCGTGTGGAGCAGCAGAAGTGCGAAAAATTTGTTGTCTTCTCAACCATTTCTTAGCTTCAAACTCCCATATCTCGCGAACGGATTGACCTAACCCAAAAATTCCTGTTGCATCTGAAAGTAGAAACTCGCCCGATTACAACGGTGTGTGTATTTTTTCCCTAGGCCATTCTTGTTAAGCGTTTGGAGCAGCAGAATTGCGAAAAATTTTCTGCCTTCTCAACCATTTCTTGGCTTCAAACTCCCATATCTCGCGAACGGATTGTCCTAACCCAAAAATTCCTGTTGCATCTGAAAGTAGAAACTCGCCCGATTACAACGGTATGTGTATTTTTTCCCTAGGCCATTCTGGTTAAGCGTTTGGAGCAGCAGAAGTGCGAAAAATTTGTTGTCTTCTCAACCATTTCTTAGCTTCAAACTCCCATATCTCGCGAACGGATTGACCTAACGCAAAAATTCCTGTTGCATCTGAAAGTAGAAACTCGCCCGATTACAACGGTATGTGTATTTTTTCCCTAGGCCATTCTGGTTAAGCGTTTGGAGCAGCAGAATTGCGAAAAATTTTTTGCCTTCTCAACCATTTCTTGGCTTCAAACTCCCATATCTCGCGAACGGATTGACCTAACCCAAAAATTCCTGTAGCGTCTGAAAGTAGAAACTCGCCCGATTACAACGGTATGTGTATTTTTTCCCTAGCCCATTCTGGTTAAGCGTTTGGATCAGCAGAATTGCGAAAAATTTGTTGTCTTCCCAACCATTTCTTAGTTTCAAACTCGCATATCTCGCGAACGGATTGACCTAACCCAAAAATTCCTATTGCATCTGAAAGTAGAAACTCGCCCGATTACAACGGTGTGTGTATTTTTTCCCTAGGCCATTCTGGTTAAGCGTTTGGAGCAGCAGAATTGCGAAAAATTTTTTCCCTTCTCAACCATTTCTTGGCTTCAAACTCCCATATCTCGCGAACGGATTGACCTAACCCAAAAATTCCTATTGCATCTGAAAGTAGAAACTCGCCCGATTACAACGGTATGTGTATTTTTTCCCTAGGCCATTCTTGTTAAGCGTTTGGAGCAGCAGAATTGCGAAAAATTTTTTGCCTTCTCAACTATTTCTTGGCTTCAAACTTCCATATCTCGCGAACGGATTGCCCTAACCCAAAAATTCCTATTGCATCTGAAATTAGAAACTCGCCCGATTACAGCGGTACCTGTATTTTTTCCCTAGGCCATTCTGGTTAAGCGTTTGTAGCAGCAGAATTGCGAAAAATTTTCTGCCTTCTCAACCATTTCTTGGCTTCAAACTCCCATATCTCCCGAACGGATTGACCTAACCCAAAAATTCCTGTTGCGTCTGAAAGTAGAAACTCGCCCGATTACAACGGTATGTGTATTTTTTCCCTAGGCCATTCTGGTTAAGCGTTTGGAGCAGCAGAATTGCGAAAAATTTTTTGCCTTCTCAACCATTTCTTGGCTTCAAACTCCCATATCTCGCGAACGGATTGACCTAACCCAAAAATTCCTGTTGCATCTGAAAGTAGAAACTCGCCCGATTACAGCGGTATGTGTATTTTCACACTAGGCCATTCTTGTTAAGCGTTTGGAGCAGCAGAATTGCGAAAAATTTTTCGCCTTCTCAACCATTTCTTGGCTTCAAACTCCCATATCTCGCGAACGGATTGACCTAACCAAAAAATTCCTGTAGCGTCTGAAAGTAGAAACTCGCCCGATTACAACGGTATGTGTATTTTTTCCCTAGGCCATTCTGGTTAGGCGTTTGGAGCAGCAGAATTGCGAAAAATTTTTTGCCTTCTCAACCATTCCTTGGCTTCAAACTCCCATATCTCGCGAACGGATTGACCTAACTCAAAAATTCCTGTTGCGTCTGAAAGTAGAAACTCGCCCGATTACAGCGGTATGTGTGTTTTTTCCCTAGGCCATTCTGGTTAAGCGTTTGGAGCAGCAGAAGTGCGAAAAATTTTTTGCCTTCTCAACTATTTCTTGGCTTCAAACTCCCATATCTCGCGAACGGATTGCCCTAACCCAACAATTCCTATTGCATCTGAAATTAGAAACTCGCCCGATTACAGCGGTACCTGTATTTTTTCCCTAGGCCATTCTGGTTAAGCGTTTGTAGCAGCAGAATTGCGAAAAATTTTCTGCCTTCTCAACCATTTCTTGGCTTCAAACTCCCATATCTCGCGAACGGATTGACCTAACCAAAAAATTCCTGTAGCGTCTGAAAGTAGAAACTCGCCCGATTACAACGGTATGTGTATTTTTTCCCTAGGCCATTCTGGTTAGGCGTTTGGAGCAGCAGAATTGCGAAAAATTTTTTGCCTTCTCAACCATTCCTTGGCTTCAAACTCCCATATCTCGCGAACGGATTGACCTAACTCAAAAATTCCTGTTGCGTCTGAAAGTAGAAACTCGCCCGATTACAGCGGTATGTGTGTTTTTTCCCTAGGCCATTCTGGTTAAGCGTTTGGAGCAGCAGAAGTGCGAAAAATTTTTTGCCTTCTCAACTATTTCTTGGCTTCAAACTCCCATATCTCGCGAACGGATTGCCCTAACCCAAAAATTCCTATTGCATCTGAAATTAGAAACTCGCCCGATTACAGCGGTACCTGTATTTTTTCCCTAGGCCATTCTGGTTAAGCGTTTGTAGCAGCAGAGTTGCGAAAAATTTTCTGCCTTCTCAACCATTTCTTGGCTTCAAACTCCCATATCTCCCGAACGGATTGACCTAACCCAAAAATTCCTGTTGCGTCTGAAAGTAGAAACTCGCCCGATTACAACGGTATGTGTATTTTTTCCCTAGGCCATTCTGGTTAAGCGTTTGGAGCAGCAGAATTGCGAAAAATTTTTTGCCTTCTCAACCATTTCTTGGCTTCAAACTCCCATATCTCGCGAACGGATTGACCTAACCCAAAAATTCCTGTTGGATCTGAAAGTAGAAACTCGCCCGATTACAGCGGTATGTGTATTTTCACACTAGGCCATTCTTGTTAAGCGTTTGGAGCAGCAGAATTGCGAAAAATTTTTCGCCTTCTCAACCATTTCTTGGCTTCAAACTCCCATATCTCGCGAACGGATTGACCTAACCAAAAAATTCCTGTAGCGTCTGAAAGTAGAAACTCGCCCGATTACAACGGTATGTGTATTTTTTCCCTAGGCCATTCTGGTTAGGCGTTTGGAGCAGCAGAATTGCGAAAAATTTTTTGCCTTCTCAACCATTCCTTGGCTTCAAACTCCCATATCTCGCGAACGGATTGACCTAACTCAAAAATTCCTGTTGCGTCTGAAAGTAGAAACTCGCCCGATTACAGCGGTATGTGTGTTTTTTCCCTAGGCCATTCTGGTTAAGCGTTTGGAGCAGCAGAAGTGCGAAAAATTTGTTGTCTTCTCAACCATTTCTTAGCTTCAAAATTCCCATATCTCGCGAACGGATTGACCTAACCCAAAAATTCCTATTGCATCTGAAAGTAGAAACTCGCCCGATTACAACGGTATGTGTATTTTTTCCATAGGCCATTCTGGTTAAGCGTTTGGAGCAGCAGAAGTGCGAAAAATTTGTTGTCTTCTCAACCATTTCTTAGCGTCAAACTCCCATATCTCGCGAACGGATTGACCTAACCCAAAAATTCCTGTTGCATCTTAAATTAGAAACTCGCCCGATTACAACGGTATGTGTATTTTTTCCCTAGGCCATTCTTGTTAAGAGTTTGGAGCAACAGAATTGGGAAAAACTTTTTGCCTTCTCA
Organism: Ptiloglossa arizonensis; assembly: GCF_051014685.1. Lineage (NCBI taxonomy): Eukaryota > Metazoa > Arthropoda > Insecta > Hymenoptera > Colletidae > Ptiloglossa > Ptiloglossa arizonensis. Next base: position 49,045 of record NW_027478630.1, read on the forward strand.
ACCATTCCTTGGCTTCAAACTCCCATATCTCGCGAACGGATTGACCTAACCCAAAAATTCCAATTGTATCTGAAAGTAGAAACTCGCCCGATTACAACGGTATGTGTATTTTTTCCCTAGGCCATTCTGGTTAAGCGTTTGGAGCAGAAGACGTGCGAAAAATTTGTTGTCTTCTCAACCATTTCTTAGCTTCAAACTCCCATATCTCGCGAACGGATTGATCTAACGCAAAAATTCCTGTTGCACCTGAAAGTAGAAACTCGCCCGATTACAACGGTATGTGTATTGTTTTCCTAGGCCATTCTGGTTAAGCGATTGGAGCAGCAGAAGTGCGAAAAATTTGTTGTCTTCTCAACCATTTCTTAGCTTCAAACTCCCATATCTCGCGAACGGATTGACCTAACTCAAAAATTCCTATTGCATCTGAAAGTAGAAACCCGCCCGATTACAACGGTATGTGTATTTTTTCCATAGGCCATTCTGGTTAAGCGTTTGGAGCAGCAGAAGTGCGAAAAATTTGTTGTCTTCTCAACCATTTCTTAGCGTCAAACTCCCATATCTCGCGAACGGATTGACCTAACCCAAAAATTCCTGTTGCATCTGAAATTAGAAACTCGCCCGATTACAACGGTATGTGTATTTTTTCCCTAGGCCATTCCTGTTAAGCGTTTGGAGCAGCAGAATTGGGAAAAATTTTTTGCCTTCTGAACCATTCCTTGGCTTCAAACTCCCATATCTCGCGAACGGATTGACCTAACCCAAAAATTCCAATTGTATCTGAAAGTAGAAACTCGCCCGATTACAACGGTATGTGTATTTTGTCCCTAGGCCATTCTGGTTAGGCGTTTGGAGCAGCAGAATTGCGAAAAATTTTTTGCCTTCTCAACCATTCCTTGGCTTCAAACTCCCATATCTCGCGAACGGATTGACCTAACTCAAAAATTCCTGTTGCGTCTGAAAGTAGAAACTCGCCCGATTACAGCGGTATGTGTGTTTTTTCCCTAGGCCATTCTGGTTAAGCGTTTGGAGCAGCAGAATTGCAAAAAATTTTCTGCCTTCTCAACCATTTCTTGGCTTCAAACTCCCATATCTCGCGCACGTATTGACCTAACCCAAAAATTCCTGTTGCGTCTGAAAGTAGAAACTCGCCCGATTACAACGGTATGTGTATTGTTTTCCTAGGCCATTCTGGTTAAGCGTTTGGAGCAGCAGAAGTGCGAAAAATTTGTTGTCTTCTCAACCATTTCTTAGCTTCAAAATTCCCATATCTCGCGAACGGATTGACCTAACCCAAAAATTCCTATTGCATCTGAAAGTAGAAACTCGCCCGATTACAACGGTATGTGTATTTTTTCCATAGGCCATTCTGGTTAAGCGTTTGGAGCAGCAGAAGTGCGAAAAATTTGTTGTCTTCTCAACCATTTCTTAGCGTCAAACTCCCATATCTCGCGAACGGATTGACCTAACCCAAAAATTCCTGTTGCATCTGAAATTAGAAACTCGCCCGATTACAACGGTATGTGTATTTTTTCCCTAGGCCATTCTTGTTAAGAGTTTGGAGCAACAGAATTGGGAAAAATTTTTTGCCTTCTCAACCATTCCTTGGCTTCAAACTCCCATATCTCGCGAACGGATTGACCTAACCCAAAAATTCCAATTGTATCTGAAAGTAGAAACTCGCCCGATTACAACGGTATGTGTATTTTTTCCCTAGCCCATTCTGGTTAAGCGTTTGGATCAGCAGAATTGCGAAAAATTTGTTGTCTTCCCAACCATTTCTTAGTTTCAAACTCGCATATCTCGCGAACGGATTGACCTAACCCAAAAATTCCTATTACATCTGAAAGTAGAAACTAGCCCGATTACAACGGTATGTGTATTTTCTTCCTAGGCCATTCTGGTTAAGCGTTTGGAGCAGCAGAATTGCGAAAAAGTTTTTCCTTCTCAACCATTTCTTGGCTTCAAACTCCCATATCTCGCGAACGGATTGACCTAACCCAAAAATTCCTATTGCATCTGAAAGTAGAAACTCGCCCGATTACAACGGTGTGTGTAGTTTTTCCCTAGGCCATTCTGGTTAAGCGTTTGGAGCAGCAGAATTGCGAAAAATTTTTTCCCTTCTCAACCATTTCTTGGCTTCAAACTCCCATATCTCGCGAACGGATTGACCTAACCCAAAAATTCCTATTGCATCTGAAAGTAGAAACTCGCCCGATTACAACGGTATGTGTATTTTTTCCCTAGGCCATTCTTGTTAAGCGTTTGGAGCAGCAGAATTGCGAAAAATTTTCTGCCTTCTCAACCATTTCTTGGCTTCAAACTCCCATATCTCGCGAACGGATTGTCCTAACCCAAGAATTCCTGTTGCATCTGAAAGTAGAAACTCGCCCGATTACAGCGGTATGTGTATTTTTTCCCTAGGCCATTCTGATTAAGCGTTTGGAGCAGCAGAATTGCGAAAAATTTTTTGCCTTCTCAACCATTTCTTGGCTTCAAACTCCCATATCTGGCGAACGGATTGACCTAACCCAAAAATTCCTATTGCATCTGAAAGTAGAAACTCGCCCGATTACAACGGTATGTGTATTTTTTCCCTAGGCCATTCTGGTTAAGCGTTTGGAGCAGCAGAATTGCGAAAAATCTGTTGTCTTCTCAACCATTTCTTAGCGTCAAACTCCCATATCTCTCGAACGGATTGACCTAACCCAAAAATTCCTGTTGCATCTGAAAGTAGAAACTCGCCCAATTACAACGGTATGTGTATTTTTTCCCTAGGCCATTCTGATTAAGTGTTTGGAGCAGCAGAATTGCGAAAAATTTTTTGCCTTCTCAACCATTTCTTGGCTTCAAACTCCCATATCTGGCGAACGGATTGACCTAACCCAAAAATTCCTATTGCATCTGGAAGTAGAAACTAGCCCGATGACAACGGTATGTGTATTTTTTCCCTAGGCCATTCTGGTTAAGCGTGTGGAGCAGCAGAAGTGCGAAAAATTTGTTGTCTTCTCAACCATTTCTTAGCTTCAAACTCCCATATCTCGCGAACGGATTGACCTAACCCAAAAATTCCTGTTGCATCTGAAAGTAGAAACTCGCCCGATTACAACGGTGTGTGTATTTTTTCCCTAGGCCATTCTTGTTAAGCGTTTGGAGCAGCAGAATTGCGAAAAATTTTCTGCCTTCTCAACCATTTCTTGGCTTCAAACTCCCATATCTCGCGAACGGATTGTCCTAACCCAAAAATTCCTGTTGCATCTGAAAGTAGAAACTCGCCCGATTACAACGGTATGTGTATTTTTTCCCTAGGCCATTCTGGTTAAGCGTTTGGAGCAGCAGAAGTGCGAAAAATTTGTTGTCTTCTCAACCATTTCTTAGCTTCAAACTCCCATATCTCGCGAACGGATTGACCTAACGCAAAAATTCCTGTTGCATCTGAAAGTAGAAACTCGCCCGATTACAACGGTATGTGTAGTTTTTCCCTAGGCCATTCTGGTTAAGCGTTTGGAGCAGCAGAATTGCGAAAAATTTTTTGCCTTCTCAACCATTTCTTGGCTTCAAACTCCCATATCTCGCGAACGGATTGACCTAAACCAAAAATTCCTGTGGCGTCTGAAAGTAGAAACTCGCCCGATTACAACGGTATGTGTATTTTTTCCCTACCCCATTCTGGTTAAGCGTTTGGATCAGCAGAATTGCGAAAAATTTGTTGTCTTCCCAACCATTTCTTAGTTTCAAACTCGCATATCTCGCGAACGGATTGACCTAACCCAAAAATTCCTATTGCATCTGAAAGTAGAAACTCGCCCGATTACAACGGTGTGTGTATTTTTTCCCTAGGCCATTCTGGTTAAGCGTTTGGAGCAGCAGAATTGCGAAAAATTTTTTCCCTTCTCAACCATTTCTTGGCTTCAAACTCCCATATCTCGCGAACGGATTGACCTAACCCAAAAATTCCTGTTGCATCTGAAAGTAGAAACTCGCCCGATTACAGCGGCATGTGTATTTTCACACTAGGCCATTCTTGTTAAGCGTTTGGAGCAGCAGAATTGCGAAAAATTTTTCGCCTTCTCAACCATTTCTTGGCTTCAAACTCCCATATCTCGCGAACGGATTGACCTAACCAAAAAATTCCTGTAGCTTCTGAAAGTAGAAACTCGCCCGATTACAACGGTATGTGTATTTTTTCCCTAGGCCATTCTGGTTAGGCGTTTGGAGCAGCAGAATTGCGAAAAATTTTTTGCCTTCTCAACCATTCCTTGGCTTCAAACTCCCATATCTCGCGAACGGATTGACCTAACTCAAAAATTCCTGTTGCGTCTGAAAGTAGAAACTCGCCCGATTACAGCGGTATGTGTGTTTTTTCCCTAGGCCATTCTGGTTAAGCGTTTGGAGCAGCAGAAGTGCGAAAAATTTTTTGCCTTCTCAACTATTTCTTGGCTTCAAACTCCCATATCTCGCGAACGGATTGCCCTAACCCAAAAATTCCTATTGCATCTGAAATTAGAAACTCGCCCGATTACAGCGGTACCTGTATTTTTTCCCTAGGCCATTCTGGTTAAGCGTTTGTAGCAGCAGAATTGCGAAAAATTTTCTGCCTTCTCAACCATTTCTTGGCTTCAAACTCCCATATCTCGCGAACGGATTGACCTAACCAAAAAATTCCTGTAGCGTCTGAAAGTAGAAACTCGCCCGATTACAACGGTATGTGTATTTTTTCCATAGGCCATTCTGGTTAAGCGTTTGGAGCAGCAGAAGTGCGAAAAATTTGTTGTCTTCTCAACCATTTCTTAGCGTCAAACTCCCATATCTCGCGAACGGATTGACCTAACCCAAAAATTCCTGTTGCATCTGAAATTAGAAACTCGCCCGATTACAACGGTATGTGTATTTTTTCCCTAGGCCATTCTTGTTAAGAGTTTGGAGCAACAGAATTGGGAAAAATTTTTTGCCTTCTCAACCATTCCTTGGCTTCAAACTCCCATATCTCGCGAACGGATTGACCTAACCCAAAAATTCCAATTGTATCTGAAAGTAGAAACTCGCCCGATTACAACGGTATGTGTATTTTTTCCCTAGGCCATTCTGGTTAAGCGTTTGGAGCAGAAGACGTGCGAAAAATTTGTTGTCTTCTCAACCATTTCTTAGCTTCAAACTCCCATATCTCGCGAACGGATTGATCTAACGCAAAAATTCCTGTTGCACCTGAAAGTAGAAACTCGCCCGATTACAACGGTATGTGTATTGTTTTCCTAGGCCATTCTGGTTAAGCGTTTGGAGCAGCAGAAGTGCGAAAAATTTGTTGTCTTCTCAACCATTTCTTAGCTTCAAACTACCATATCTCGCGAACGGATTGACCTAACTCAAAAATTCCTATTGCATCTGAAAGTAGAAACTCGCCCGATTACAACGGTATGTGTATTTTTTCCATAGGCCATTCTGGTTAAGCGTTTGGAGCAGCAGAAGTGCGAAAAATTTGTTGTCTTCTCAACCATTTCTTAGCGTCAAACTCCCATATCTCGCGAACGGATTGACCTAACCCAAAAATTCCTGTTGCATCTGAAATTAGAAACTCGCCCGATTACAACGGTATGTGTATTTTTTCCCTAGGCCATTCCTGTTAAGCGTTTGGAGCAGCAGAATTGGGAAAAATTTTTTGCCTTCTGAACCATTCCTTGGCTTCAAACTCCCATATCTCGCGAACGGATTGACCTAACCCAAAAATTCCAATTGTATCTGAAAGTAGAAACTCGCCCGATTACAACGGTATGTGTATTGTTTTCCTAGGCCATTCTGGTTAAGCGTTTGGAGCAGCAGAAGTGCGAAAAATTTGTTGTCTTCTCAACCATTTCTTAGCTTCAAAATTCCCATATCTCGCGAACGGATTGACCTAACCCAAAAATTCCTATTGCATCTGAAAGTAGAAACTCGCCCGATTACAACGGTATGTGTATTTTTTCCATAGGCCATTCTGGTTAAGCGTTTGGAGCAGCAGAAGTGCGAAAAATTTGTTGTCTTCTCAACCATTTCTTAGCGTCAAACTCCCATATCTCGCGAACGGATTGACCTAACCCAAAAATTCCTGTTGCATCTGAAATTAGAAACTCGCCCGATTACAACGGTATGTGTATTTTTTCCCTAGGCCATTCTTGTTAAGAGTTTGGAGCAACAGAATTGGGAAAAATTTTTTGCCTTCTCAACCATTCCTTGGCTTCAAACTCCCATATCTCGCGAACGGATTGACCTAACCCAAAAATTCCAATTGTATCTGAAAGTAGAAACTCGCCCGATTACAACGGTATGTGTATTTTTTCCCTAGCCCATTCTGGTTAAGCGTTTGGATCAGCAGAATTGCGAAAAATTTGTTGTCTTCCCAACCATTTCTTAGTTTCAAACTCGCATATCTCGCGAACGGATTGACCTAACCCAAAAATTCCTATTACATCTGAAAGTAGAAACTAGCCCGATTACAACGGCATGTGTATTTTCTTCCTAGGCCATTCTGGTTAAGCGTTTGGAGCAGCAGAATTGCGAAAAATTTTTTCCTTCTCAACCATTTCTTGGCTTCAAACTCCCATATCTCGCGAACGGATTGACCTAACCCAAAAATTCCTATTGCATCTGAAAGTAGAAACTCGCCCGATTACAACGGTGTGTGTAGTTTTTCCCTAGGCCATTCTGGTTAAGCGTTTGGAGCAGCAGAATTGCGAAAAATTTTTTCCCTTCTCAACCATTTCTTGGCTTCAAACTCCCATATCTCGCGAACGGATTGACCTAACCCAAAAATTCCTATTGCATCTGAAAGTAGAAACTCGCCCGATTACAACGGTATGTGTATTTTTTCCCTAGGCCATTCTTGTTAAGCGTTTGGAGCAGCAGAATTGCGAAAAATTTTTTGCCGTCTCAACTATTTCTTGGCTTCAAACTCCCATATCTCGCGAACGGATTGCCCTAACCCAAAAATTCCTATTGCATCTGAAAGTAGAAACTCGCCCGATTACAGCGGTATGTGTATTTTTTCCCTAGGCCATTCTGGTTAAGCGTTTGGAGCAGCAGAAATGCGAAAAATTTTCGGCCTTCTCAACCATTTCTTGGCTTCAAACGCCCATATCTCCCGAACGGATTGACCTAACCCAAAAATTCCTGTTGCGTCTGAAAGTAGAAACTCGCCCGATTACAGCGGTATGTGTATTTTTTCCCTAGGCCATTCTGGTTAAGCGTTTCGAGCAGCAGAATTGCGAAAAATTTTTTGCGTTCTCAACCATTTCTTGGCTTCAAACTCCCATATCTCGCGAACGGATTGACCTAACCCAAAAATTCCTGTTGCATCTGAAAGTAGAAACTCGCCCGATTACAGCGGTATGTGTATTTTTACACTAGGCCATTCTTGTTAAGCGTTTGGAGCAGCAGAATTGCGAAAAATTTTTCGCCTTCTCAACCATTTCTTGGCTTCAAACTCCCATATCTCGCGAACGGATTGACCTAACCAAAAAATTCCTGTAGCGTCTGAAAGTAGAAACTCGCCCGATTACAACGGTATGTGTATTTTTTCCCCAGGCCATTCTGGTTAAGCGTTTGGAGCAGCAGAATTGCGAAAAATTTGTTGTCTTCTCAACCATTTCTTAGCGTCAAACTCCCATATCTCGCAAACGGATTGATCTAACCCAAAAATTCCTGTTGCATCTGAAAGTAGAAACTCGCCCGATTACAACGGTATGTGTATTTTGTCCCTAGGCCATTCTGGTTAAGCGTTTGGAGCAGCAGAATTGCGAAAAATTTTTTGCCTTCTCATCCAGTTCTTGGCTTCAAACTCCCATATCTCGCGAACGGATTGACCTAACCCAAAAATTCCTATTGCATCTGAAAGTAGAAACTCGCCCGATTACAACGGTATGTGTATTTTTTCCCTAGGCCATTCTGGTTAAGCGTTTAGAGCAGCAGAATTGCGAAAAATTTGTTGCCTTCTCAACCATTTCTTGGCTTCAAACTCCCATATCTCGCGAACGGATTGACCTAACCCAAAAATTCCTGTGGCTTCTGAAAGTAGAAACTCGCCCGATTACAACGGTATGTGTATTTTTACCCTAGCCCATTCTGGTTAAGCGTTTGGATCAGCAGAATTGCGAAAAATTTGTTGTCTTCCCAAGCATTTCTTAGTTTCAAACTCGCATATCTCGCGAACGGATTGACCTAACCCAAAAATTCCTATTGCATCTGAAAGTAGAAACTAGCCCGATTACAACGGTATGTGTATTTTCTCCCTAGGCCATTCTGGTTAAGCGTTTGGAGCAGCAGAATTGCGAAAAATTTTTTGCCTTCTCATCCAGTTCTTGGCTACAAACTCCCATATCTCGCGAACGGATTGACCTAACCCAAAAATTCCTACTGCATCTGAGAGTAGAAACTCGCCCGATTACAACGGTATGTGTATTTTTTCCCTAGGCCATTCTGGTTAAGCGTTTGGAGCAGCAGAAGTGCGAAAAATTTGTTGTCTTCTCAACCATTTCTTAGCTTCAAACTCCCATATCTCGCGAACGGCTTGACCTAAACCAAAAATTCCTGTTTCTTCTGAAAGTAGAAACTCGCCCGATTACAACGGTATGTGTATTTTTTCCCTAGGCCATTCTGGTTAAGCGTTTGGAGCAGCAGAATTGCGAAAAGTTTGTTGTCCTCTCAACCATTTCTTAGCGTCGAACTCCCATATCTCGCGAACGGATTGACCTAACCCAAAAATTCCTGTAGCGTCTGAAAGTAGAAACTCGCCCGATTACAACGGTATGTGTATTTTTTCCCTAGGCCATTCTTGTTAAGCGTTTGGAGCAGCAGAATTGCGAAAAATTTTTTGCCTTCTCAACCATTTCTTGGCTTCAAACTCCCATATCTCGCGAACGGATTGACCTAACCCAAAAATTCCTACTGCATCTGAAAGTAGAAACTCGCCCGATTACAACGGTATGTGTATTTTTTCCCTGGGCCATTCTGGTTAAGCGTTTGGAGCAGCAGAATAGCGAAAACTTTTTTGCCTTCTCAACCATTTCTTGGCTTCAAACTCCCATATCTCGCGAACGGATTGACCTAACCCAAAAATTCCTACTGCATCTGAAAGTAGAAACTCGCCCGATTACAACGGTATATGTATTTTTTCCCTAGGCCATTCTGGTTAAGCGTGTGGAGCAGCAGAATTGCGAAAAATTTTTTGCCTTCTCAACCATTTCTTGGCTTCAAACTTCCATATCTCGCGAACGGATTGACCTAACCCAAAAATTCCTACTGCATCTGAAAGTAGAAACTCGCCCGATTACAACGGTATGTGTATTTTTTCTCTAGGCCATTCTGGTTAAGCGTTTGGAGCAGCAGAATTGCGAAAAATTTGTTGTCCTCTCAACCATTTCTTAGCGTCAAACTGCCATATCTCGCGAACGGATTGACCTAACCCAAAAATTCCTGTAGCGTCTGAAAGTAGAAACTCGCCCGATTACAACGGTATGTGTATTTTTTCCCTAGGCCATTCTGGTTAAGCGTTTGGAGCAGCAGAAGTGCGAAAAATTTGTTGTCTTCTCAACCATTTCTTAGCTTCAAACTCCCATATCTCGCGAACGGATTGACCTAAACCAAAAATTCCCGTTGCTTCTGAAAGTAGAAACTCTCCCGATTACTACGGTATGTTTATTTTTTCCCTGGGCCATTCTGGTTAAGCGTTTGGAGCAGCAGAATTGGGGAAAATTTTTTGCCTTCTCAACCATTTCTTGGCTTCAAACTCCCATATCTCGCGAACGGATTGACCTAACCCAAAAATTCCTACTGCATCTGAAAGTAGAAACTCGCCCGATTACAACGGTATGTGTATTTTTTCCCTAGGCCATTCTGGTTAAGCGTGTGGAGCAGCAGAATTGCGAAAAATTTTTTGCCTTCTCAACCATTTCTTGGCTTCAAACTTCCATATCTCGCGAACGGATTGACCTAACCCAAAAATTCCTACTGCATCTGAAAGTAGAAACTCGCCCGATTACAACGGTATGTGTATTTTTTCCCTAGGCCATTCTGGTTAAGCGTTTGGAGCAGCAGAATTGCGAAAAATTTGTTGTCCTCTCAACCATTTCTTAGCGTCAAACTCCCATATCTCGCGAACGGATTGACCTAACCCAAAAATTCCTGTAGCGTCTGAAAGTAGAAACTCGCCCGATTACAACGGTATGTGTATTTTTTCCCTAGGCCATTCTTGTTAAGCCTTTGGAGCAGCAGAATTGCGAAAAATTTTTTGCCTTCTCAACCATTTCTTGGCTTCAAACTCCCATATCTCGCGAACGGATTGACCTAACCCAAAAATTCCTTCTGCATCTGAAAGTAGAAACTCGCCCGATTACAACGGTATGTGTATTTTTTCCCTAGGCCATTCTGGCTAAGCGTGTGGAGCAGCAGAATTGCGAAAAATTTTTTGCCTTCTCAACCATTTCTTGGCTTCAAACTTCCATATCTCGCGAACGGATTGACCTAACCCAAAAATTCCTACTGCATCTGAAAGTAGAAACTCGCCCGATTACAACGGTATGTGTATTTTTTCCCTAGGCCATTCTGGTTAAGCGTTTGGAGCAGCAGAATTGCGAAAAATTTGTTGTCCTCTCAACCATTTCTTAGCGTCAAACTGCCATATCTCGCGAACGGATTGACCTAACCCAAAAATTCCTGTAGCGTCTGAAAGTAGAAACTCGCCCGATTACAACGGTATGTGTATTTTTTCCCTAGGCCATTCTGGTTAAGCGTTTGGAGCAGCAGAAGTGCGAAAAATTTGTTGTCTTCTCATCCATTTCTTAGCTTCAAACTTCCATATCTCGCGAACGGATTGACCTAAACCAAAAATTCCCGTTGCTTCTGAAAGTAGAAACTCGCCCGATTACTACGGTATGTTTATTTTTTCCCTGGGCCATTCTGGTTAAACGTTTGGAGCAGCAGAATAGGGGAAAATTTTTTGCCTTCTCAACCATTTCTTGGCTTCAAACTCCCATATCTCGCGAACGGATTGACCTAACCCAAAAATTCCTACTGCATCTGAAAGTAGAAACTCGCCCGATTACAACGGTATGTGTATTTTTTCCCTAGGCCATTCTGGTTAAGCGTGTGGAGCAGCAGAATTGCGAAAAATTTTTTGCCTTCTCAACCATTTCTTGGCTTCAAATTTCCATATCTCGCGAACGGATTGACCTAACCCAAAAATTCCTACTGCATCTGAAAGTAGAAACTCGCCCGATTACAACGGTATGTGTATTTTTTCCCTAGGCCATTCTGGTTAAGCGTTTGGAGCAGCAGAATTGCGAAAAATTTGTTGTCCTCTCAACCATTTCTTAGCGTCTAACTCCCATATCTCGCGAACGGATTAACCTAACCCAAAAATTCCTGTGGCGTCTGAAAGTAGAAACTCGCCCGATTACAACGGTATGTGTATTTTTTCCCTAGGCCATTCTTGTTAAGCCTTTGGAGCAGCAGAATTGCGAAAAATTTTTTGCCTTCTCAACCATTTCTTGGCTTCAAACTCCCATATCTCGCGAACGGATTGACCTAACCCAAAAATTCCTACTGCATCTGAAAGTAGAAACTCGCCCGATTACAACGGTATGTGTATTTTTTCCCTAGGCCATTCTGGTTAAGCGTTTGGAGCAGCAGAAGTGCGAAAAATTTGTTCTCTTCTCAACCATTTCTTAGCTTCAAACTCCCATATCTCGCGAACGGCTTGACCTAAACCAAAAATTCCTGTTTCTTCTGAAAGTAGAAACTCGCCCGATTACAACGGTATGTGTATTTTTACCCTAGGAAATTCTGGTTAAGCGTTTGGAGCAGCAGAATTGCGAAAAATTTTTTGCCTTCTCAACCATTTCTTAGCTTCAAACTCCCATATCTCGCGAACGGCTTGACCTAAACCAAAAATTCCTACTCCATCTGAAAGTAGAAACTCGCCCGATTACAACGGTATGTGTATTTTTTCCCTAGGCCATTCTGGTTTAGCGTTTGGAGCAGCAGAAGTGCGAAAAATTTGTTGTCTTCTCAACCATTTCTTAGCTTCAAACTCCCATATCTCGCGAACGGCTTGACCTAAACCAAAAATTCCTGTTTCTTCTGAAACTAGAAACTCGCCCGATAACAACGGTATGTGTATTTTTTCCCTAGGCCATTCTGGTTAAGCGTTTGGAGCAGCAGAATTGCGAAAAATTTGTTGTCCTCTCAACCATTTCTTAGCGTCGAACTCCCATATCTCGCGAACGGATTGACCTAACCCAAAAATTCCTGTAGCGTCTGAAAGTAGAAACTCGCCCGATTACAACGGTATGTGTATTTTTTCCCTAGGCCATTCTTGTTAAGCGTGTGGAGCAGCAGAATTGCGAAAAATTTTTTGCCTTCTCAACCATTTCTTGGCTTCAAATTTCCATATCTCGCGAACGGATTGACCTAACCCAAAAATTCCTACTGCATCTGAAAGTAGAAACTCGCCCGATTACAACGGTATGTGTATTTTTTCCCTAGGCCATTCTGGTTAAGCGTTTGGAGCAGCAGAATTGCGAAAAATTTGTTGTCCTCTCAACCATTTCTTAGCGTCGAACTCCCATATCTCGCGAACGGATTGACCTAACCCAAAAATTCCTGTAGCGTCTGAAAGTAGAAACTCGCCCGATTACAACGGTATGTGTATTTTTTCCCTAGGCCATTCTGGTTAAGCGTGTGGAGCAGCAGAATTGCGAAAAATTTTTTGCCTTCTCAACCATTTCTTGGCTTCAAATTTCCATATCTCGCGAACGGATTGACCTAACCCAAAAATTCCTACTGCATCTGAAAGTAGAAACTCGCCCGATTACAACGGTATGTGTATTTTTTCCCTAGGCCATTCTGGTTAAGCGTTTGGAGCAGCAGAATTGCGAAAAATTTGTTGTCCTCTCAACCATTTCTTAGCGTCTAACTCCCATATCTCGCGAACGGATTGACCTAACCCAAAAATTCCTGTAGCGTCTGAAAGTAGAAACTCGCCCGATTACAACGGTATGTGTATTTTTTCCCTAGGCCATTCTTGTTAAGCCTTTGGAGCAGCAGAATTGCGAAAAATTTTTTGCCTTCTCAACCATTTCTTGGCTTCAAACTCCCATATCTCGCGAACGGATTGACCTAACCCAAAAATTCCTACTGCATCTGAAAGTAGAAACTCGCCCGATTACAACGGTATGTGTATTTTTTCCCTAGGCCATTCTGGTTAAGCGTTTGGAGCAGCAGAAGTGCGAAAAATTTGTTGTCTTCTCAACCATTTCTTAGCTTCAAACTCCCATATCTCGCGAACGGCTTGACCTAAACCAAAAATTCCTGTTTCTTCTGAAAGTAGAAACTCGCCCGATTACAACGGTATGTGTATTTTTTCCCTAGGCCATTCTGGTTAAGCGTTTGGAGCAGCAGAATTGCGAAAAATTTTTTGCCTTCTCAACCATTTCTTAGCTTCAAACTCCCATATCTCGCGAACGGCTTGACCTAAACCAAAAATTCCTACTCCATCTGAAAGTAGAAACTCGCCCGATTACAACGGTATGTGTATTTTTTCCCTAGGCCATTCTGGTTTAGCGTTTGGAGCAGCAGAAGTGCGAAAAATTTGTTGTCTTCTCAACCATTTCTTAGCTTCAAACTCCCATATCTCGCGAACGGCTTGACCTAAACCAAAAATTCCTGTTTCTTCTGAAACTAGAAACTCGCCCGATAACAACGGTATGTGTATTTTTTCCCTAGGCCATTCTGGTTAAGCGTTTGGAGCAGCAGAATTGCGAAAAATTTGTTGTCCTCTCAACCATTTCTTAGCGTCGAACTCCCATATCTCGCGAACGGATTGACCTAACCCAAAAATTCCTGTAGCGTCTGAAAGTAGAAACTCGCCCGATTACAACGGTATGTGTATTTTTTCCCTAGGCCATTCTTGTTAAGCGTTTGGAGCAGCAGAATTGCGAAAAATTTTTTGCCTTCTCAACCATTTCTTGGCTTCAAACTCCCATATCTCGCGAACGGATTGACCTAACCCAAAAATTCCTACTGCATCTGAAAGTAGAAACTCGCCCGATTACAACGGTATGTGTATTTTTTCCCTAGGCCATTCTGGTTAAGCGTTTGGAGCAGCAGAATTGCGAAAAATTTTTTGCCTTCTCAACCATTTCTTGGCTACAAACTCCCATATCTCGCGAACGGATTGACCTAACCCAAAAATTCCTACTGCATCTGAAAGTAGAAACTCGCCCGATTACAACGGTATGTGTATTTTTTCCCTAGGCCATTCTGGTTAAGCGTTTGGAGCAGCAGAAGTGCGAAAAATTTGTTGTCTTCTCAACCATTTCTTAGCTTCAAACTCCCATATCTCGCGAACGGATTGACCTAAACCAAAAATTCCTGTTGCTTCTGAAAGTAGAAACTCGCCCGATTACAACGGTATGTTTATTTTTTCCCTGGGCCATTCTGGTTAAGCATTTGGAGCAGCAGAATAGCGAAAACTTTTTTGCCTTCTCAACCATTTCTTGGCTTCAAACTCCCATATCTCGCGAACGGATTGACCCAACCCAAAAATTCCTACTGCATCTGAAAGTAGAATCTCGCCCGATTACAACGGTATGTGTATTTTTTCCCTAGGCCATTCTGGTTAAGCGTGTGGAGCAGCAGAATTGCGAAAAATTTTTTGCCTTCTCAACCATTTCTTGGTTTCAAACTTCCATATCTCGCGAACGGATTGACCTAACCCAAAAATTCCTACTGCATCTGAAAGTAGAAACTCGCCCGATTACAACGGTATGTGTATTTTTTCCCTAGGCCATTCTGGTTAAGCGTTTGGAGCAGCAGAATTGCGAAAAATTTGTTGTCCTCTCAACCATTTCTTAGCGTCAAACTGCCATATCTCGCGAACGGATTGACCTAACCCAAAAATTCCTGTAGCGTCTGAAAGTAGAAACTCGCCCGATTACAACGGTATGTATATTTTTTCCCTAGGCCATTCTGGTTAAGCGTTTAGAGCAGCAGAAGTGCGAAAAATTTGTTGTCTTCTCAACCATTTCTTAGCTTCAAACTCCCATATCTCGCGAACGGATTGACCTAAACCAAGAATTCCCGTTGCTTCTGAAAGTAGAAACTCGCCCGATTACTACGGTATGTTTATTTTTTCCCTGGGCCATTCTGGTTAAGCGTTTGGAGCAGCAGAATTGGGGAAAATTTTTTGCCTTCTCAACCATTTCTTGGCTTCAAACTCCCATATCTCGCGAACGGATTGACCTAACCCAAAAATTCCTACTGCATCTGAAAGTAGAAACTCGCCCGATTACAACGGTATGTGTATTTTTTCCCTAGGCCATTCTGGTTAAGCGTGTGGAGCAGCAGAATTGCGAAAAATTTTTTGCCTTCTCAACCATTTCTTGGCTTCAAACTTCCATATCTCGCGAACGGATTGACCTAACCCAAAAATTCCTACTGCATCTGAAAGTAGAAACTCGCCCGATTACAACGGTATGTGTATTTTTTCCCTAGGCCATTCTGGTTAAGCGTTTGGAGCAGCAGAATTGCGAAAAATTTGTTGTCCTCTCAACCATTTCTTAGCGTCAAACTGCCATATCTCGCGAACGGATTGACCTAACCCAAAAATTCCTGTAGCGTCTGAAAGTAGAAACTCGCCCGATTACAACGGTATGTATATTTTTTCCCTAGGCCATTCTGGTTAAGCGTTTAGAGCAGCAGAAGTGCGAAAAATTTGTTGTCTTCTCAACCATTTCTTAGCTTCAAACTCCCATATCTCGCGAACGGATTGACCTAAACCAAGAATTCCCGTTGCTTCTGAAAGTAGAAACTCGCCCGATTACTACGGTATGTTTATTTTTTCCCTGGGCCATTCTGGTTAAGCGTTTGGAGCAGCAGAATTGGGGAAAATTTTTTGCCTTCTCAACCATTTCTTGGCTTCAAACTCCCATATCTCGCGAACGGATTGACCTAACCCAAAAATTCCTACTGCATCTGAAAGTAGAAACTCGCCCGATTACAACGGTATGTGTATTTTTTCCCTAGGCCATTCTGGTTAAGCGTGTGGAGCAGCAGAATTGCGAAAAATTTTTTGCCTTCTCAACCATTTCTTGGCTTCAAACTTCCATATCTCGCGAACGGATTGACCTAACCCAAAAATTCCTACTGCATCTGAAAGTAGAAACTCGCCCGATTACAACGGTATGTGTATTTTTTCCCTAGGCCATTCTGGTTAAGCGTTTGGAGCAGCAGAATTGCGAAAAATTTGTTGTCCTCTCAACCATTTCTTAGCGTCAAACTCCCATATCTCGCGAACGGATTGACCTAACCCAAAAATTCCTGTAGCGTCTGAAAGTAGAAACTCGCCCGATTACAACGGTATGTGTATTTTTTCCCTAGGCCATTCTTGTTAAGCCTTTGGAGCAGCAGAATTGCGAAAAATTTTTTGCCTTCTCAACCATTTCTTGGCTTCAAACTCCCATATCTCGCGAACGGATTGACCTAACCCAAAAATTCCTACTGCATCTGAAAGTAGAAACTCGCCCGATTACAACGGTATGTGTATTTTTTCCCTAGGCCATTCTGGTTAAGCGTTTGGAGCAGCAGAAGTGCGAAAAATTTGTTGTCTTCTCAACCATTTCTTAGCTTCAAACTCCCATATCTCGCGAACGGCTTGACCTAAACCAAAAATTCCTGTTTCTTCTGAAAGTAGAAACTCGCCCGATTACAACGGTATGTGTATTTTTTCCCTAGGCCATTCTGGTTAAGCGTTTGGAACAGCTGAATTGCGAAAAATTTTTTGCCTTCTCAACCATTCCTTGGCTTCAAACTCCCATATCTCGCGAACGGATTGACCTAACTCGAAAATTCCTGTTGCGTCTGAAAGTAGAAGCCCGCCCGATTACAGCGGTATGTGTATTTTTACCCTAGGCCATTCTGGTTAAGCGTTTGGAGCAGCAGAATTGCGAAAAATTTGATGTCTCCTCAACAATTTCTTAGCGTCAAACTCCCATATCTCGCGAACGGATTGACATAACCCAAAAATTCCTCTTGCATCTGAAAGTAGAAACTCGCCCGATTACAACGGTATGTGTATTTTTTCCCTAGGCCATTCTGGTTATGCGTTTGGAGCAGCAGAATTGCGAAAAATTTTTGGCCTTCTCAACCATTCCTTGGCTTCAAACTCCCATGTCTCGCGAACGGATTGACCTAACTCAAAAATTCCTGTTGCGTCTGAAAGTAGAAACTCGCCCGATTACAGCGGTATGTGTATTTTTTCCCTAGGCCATTCTGGTTAAGCGTTTGGAGCAGCAGAAGTGCGAAAAATTTGTTGTCTTCTCAACCATTTCTTAGCTTCAAACTCCCATATCTCGCGAACGGATTGTCCTAACCCAAAAATTCCTGTTGCATCTGAAAGTAGAAACTCGCCCGATTACAACGGTATGTGTATTTTTTCCCTAGGCCATTCTGATTAAGCGTTTGGAGCAGCAGAATTGCGAAAAATTTTTTGCCTTCTCAACCATTTCTTGGCTTCAAACTCCCATATCTGGCGAACGGATTGACCTAACCCAAAAATTCCTATTGCATCTGAAAGTAGAAACTAGCCCGATTACAACGGTATGTGTATTTTTTCCCTAGGCCATTCTGGTTAAGCGTTTGGAGCAGCAGAATTGCGAAAAATCTGTTGTCTTCTCAACCATTTCTTAGCGTCAAACTCCCATATCTCTCGAACGGATTGACCTAACCCAAAAATTCCTGTTGCATCTGAAAGTAGAAACTCGCCCAATTACAACGGTATGTGTATTTTTTCCCTAGGCCATTCTGGTTAAGTGTTTGGAGCAGCAGAATTGCGAAAAATTTTTTGCCTTCTCAACCATTTCTTGGCTTCAAACTCCCATATCTGGCGAACGGATTGACCTAACCCAAAAATTCCTATTGCATCTGGAAGTAGAAACTCGCCCGATTACAACGGTATGTGTATTTTTTCCCTAGGCCATTCTGGTTAAGCGTGTGGAGCAGCAGAAGTGCGAAAAATTTGTTGTCTTCTCAACCATTTCTTAGCTTCAAACTCCCATATCTCGCGAACGGATTGACCTAACCCAAAAATTCCTGTTGCATCTGAAAGTAGAAACTCGCCCGATTACAACGGTGTGTGTATTTTTCCCTAGGCCATTCTTGTTAAGCGTTTGGAGCAGCAGAATTGCGAAAAATTTTCTGCCTTCTCAACCATTTCTTGGCTTCAAACTCCCATATCTCGCGAACGGATTGTCCTAACCCAAAAATTCCTGTTGCATCTGAAAGTAGAAACTCGCCCGATTACAACGGTATGTGTATTTTTTCCCTAGGCCATTCTGGTTAAGCGTTTGGAGCAGCAGAAGTGCGAAAAATTTGTTGTCTTCTCAACCATTTCTTAGCTTCAAACTCCCATATCTCGCGAACGGATTGACCTAACGCAAAAATTCCTGTTGCATCTGAAAGTAGAAACTCGCCCGATTACAACGGTATGTGTATTTTTTCCCTAGGCCATTCTGGTTAAGCGTTTGGAGCAGCAGAATTGCGAAAAATTTTTTGCCTTCTCAACCATTTCTTGGCTTCAAACTCCCATATCTCGCGAACGGATTGACCTAACCCAAAAATTCCTGTGGCGTCTGAAAGTAGAAACTCGCCCGATTACAACGGTATGTGTATTTTTTCCCTAGCCCATTCTGGTTAAGCGTTTGGATCAGCAGAATTGCGAAAAATTTGATGTCTCCTCAACAATTTCTTAGCGTCAAACTCCCATATCTCGCGAACGGATTGACATAACCCAAAAATTCCTCTTGCATCTGAAAGTAGAAACTCGCCCGATTACAACGGTATGTGTATTTTTTCCCTAGGCCATTCTGGTTATGCGTTTGGAGCAGCAGAATTGCGAAAAATTTTTGGCCTTCTCAACCATTCCTTGGCTTCAAACTCCCATGTCTCGCGAACGGATAGACCTAACTCAAAAATTCCTGTTGCGTCTGAAAGTAGAAACTCGCCCGATTACAGCGGTATGTGTATTTTTTCCCTAGGCCATTCTGGTTAAGCGTTTGGAGCAGCAGAATTGCGAAAAATTTGTTGTCTTCTCAACCATTTCTTAGCTTCAAACTCCCATATCTCGCGAACGGATTGTCCTAACCCAAAAATTCCTGTTGCATCTGAAAGTAGAAACTCGCCCGATTACAACGGTATGTGTATTTTTTCCCTAGGCCATTCTTGTTAAGCGTTTGGAGCAGCAGAATTGCGAAAAATTTTCTGCCTTCTCAACCATTTCTTGGCTTCAAACTCCCATATCTCGCGAACGGATTGTCCTAACCCAAGAATTCCTGTTGCATCTGAAAGTAGAAACTCGCCCGATTACAGCGGTATGTGTATTTTTTCCCTAGGCCATTCTGATTAAGCGTTTGGAGCAGCAGAATTGCGAAAAATTTGTTGCCTTCTCAACCATTTCTTGGCTTCAAACTCCCATATCTGGCGAACGGATTGACCTAACCCAAAAATTCCTATTGCATCTGAAAGTAGAAACTCGCCCGATTACAACGGTATGTGTATTTTTTCCCTAGGCCATTCTGGTTAAGCGTTTGGAGCAGCAGAATTGCGAAAAATCTGTTGTCTTCTCAACCATTTCTTAGCGTCAAACTCCCATATCTCTCGAACGGATTGACCTAACCCAAAAATTCCTGTTGCATCTGAAAGTAGAAACTCGCCCAATTACAACGGTATGTGTATTTTTTCCCTAGGCCATTCTGGTTAAGTGTTTGGAGCAGCAGAATTGCGAAAAATTTTTTGCCTTCTCAACCATTTCTTGGCTTCAAACTCCCATATCTGGCGAACGGATTGACCTAACCCAAAAATTCCTATTGCATCTGGAAGCAGAAACTCGCCCGATTACAACGGTATGTGTATTTTTTCCCTAGGCCATTCTGGTTAAGCGTGTGGAGCAGCAGAAGTGCGAAAAATTTGTTGTCTTCTCAACCATTTCTTAGCTTCAAACTCCCATATCTCGCGAACGGATTGACCTAACCCAAAAATTCCTGTTGCATCTGAAAGTAGAAACTCGCCCGATTACAACGGTGTGTGTATTTTTTCCCTAGGCCATTCTTGTTAAGCGTTTGGAGCAGCAGAATTGCGAAAAATTTTCTGCCTTCTCAACCATTTCTTGGCTTCAAACTCCCATATCTCGCGAACGGATTGTCCTAACCCAAAAATTCCTGTTGCATCTGAAAGTAGAAACTCGCCCGATTACAACGGTATGTGTATTTTTTCCCTAGGCCATTCTGGTTAAGCGTTTGGAGCAGCAGAAGTGCGAAAAATTTGTTGTCTTCTCAACCATTTCTTAGCTTCAAACTCCCATATCTCGCGAACGGATTGACCTAACGCAAAAATTCCTGTTGCATCTGAAAGTAGAAACTCGCCCGATTACAACGGTATGTGTATTTTTTCCCTAGGCCATTCTGGTTAAGCGTTTGGAGCAGCAGAATTGCGAAAAATTTTTTGCCTTCTCAACCATTTCTTGGCTTCAAACTCCCATATCTCGCGAACGGATTGACCTAACCCAAAAATTCCTGTAGCGTCTGAAAGTAGAAACTCGCCCGATTACAACGGTATGTGTATTTTTTCCCTAGCCCATTCTGGTTAAGCGTTTGGATCAGCAGAATTGCGAAAAATTTGTTGTCTTCAAAACCATTTCTTAGTTTCAAACTCGCATATCTCGCGAACGGATTGACCTAACCCAAAAATTCCTATTGCATCTGAAAGTAGAAACTCGCCCGATTACAACGGTGTGTGTATTTTTTCCCTAGGCCATTCTGGTTAAGCGTTTGGAGCAGCAGAATTGCGAAAAATTTTTTCCCTTCTCAACCATTTCTTGGCTTCAAACTCCCATATCTCGCGAACGGATTGACCTAACCCAAAAATTCCTATTGCATCTGAAAGTAGAAACTCGCCCGATTACAACGGTATGTGTATTTTTTCTCTAGGCCATTCTTGTTAAGCGTTTGGAGCAGCAGAATTGCGAAAAATTTTTTGCCTTCTCAACTATTTCTTGGCTTCAAACTTCCATATCTCGCGAACGGATTGCCCTAACCCAAAAATTCCTATTGCATCTGAAATTAGAAACTCGCCCGATTACAGCGGTACCTGTATTTTTTCCCTAGGCCATTCTGGTTAAGCGTTTGTAGCAGCAGAATTGCGAAAAATTTTCTGCCTTCTCAACCATTTCTTGGCTTCAAACTCCCATATCTCCCGAACGGATTGACCTAACCCAAAAATTCCTCTTGCATCTGAAAGTAGAAACTCGCCCGATTACAACGGTATGTGTATTTTTTCCCTAGGCCATTCTGGTTATGCGTTTGGAGCAGCAGAATTGCGAAAAATTTTTGGCCTTCTCAACCATTCCTTGGCTTCAAACTCCCATGTCTCGCGAACGGATAGACCTAACTCAAAAATTCCTGTTGCGTCTGAAAGTAGAAACTCGCCCGATTACAGCGGTATGTGTATTTTTTCCCTAGGCCATTCTGGTTAAGCGTTTGGAGCAGCAGAAGTGCGAAAAATTTGTTGTCTTCTCAACCATTTCTTAGCTTCAAACTCCCATATCTCGCGAACGGATTGTCCTAACCCAAAAATTCCTGTTGCATCTGAAAGTAGAAACTCGCCCGATTACAACGGTATGTGTATTTTTTCCCTAGGCCATTCTTGTTAAGCGTTTGGAGCAGCAGAATTGCGAAAAATTTTCTGCCTTCTCAACCATTTCTTGGCTTCAAACTCCCATATCTCGCGAACGGATTGTCCTAACCCAAGAATTCCTGTTGCATCTGAAAGTAGAAACTCGCCCGATTACAGCGGTATGTGTATTTTTTCCCTAGGCCATTCTGATTAAGCGTTTGGAGCAGCAGAATTGCGAAAAATTTGTTGCCTTCTCAACCATTTCTTGGCTTCAAACTCCCATATCTGGCGAACGGATTGACCTAACCCAAAAATTCCTATTGCATCTGAAAGTAGAAACTCGCCCGATTACAACGGTATGTGTATTTTTTCCCTAGGCCATTCTGGTTAAGCGTTTGGAGCAGCAGAATTGCGAAAAATCTGTTGTCTTCTCAACCATTTCTTAGCGTCAAACTCCCATATCTCTCGAACGGATTGACCTAACCCAAAAATTCCTGTTGCATCTGAAAGTAGAAACTCGCCCAATTACAACGGTATGTGTATTTTTTCCCTAGGCCATTCTGGTTAAGTGTTTGGAGCAGCAGAATTGCGAAAAATTTTTTGCCTTCTCAACCATTTCTTGGCTTCAAACTCCCATATCTGGCGAACGGATTGACCTAACCCAAAAATTCCTATTGCATCTGGAAGCAGAAACTCGCCCGATTACAACGGTATGTGTATTTTTTCCCTAGGCCATTCTGGTTAAGCGTGTGGAGCAGCAGAAGTGCGAAAAATTTGTTGTCTTCTCAACCATTTCTTAGCTTCAAACTCCCATATCTCGCGAACGGATTGACCTAACCCAAAAATTCCTGTTGCATCTGAAAGTAGAAACTCGCCCGATTACAACGGTGTGTGTATTTTTTCCCTAGGCCATTCTTGTTAAGCGTTTGGAGCAGCAGAATTGCGAAAAATTTTCTGCCTTCTCAACCATTTCTTGGCTTCAAACTCCCATATCTCGCGAACGGATTGTCCTAACCCAAAAATTCCTGTTGCATCTGAAAGTAGAAACTCGCCCGATTACAACGGTATGTGTATTTTTTCCCTAGGCCATTCTGGTTAAGCGTTTGGAGCAGCAGAAGTGCGAAAAATTTGTTGTCTTCTCAACCATTTCTTAGCTTCAAACTCCCATATCTCGCGAACGGATTGACCTAACGCAAAAATTCCTGTTGCATCTGAAAGTAGAAACTCGCCCGATTACAACGGTATGTGTATTTTTTCCCTAGGCCATTCTGGTTAAGCGTTTGGAGCAGCAGAATTGCGAAAAATTTTTTGCCTTCTCAACCATTTCTTGGCTTCAAACTCCCATATCTCGCGAACGGATTGACCTAACCCAAAAATTCCTGTAGCGTCTGAAAGTAGAAACTCGCCCGATTACAACGGTATGTGTATTTTTTCCCTAGCCCATTCTGGTTAAGCGTTTGGATCAGCAGAATTGCGAAAAATTTGTTGTCTTCCCAACCATTTCTTAGTTTCAAACTCGCATATCTCGCGAACGGATTGACCTAACCCAAAAATTCCTATTGCATCTGAAAGTAGAAACTCGCCCGATTACAACGGTGTGTGTATTTTTTCCCTAGGCCATTCTGGTTAAGCGTTTGGAGCAGCAGAATTGCGAAAAATTTTTTCCCTTCTCAACCATTTCTTGGCTTCAAACTCCCATATCTCGCGAACGGATTGACCTAACCCAAAAATTCCTATTGCATCTGAAAGTAGAAACTCGCCCGATTACAACGGTATGTGTATTTTTTCCCTAGGCCATTCTTGTTAAGCGTTTGGAGCAGCAGAATTGCGAAAAATTTTTTGCCTTCTCAACTATTTCTTGGCTTCAAACTTCCATATCTCGCGAACGGATTGCCCTAACCCAAAAATTCCTATTGCATCTGAAATTAGAAACTCGCCCGATTACAGCGGTACCTGTATTTTTTCCCTAGGCCATTCTGGTTAAGCGTTTGTAGCAGCAGAATTGCGAAAAATTTTCTGCCTTCTCAACCATTTCTTGGCTTCAAACTCCCATATCTCCCGAACGGATTGACCTAACCCAAAAATTCCTGTTGCGTCTGAAAGTAGAAACTCGCCCGATTACAACGGTATGTGTATTTTTTCCCTAGGCCATTCTGGTTAAGCGTTTGGAGCAGCAGAATTGCGAAAAATTTTTTGCCTTCTCAACCATTTCTTGGCTTCAAACTCCCATATCTCGCGAACGGATTGACCTAACCCAAAAATTCCTGTTGCATCTGAAAGTAGAAACTCGCCCGATTACAGCGGTATGTGTATTTTCACACTAGGCCATTCTTGTTAAGCGTTTGGAGCAGCAGAATTGCGAAAAATTTTTCGCCTTCTCAACCATTTCTTGGCTTCAAACTCCCATATCTCGCGAACGGATTGACCTAACCAAAAAATTCCTGTAGCGTCTGAAAGTAGAAACTCGCGCGATTACAACGGTATGTGTATTTTTTCCCTAGGCCATTCTGGTTAGGCGTTTGGAGCAGCAGAATTGCGTAAAATTTTTTGCCTTCTCAACTATTTCTTGGCTTCAAACTCCCATATCTCGCGAACGGATTGCCCTAACCCAAAAATTCCTATTGCATCTGAAATTAGAAACTCGCCCGATTACAGCGGTACCTGTATTTTTTCCCTAGGCCATTCTGGTTAAGCGTTTGTAGCAGCAGAATTGCGAAAAATTTTCTGCCTTCTCAACCATTTCTTGGCTTCAAACTCCCATATCTCGCGAACGGATTGACCTAACCAAAAAATTCCTGTAGCGTCTGAAAGTAGAAACTCGCCCGATTACAACGGTATGTGTATTTTTTCCCTAGGCCATTCTGGTTAGGCGTTTGGAGCAGCAGAATTGCGAAAAATTTTTTGCCTTCTCAACCATTCCTTGGCTTCAAACTCCCATATCTCGCGAACGGATTGACCTAACTCAAAAATTCCTGTTGCGTCTGAAAGTAGAAACTCGCCCGATTACAGCGGTATGTGTGTTTTTTCCCTAGGCCATTCTGGTTAAGCGTTTGGAGCAGCAGAAGTGCGAAAAATTTTTTGCCTTCTCAACTATTTCTTGGCTTCAAACTCCCATATCTCGCGAACGGATTGCCCTAACCCAAAAATTCCTATTGCATCTGAAATTAGAAACTCGCCCGATTACAGCTGTACCTGTATTTTTTCCCTAGGCCATTCTGGTTAAGCGTTTGTAGCAGCAGAGTTGCGAAAAATTTTCTGCCTTCTCAACCATTTCTTGGCTTCAAACTCCCATATCTCCCGAACGGATTGACCTAACCCAAAAATTCCTGTTGCGTCTGAAAGTAGAAACTCGCCCGATTACAACGGTATGTGTATTTTTTCCCTAGGCCATTCTGGTTAAGCGTTTGGAGCAGCAGAATTGCGAAAAATTTTTTGCCTTCTCAACCATTTCTTGGCTTCAAACTCCCATATCTCGCGAACGGATTGACCTAACCCAAAAATTCCTGTTGGATCTGAAAGTAGAAACTCGCCCGATTACAGCGGTATGTGTATTTTCACACTAGGCCATTCTTGTTAAGCGTTTGGAGCAGCAGAATTGCGAAAAATTTTTCGCCTTCTCAACCATTTCTTGGCTTCAAACTCCCATATCTCGCGAACGGATTGACCTAACCAAAAAATTCCTGTAGCGTCTGAAAGTAGAAACTCGCCCGATTACAACGGTATGTGTATTTTTTCCCTAGGCCATTCTGGTTAGGCGTTTGGAGCAGCAGAATTGCGAAAAATTTTTTGCCTTCTCAACCATTCCTTGGCTTCAAACTCCCATATCTCGCGAACGGATTGACCTAACTCAAAAATTCCTGTTGCGTCTGAAAGTAGAAACTCGCCCGATTACAGCGGTATGTGTGTTTTTTCCCTAGGCCATTCTGGTTAAGCGTTTGGAGCAGCAGAAGTGCGAAAAATTTGTTGTCTTCTCAACCATTTCTTAGCTTCAAAATTCCCATATCTCGCGAACGGATTGACCTAACCCAAAAATTCCTATTGCATCTGAAAGTAGAAACTCGCCCGATTACAACGGTATGTGTATTTTTTCCATAGGCCATTCTGGTTAAGCGTTTGGAGCAGCAGAAGTGCGAAAAATTTGTTGTCTTCTCAACCATTTCTTAGCGTCAAACTCCCATATCTCGCGAACGGATTGACCTAACCCAAAAATTCCTGTTGCATCTTAAATTAGAAACTCGCCCGATTACAACGGTATGTGTATTTTTTCCCTAGGCCATTCTTGTTAAGAGTTTGGAGCAACAGAATTGGGAAAAATTTTTTGCCTTCTCAACCATTCCTTGGCTTCAGACTCCCATATCTCGCGAACGGATTGACCTAACCCAAAAATTCCAATTGTATCTGAAAGTAGAAACTCGCCCGATTACAACGGTATGTGTATTTTTTCCCTAGGCCATTCTGGTTAAGCGTTTGGAGCAGAAGACGTGCGAAAAATTTGTTGTCTTCTCAACCATTTCTTAGCTTCAAACTCCCATATCTCGCGAACGGATTGATCTAACGCAAAAATTCCTGTTGCACCTGAAAGTAGAAACTCGCCCGATTACAACGGTATGTGTATTGTTTTCCTAGGCCATTCTGGTTAAGCGTTTGGAGCAGCAGAAGTGCGAAAAATTTGTTGTCTTCTCAACCATTTCTTAGCTTCAAACTCCCATATCTCGCGAACGGATTGACCTAACTCAAAAATTCCTATTGCATCTGAAAGTAGAAACTCGCCCGATTACAACGGCATGTGTATTTTTTCCCTAGCCCATTCTGGTTAAGCGTTTGGATCAGCAGAATTGCGAAAAATTTGTTGTCTTCCCAACCATTTCTTAGTTTCAAACTCGCATATCTCGCGAACGGATTGACCTAACCCAAAAATTCCTATTGCATCTGAAAGTAGAAACTCGCCCGATTACAACGGTGTGTGTATTTTTTCCCTAGGCCATTCTGGTTAAGCGTTTGGAGCAGCAGAATTGCGAAAAATTTTTTCCCTTCTCAACCATTTCTTGGCTTCAAACTCCCATATCTCGCGAACGGATTGACCTAACCCAAAAATTCCTATTGCATCTGAAAGTAGAAACTCGCCCGATTACAACGGTATGTGTATTTTTTCCCTAGGCCATTCTTGTTAAGCGTTTGGAGCAGCAGAATTGCGAAAAATTTTTTGCCTTCTCAACTATTTCTTGGCTTCAAACTTCCATATCTCGCGAACGGATTGCCCTAACCCAAAAATTCCTATTGCATCTGAAATTAGAAACTCGCCCGATTACAGCGGTACCTGTATTTTTTCCCTAGGCCATTCTGGTTAAGCGTTTGTAGCAGCAGAATTGCGAAAAATTTTCTGCCTTCTCAACCATTTCTTGGCTTCAAACTCCCATATCTCCCGAACGGATTGACCTAACCCAAAAATTCCTGTTGCGTCTGAAAGTAGAAACTCGCCCGATTACAACGGTATGTGTATTTTTTCCCTAGGCCATTCTGGTTAAGCGTTTGGAGCAGCAGAATTGCGAAAAATTTTTTGCCTTCTCAACCATTTCTTGGCTTCAAACTCCCATATCTCGCGAACGGATTGACCTAACCCAAAAATTCCTGTTGCATCTGAAAGTAGAAACTCGCCCGATTACAGCGGTATGTGTATTTTCACACTAGGCCATTCTTGTTAAGCGTTTGGAGCAGCAGAATTGCGAAAAATTTTTCGCCTTCTCAACCATTTCTTGGCTTCAAACTCCCATATCTCGCGAACGGATTGACCTAACCAAAAAATTCCTGTAGCGTCTGAAATTAGAAACTCGCCCGATTACAGCGGTACCTGTATTTTTTCCCTAGGCCATTCTGGTTAAGCGTTTGTAGCAGCAGAATTGCGAAAAATTTTCTGCCTTCTCAACCATTTCTTGGCTTCAAACTCCCATATCTCGCGAACGGATTGACCTAACCAAAAAATTCCTGTAGCGTCTGAAAGTAGAAACTCGCCCGATTACAACGGTATGTGTATTTTTTCCCTAGGCCATTCTGGTTAGGCGTTTGGAGCAGCAGAATTGCGAAAAATTTTTTGCCTTCTCAACCATTCCTTGGCTTCAAACTCCCATATCTCGCGAACGGATTGACCTAACTCAAAAATTCCTGTTGCGTCTGAAAGTAGAAACTCGCCCGATTACAGCGGTATGTGTGTTTTTTCCCTAGGCCATTCTGGTTAAGCGTTTGGAGCAGCAGAAGTGCGAAAAATTTTTTGCCTTCTCAACTATTTCTTGGCTTCAAACTCCCATATCTCGCGAACGGATTGCCCTAACCCAAAAATTCCTATTGCATCTGAAATTAGAAACTCGCCCGATTACAGCTGTACCTGTATTTTTTCCCTAGGCCATTCTGGTTAAGCGTTTGTAGCAGCAGAGTTGCGAAAAATTTTCTGCCTTCTCAACCATTTCTTGGCTTCAAACTCCCATATCTCCCGAACGGATTGACCTAACCCAAAAATTCCTGTTGCGTCTGAAAGTAGAAACTCGCCCGATTACAACGGTATGTGTATTTTTTCCCTAGGCCATTCTGGTTAAGCGTTTGGAGCAGCAGAATTGCGAAAAATTTTTTGCCTTCTCAACCATTTCTTGGCTTCAAACTCCCATATCTCGCGAACGGATTGACCTAACCCAAAAATTCCTGTTGGATCTGAAAGTAGAAACTCGCCCGATTACAGCGGTATGTGTATTTTCACACTAGGCCATTCTTGTTAAGCGTTTGGAGCAGCAGAATTGCGAAAAATTTTTCGCCTTCTCAACCATTTCTTGGCTTCAAACTCCCATATCTCGCGAACGGATTGACCTAACCAAAAAATTCCTGTAGCGTCTGAAAGTAGAAACTCGCCCGATTACAACGGTATGTGTATTTTTTCCCTAGGCCATTCTGGTTAGGCGTTTGGAGCAGCAGAATTGCGAAAAATTTTTTGCCTTCTCAACCATTCCTTGGCTTCAAACTCCCATATCTCGCGAACGGATTGACCTAACTCAAAAATTCCTGTTGCGTCTGAAAGTAGAAACTCGCCCGATTACAGCGGTATGTGTGTTTTTTCCCTAGGCCATTCTGGTTAAGCGTTTGGAGCAGCAGAAGTGCGAAAAATTTGTTGTCTTCTCAACCATTTCTTAGCTTCAAAATTCCCATATCTCGCGAACGGATTGACCTAACCCAAAAATTCCTATTGCATCTGAAAGTAGAAACTCGCCCGATTACAACGGTATGTGTATTTTTTCCATAGGCCATTCTGGTTAAGCGTTTGGAGCAGCAGAAGTGCGAAAAATTTGTTGTCTTCTCAACCATTTCTTAGCGTCAAACTCCCATATCTCGCGAACGGATTGACCTAACCCAAAAATTCCTGTTGCATCTTAAATTAGAAACTCGCCCGATTACAACGGTATGTGTATTTTTTCCCTAGGCCATTCTTGTTAAGAGTTTGGAGCAACAGAATTGGGAAAAATTTTTTGCCTTCTCAACCATTCCTTGGCTTCAGACTCCCATATCTCGCGAACGGATTGACCTAACCCAAAAATTCCAATTGTATCTGAAAGTAGAAACTCGCCCGATTACAACGGTATGTGTATTTTTTCCCTAGGCCATTCTGGTTAAGCGTTTGGAGCAGAAGACGTGCGAAAAATTTGTTGTCTTCTCAACCATTTCTTAGCTTCAAACTCCCATATCTCGCGAACGGATTGATCTAACGCAAAAATTCCTGTTGCACCTGAAAGTAGAAACTCGCCCGATTACAACGGTATGTGTATTGTTTTCCTAGGCCATTCTGGTTAAGCGTTTGGAGCAGCAGAAGTGCGAAAAATTTGTTGTCTTCTCAACCATTTCTTAGCTTCAAACTCCCATATCTCGCGAACGGATTGACCTAACTCAAAAATTCCTATTGCATCTGAAAGTAGAAACTCGCCCGATTACAACGGTATGTGTATTTTTTCCATAGGCCATTCTGGTTAAGCGTTTGGAGCAGCAGAAGTGCGAAAAATTTGTTGTCTTCTCAACCATTTCTTAGCGTCAAACTCCCATATCTCGCGAACGGATTGACCTAACCCAAAAATTCCTGTTGCATCTGAAATTAGAAACTCGCCCGATTACAACGGTATGTGTATTTTTTCCCTAGGCCATTCCTGTTAAGCGTTTGGAGCAGCAGAATTGGGAAAAATTTTTTGCCTTCTGAACCATTCCTTGGCTTCAAACTCCCATATCTCGCGAACGGATTGACCTAACCCAAAAATTCCAATTGTATCTGAAAGTAGAAACTCGCCCGATTACAACGGTATGTGTATTTTGTCCCTAGGCCATTCTGGTTAGGCGTTTGGAGCAGCAGAATTGCGAAAAATTTTTTGCCTTCTCAACCATTCCTTGGCTTCAAACTCCCATATCTCGCGAACGGATTGACCTAACTCAAAAATTCCTGTTGCGTCTGAAAGTAGAAACTCGCCCGATTACAGCGGTATGTGTGTTTTTTCCCTAGGCCATTCTGGTTAAGCGTTTGGAGCAGCAGAATTGCAAAAAATTTTCTGCCTTCTCAACCATTTCTTGGCTTCAAACTCCCATATCTCGCGCACGTATTGACCTAACCCAAAAATTCCTGTTGCGTCTGAAAGTAGAAACTCGCCCGATTACAACGGTATGTGTATTGTTTTCCTAGGCCATTCTGGTTAAGCGTTTGGAGCAGCAGAAGTGCGAAAAATTTGTTGTCTTCTCAACCATTTCTTAGCTTCAAAATTCCCATATCTCGCGAACGGATTGACCTAACCCAAAAATTCCTATTGCATCTGAAAGTAGAAACTCGCCCGATTACAACGGTATGTGTATTTTTTCCATAGGCCATTCTGGTTAAGCGTTTGGAGCAGCAGAAGTGCGAAAAATTTGTTGTCTTCTCAACCATTTCTTAGCGTCAAACTCCCATATCTCGCGAACGGATTGACCTAACCCAAAAATTCCTGTTGCATCTGAAATTAGAAACTCGCCCGATTACAACGGTATGTGTATTTTTTCCCTAGGCCATTCTTGTTAAGAGTTTGGAGCAACAGAATTGGGAAAAATTTTTTGCCTTCTCAACCATTCCTTGGCTTCAAACTCCCATATCTCGCGAACGGATTGACCTAACCCAAAAATTCCAATTGTATCTGAAAGTAGAAACTCGCCCGATTACAACGGTATGTGTATTTTTTCCCTAGCCCATTCTGGTTAAGCGTTTGGATCAGCAGAATTGCGAAAAATTTGTTGTCTTCCCAACCATTTCTTAGTTTCAAACTCGCATATCTCGCGAACGGATTGACCTAACCCAAAAATTCCTATTACATCTGAAAGTAGAAACTAGCCCGATTACAACGGTATGTGTATTTTCTTCCTAGGCCATTCTGGTTAAGCGTTTGGAGCAGCAGAATTGCGAAAAATTTTTTCCTTCTCAACCATTTCTTGGCTTCAAACTCCCATATCTCGCGAACGGATTGACCTAACCCAAAAATTCCTATTGCATCTGAAAGTAGAAACTCGCCCGATTACAACGGTGTGTGTAGTTTTTCCCTAGGCCATTCTGGTTAAGCGTTTGGAGCAGCAGAATTGCGAAAAATTTTTTCCCTTCTCAACCATTTCTTGGCTTCAAACTCCCATATCTCGCGAACGGATTGACCTAACCCAAAAATTCCTATTGCATCTGAAAGTAGAAACTCGCCCGATTACAACGGTATGTGTATTTTTTCCCTAGGCCATTCTTGTTAAGCGTTTGGAGCAGCAGAATTGCGAAAAATTTTTTGCCGTCTCAACTATTTCTTGGCTTCAAACTCCCATATCTCGCGAACGGATTGCCCTAACCCAAAAATTCCTGTTGCATCTGAAATTAGAAACTCGCCCGATTACAACGGTATGTGTATTTTTTCCCTAGGCCATTCCTGTTAAGCGTTTGGAGCAGCAGAATTGGGAAAAATTTTTTGCCTTCTGAACCATTCCTTGGCTTCAAACTCCCATATCTCGCGAACGGATTGACCTAACCCAAAAATTCCAATTGTATCTGAAAGTAGAAACTCGCCCGATTACAACGGTATGTGTATTTTGTCCCTAGGCCATTCTGGTTAGGCGTTTGGAGCAGCAGAATTGCGAAAAATTTTTTGCCTTCTCAACCATTCCTTGGCTTCAAACTCCCATATCTCGCGAACGGATTGACCTAACTCAAAAATTCCTGTTGCGTCTGAAAGTAGAAACTCGCCCGATTACAGCGGTATGTGTGTTTTTTCCCTAGGCCATTCTGGTTAAGCGTTTGGAGCAGCAGAATTGCAAAAAATTTTCTGCCTTCTCAACCATTTCTTGGCTTCAAACTCCCATATCTCGCGCACGTATTGACCTAACCCAAAAATTCCTGTTGCGTCTGAAAGTAGAAACTCGCCCGATTACAACGGTATGTGTATTGTTTTCCTAGGCCATTCTGGTTAAGCGTTTGGAGCAGCAGAAGTGCGAAAAATTTGTTGTCTTCTCAACCATTTCTTAGCTTCAAAATTCCCATATCTCGCGAACGGATTGACCTAACCCAAAAATTCCTATTGCATCTGAAAGTAGAAACTCGCCCGATTACAACGGTATGTGTATTTTTTCCATAGGCCATTCTGGTTAAGCGTTTGGAGCAGCAGAAGTGCGAAAAATTTGTTGTCTTCTCAACCATTTCTTAGCGTCAAACTCCCATATCTCGCGAACGGATTGACCTAACCCAAAAATTCCTGTTGCATCTGAAATTAGAAACTCGCCCGATTACAACGGTATGTGTATTTTTTCCCTAGGCCATTCTTGTTAAGAGTTTGGAGCAACAGAATTGGGAAAAATTTTTTGCCTTCTCAACCATTCCTTGGCTTCAAACTCCCATATCTCGCGAACGGATTGACCTAACCCAAAAATTCCAATTGTATCTGAAAGTAGAAACTCGCCCGATTACAACGGTATGTGTATTTTTTCCCTAGCCCATTCTGGTTAAGCGTTTGGATCAGCAGAATTGCGAAAAATTTGTTGTCTTCCCAACCATTTCTTAGTTTCAAACTCGCATATCTCGCGAACGGATTGACCTAACCCAAAAATTCCTATTACATCTGAAAGTAGAAACTAGCCCGATTACAACGGTATGTGTATTTTCTTCCTAGGCCATTCTGGTTAAGCGTTTGGAGCAGCAGAATTGCGAAAAATTTTTTCCTTCTCAACCATTTCTTGGCTTCAAACTCCCATATCTCGCGAACGGATTGACCTAACCCAAAAATTCCTATTGCATCTGAAAGTAGAAACTCGCCCGATTACAACGGTGTGTGTAGTTTTTCCCTAGGCCATTCTGGTTAAGCGTTTGGAGCAGCAGAATTGCGAAAAATTTTTTCCCTTCTCAACCATTTCTTGGCTTCAAACTCCCATATCTCGCGAACGGATTGACCTAACCCAAAAATTCCTATTGCATCTGAAAGTAGAAACTCGCCCGATTACAACGGTATGTGTATTTTTTCCCTAGGCCATTCTTGTTAAGCGTTTGGAGCAGCAGAATTGCGAAAAATTTTTTGCCGTCTCAACTATTTCTTGGCTTCAAACTCCCATATCTCGCGAACGGATTGCCCTAACCCAAAAATTCCTGTTGCATCTGAAATTAGAAACTCGCCCGATTACAACGGTATGTGTATTTTTTCCCTAGGCCATTCCTGTTAAGCGTTTGGAGCAGCAGAATTGGGAAAAATTTTTTGCCTTCTGAACCATTCCTTGGCTTCAAACTCCCATATCTCGCGAACGGATTGACCTAACCCAAAAATTCCAATTGTATCTGAAAGTAGATACTCGCCCGATTACAACGGTATGTGTATTTTGTCCCTAGGCCATTCTGGTTAGGCGTTTGGAGCAGCAGAATTGCGAAAAATTTTTTGCCTTCTCAACCATTCCTTGGCTTCAAACTCCCATATCTCGCGAACGGATTGACCTAACTCAAAAATTCCTGTTGCGCCTGAAAGTAGAAACTCGCCCGATTACAGCGGTATGTGTGTTTTTTCCCTAGGCCATTCTGGTTAAGCGTTTGGAGCAGCAGAATTGCAAAAAATTTTCTGCCTTCTCAACCATTTCTTGGCTTCAAACCCCCATATCTCGCGCACGTATTGACCTAACCCAAAAATTCCTGTTGCGTCTGAAAGTAGAAACTCGCCCGATTACAACGGTATGTGTATTGTTTTCCTAGGCCATTCTGGTTAAGCGTTTGGAGCAGCAGAAGTGCGAAAAATTTGTTGTCTTCTCAACCATTTCTTAGCTTCAAAATTCCCATATCTCGCGAACGGATTGACCTAACCCAAAAATTCCTATTGCATCTGAAAGTAGAAACTCGCCCGATTACAACGGTATGTGTATTTTTTCCATAGGCCATTCTGGTTAAGCGTTTGGAGCAGCAGAAGTGCGAAAAATTTGTTGTCTTCTCAACCATTTCTTAGCGTCAAACTCCCATATCTCGCGAACGGATTGACCTAACCCAAAAATTCCTGTTGCATCTGAAATTAGAAACTCGCCCGATTACAACGGTATGTGTATTTTTTCCCTAGGCCATTCTTGTTAAGAGTTTGGAGCAACAGAATTGGGAAAAATTTTTTGCCCTCTCAACCATTCCTTGGCTTCAAACTCCCATATCTCGCGAACGGATTGACCTAACCCAAAAATTCCAATTGTATCTGAAAGTAGAAACTCGCCCGATTACAACGGTATGTGTATTTTTTCCCTAGCCCATTCTGGTTAAGCGTTTGGATCAGCAGAATTGCGAAAAATTTGTTGTCTTCCCAACCATTTCTTAGATTCAAACTCGCATATCTCGCGAACGGATTGACCTAACCCAAAAATTCCTATTACATCTGAAAGTAGAAACTAGCCCGATTACAACGGTATGTGTATTTTCTTCCTAGGCCATTCTGGTTAAGCGTTTGGAGCAGCAGAATTGCGAAAAATTTTTTCCTTCTCAACCATTTCTTGGCTTCAAACTCCCATATCTCGCGAACGGATTGACCTAACCCAAAAATTCCTATTGCATCTGAAAGTAGAAACTCGCCCGATTACAACGGTGTGTGTAGTTTTTCCCTAGGCCATTCTGGTTAAGCGTTTGGAGCAGCAGAATTGCGAAAAATTTTTTCCCTTCTCAACCATTTCTTGGCTTCAAACTCCCATATCTCGCGAACGGATTGACCTAACCCAAAAATTCCTATTGCCTCTGAAAGTAGAAACTCGCCCGATTACAACGGTATGTGTATTTTTTCCCTAGGCCATTCTTGTTAACCGTTTGGAGCAGCAGAATTGCGAAAAATTTTTTGCCGTCTCAACTATTTCTTGGCTTCAAACACCCATATCTCGCGAACGGATTGCCCTAACCCAAAAATTCCTATTGCATCTGAAAGTAGAAACTCGCCCGATTACAGCGGTATGTGTATTTTTTCCCTAGGCCATTCTGGTTAAGCGTTTGGAGCAGCAGAAATGCGAAAAATTTTCGGCCTTCTCAACCATTTCTTGGCTTCAAACGCCCATATCTCCCGAACGGATTGACCTAACCCAAAAATTCCTGTTGCATCTGAAAGTAGAAACTCGCCCGATTACAGCGGTATGTGTATTTTTACACTAGGCCATTCTTGTTAAGCGTTTGGAGCAGCAGAATTGCGAAAAATTTTTCGCCTTCTCAACCATTTCTTGGCTTCAAACTCCCATATCTCGCGAACGGATTGACCTAACCAAAAAATTCCTGTAGCGTCTGAAAGTAGAAACTCGCCCGATTACAACGGTATGTGTATTTTTTCCCCAGGCCATTCTGGTTAAGCGTTTGGAGCAGCAGAATTGCGAAAAATTTGTTGTCTTCTCAACCATTTCTTAGCGTCAAACTCCCATATCTCGCAAACGGATTGATCTAACCCAAAAATTCCTGTTGCGTCTGAAAGTAGAAACTCGCCCGATTACAACGGTATGTGTATTGTTTTCCTAGGCCATTCTGGTTAAGCGTTTGGAGCAACAGAAGTGCGAAAAATTTGTTGTCTTCTCAACCATTTCTTAGCTTCAAAATTCCCATATCTCGCGAACGGATTGACCTAACCCAAAAATTCCTATTGCATCTGAAAGTAGAAACTCGCCCGATTACAACGGTATGTGTATTTTTTCCATAGGCCATTCTGGTTAAGCGTTTGGAGCAGCAGAAGTGCGAAAAATTTGTTGTCTTCTCAACCATTTCTTAGCGTCAAACTCCCATATCTCGCGAACGGATTGACCTAACCCAAAAATTCCTGTTGCATCTGAAATTAGAAACTCGCCCGATTACAACGGTATGTGTATTTTTTCCCTAGGCCATTCTTGTTAAGAGTTTGGAGCAACAGAATTGGGAAAAATTTTTTGCCTTCTCAACCATTCCTTGGCTTCAAACTCCCATATCTCGCGAACGGATTGACCTAACCCAAAAATTCCAATTGTATCTGAAAGTAGAAACTCGCCCGATTACAACGGTATGTGTATTTTTTCCCTAGCCCATTCTGGTTAAGCGTTTGGATCAGCAGAATTGCGAAAAATTTGTTGTCTTCCCAACCATTTCTTAGTTTCAAACTCGCATATCTCGCGAACGGATTGACCTAACCCAAAAATTCCTATTACATCTGAAAGTAGAAACTAGCCCGATTACAACGGTATGTGTATTTTCTTCCTAGGCCATTCTGGTTAAGCGTTTGGAGCAGCAGAATTGCGAAAAATTTTTTCCTTCTCAACCATTTCTTGGCTTCAAACTCCCATATCTCGCGAACGGATTGACCTAACCCAAAAATTCCTATTGCATCTGAAAGTAGAAACTCGCCCGATTACAACGGTGTGTGTTGTTTTTCCCTAGGCCATTCTGGTTAAGCGTTTGGAGCAGCAGAATTGCGAAAAATTTTTTCCCTTCTCAACCATTTCTTGGCTTCAAACTCCCATATCTCGCGAACGGATTGACCTAACCCAAAAATTCCTATTGCATCTGAAAGTAGAAACTCGCCCGATTACAACGGTATGTGTATTTTTTCCCTAGGCCATTCTTGTTAAGCGTTTGGAGCAGCAGAATTGCGAAAAATTTTTTGCCGTCTCAACTATTTCTTGGCTTCAAACTCCCATATCTCGCGAACGGATTGCCCTAACCCAAAAATTCCTGTTGCATCTGAAATTAGAAACTCGCCCGATTACAACGGTATGTGTATTTTTTCCCTAGGCCATTCCTGTTAAGCGTTTGGAGCAGCAGAATTGGGAAAAATTTTTTGCCTTCTGAACCATTCCTTGGCTTCAAACTCCCATATCTCGCGAACGGATTGACCTAACCCAAAAATTCCAATTGTATCTGAAAGTAGAAACTCGCCCGATTACAACGGTATGTGTATTTTGTCCCTAGGCCATTCTGGTTAGGCGTTTGGAGCAGCAGAATTGCGAAAAATTTTTTGCCTTCTCAACCATTCCTTGGCTTCAAACTCCCATATCTCGCGAACGGATTGACCTAACTCAAAAATTCCTGTTGCGTCTGAAAGTAGAAACTCGCCCGATTACAGCGGTATGTGTATTTTTTCCATAGGCCATTCTGGTTAAGCGTTTGGAGCAGCAGAATTGCAAAAAATTTTCTGCCTTCTCAACCATTTCTTGGCTTCAAACCCCCATATCTCGCGCACGTATTGACCTAACCCAAAAATTCCTGTTGCGTCTGAAAGTAGAAACTCGCCCGATTACAACGGTATGTGTATTGTTTTCCTAGGCCATTCTGGTTAAGCGTTTGGAGCAGCAGAAGTGCGAAAAATTTGTTGTCTTCTCAACCATTTCTTAGCTTCAAAATTCCCATATCTCGCGAACGGATTGACCTAACCCAAAAATTCCTATTGCATCTGAAAGTAGAAACTCGCCCGATTACAACGGTATGTGTATTTTTTCCATAGGCCATTCTGGTTAAGCGTTTGGAGCAGCAGAAGTGCGAAAAATTTGTTGTCTTCTCAACCATTTCTTAGCGTCAAACTCCCATATCTCGCGAACGGATTGACCTAACCCAAAAATTCCTGTTGCATCTGAAATTAGAAACTCGCCCGATTACAACGGTGTGTGTAGTTTTTCCCTAGGCCATTCTGGTTAAGCGTTTGGAGCAACAGAATTGCGAAAAATTTTTTCCCTTCTCAACCATTTCTTGGCTTCAAACTCCCATATCTCGCGAACGGATTGACCTAACCCAAAAATTCCTATTGCATCTGAAAGTAGAAACTCGCCCGATTACAACGGTATGTGTATTTTTTCCCTAGGCCATTCTTGTTAAGCGTTTGGAGCAGCAGAATTGCGAAAAATTTTTTGCCGTCTCAACTATTTCTTGGCTTCAAACTCCCATATCTCGCGAACGGATTGCCCTAACCCAAAAATTCCTATTGCATCTGAAAGTAGAAACTCGCCCGATTACAGCGGTATGTGTATTTTTTCCCTAGGCCATTCTGATTAAGCGTTTGGAGCAGCAGAAATGCGAAAAATTTTCGGCCTTCTCAACCATTTCTTGGCTTCAAACGCCCATATCTCCCGAACGGATTGACCTAACCCAAAAATTCCTGTTGCATCTGAAAGTAGAAACTCGCCCGATTACAGCGGTATGTGTATTTTTACACTAGGCCATTCTTGTTAAGCGTTTGGAGCAGCAGAATTGCGAAAAATTTTTCGCCTTCTCAACCATTTCTTGGCTTCAAACTCCCATATCTCGCGAACGGATTGACCTAACCAAAAAATTCCTGTAGCGTCTGAAAGTAGAAACTCGCCCGATTACAACGGTATGTGTATTTTTTTCCCAGGCCATTCTGGTTAAGCGTTTGGAGCAGCAGAATTGCGAAAAATTTGTTGTCTTCTCAACCATTTCTTAGCGTCAAACTCCCATATCTCGCAAACGGATTGATCTAACCCAAAAATTCCTGTTGCATCTGAAAGTAGAAACTCGCCCGATTACAACGGTATGTGTATTTTGTCCCTAGGCCATTCTGGTTAAGCGTTTGGAGCAGCAGAATTGCGAAAAATTTTTTGCCTTCTCATCCAGTTCTTGGCTTCAAACTCCCATATCTCGCGAACGGATTGACCTAACCCAAAAATTCCTATTGCATCTGAAAGTAGAAACTCGCCCGATTACAACGGTATGTGTATTTTTTCCCTAGGCCATTCTGGTTAAGCGTTTGGAGCAGCAGAATTGCGAAAAATTTGTTGCCTTCTCAACCATTTCTTGGCTTCAAACTCCCATATCTCGCGAACGGATTGACCTAACCCAAAAATTCCTGTGGCTTCTGAAAGTAGAAACTCGCCCGATTACAACGGTATGTGTATTTTTACCCTAGCCCATTCTGGTTAAGCGTTTGGATCAGCAGAATTGCGAAAAATTTGTTGTCTTCCCAACCATTTCTTAGTTTCAAACTCGCATATCTCGCGAACGGATTGACCTAACCCAAAAACTCCTATTGCATCTGAAAGTAGAAACTAGCCCGATTACAACGGTATGTGTATTTTCTCCCTAGGCCATTCTGGTTAAGCGTTTGGAGCAGCAGAATTGCGAAAAATTTTTTCCTTCTCAACCATTTCTTGGCTTCAAACTCCCATATCTCGCGAACGGATTGACCTAACCCAAAAATTCCTATTGCATCTGAAAGTAGAAACTCGCCCGATTACAACGGTGTGTGTATTCTTTCCCTAGGCCATTCTGGTTAAGCGTTTGGAGCAGCAGAATTGCGAAAAATTTTCTGCCTTCTCAACCATTTCTTGGCTTCAAACTCCCATATCTCCCGAACGGATTGACCTAACCCAAAAATTCCTGTCGCGTCTGAAAGTAGAAACTCGCCCGATTACAACGGTATGTGTATTTTTTCCCTTGGCCATTCTGGTTAAGCGTTTGGAGCAGCAGAATTGCGAAAAATTTTTTGCCTTCTCAACCATTTCTTGGCTTCAAACTCCCATATCTCGCGAACGGATTGACCTAACCAAAAAATTCCTGTTGCATCTGAAAGTAGAAACTCACCCGATTACAACGGTATGTGTATTTTTTTCCTAGGCCATTCTGGTTGAGCGTTTGGAGCAGCAGAAGTGCGAATAATTTGTTGCCTTCTCAACCATTTCTTGGCTTCAAACTCCCATATCTCGCGAACGGATTGACCTAACCCAAAAATTCCTATTGCATCTGAAAGTAGAAACTCGCCCGATTACAGCGGTATGTGTATTTTTTCCCTAGGCCATTCTGGTTAAGCGTTTGGAACAGCAGAATTGCGAAAAATTTTCTGCCTTCTCAACCATTTCTTGGCTTCAAACTCCCATATCTCGCGAACGGATTGAACTAACCCAAAAATTCCTGTTGCGTCTGAAAGTAGAAACTCGCCCGATTACAACGGTATGTGTATTTTTTCCCTAGGCCATTCTTGTTAAGCGTTTGGAGCAGCAGAATTGCGAAAAATTTTTTGCCTTCTCAACCATTTCTTGGCTTCAAACTCACATATCTCGCGAACGGATTGACCTAACCCAAAAATTCCTATTGCATCTGAAAGTAGAAACTCCCCCGATTACAACTGTATGTGTATTTTTTTCCTAGGCCATTCTGGTTGAGCGTTTGGAGCAGCAGAAGTGCGAAAAATTTGTTGTCTTCTCAACCATTTCTTAGCTTCAATCTCCCATATCTCGCGAAAGGATTGACCTAACCCAAAAATTCCTATTGCATCTGAAAGTAGAAACTCGCCCGATTACAACGGTATGTGTATTTTTTCCCTAGGCCATTCTGGTTAAGCGTTTGGAGCAGCAGAATTGCGAAAAAATTTTTGCCTTCTCAACCATTTCTTGGCTTCAAACTCCCATATCTCGCGAACGGATTGACCTAACCCAAAAAGTCCTGTTGCGTCTGAAAGTAGAAACTCGCCCGATTACAACGGTATGTGTATTTTTTGCCTAGGCCAATCTGGTTAAGCGTTTGGAGCAGCAGAAGTGCGAAAAATTTGTTGTCTTCTCAACCATTTCTTAGCTTCAAACTCCCATATGTCACGAACGGATTGACCTAACCCAAAAATTCTTATTGCATCTGAAAGTCGAATCTCGCCCGATTACAACGGTATGTGTATTTTTTCCCTAGGCCATTCTGGTTAAGCGTTTGGAGCAGCAGAAGTGCGAAAAATTTGTGGTCTTCTCAACCATTTCTTAGCTT
Source organism: Ptiloglossa arizonensis (assembly GCF_051014685.1). Lineage (NCBI taxonomy): Eukaryota > Metazoa > Arthropoda > Insecta > Hymenoptera > Colletidae > Ptiloglossa > Ptiloglossa arizonensis. The sequence goes on from NW_027478630.1 coordinate 89,948, forward strand.
CAAACTCCCATATCTCGCGAACGGATTGACCTAACCCAAAAATTCCTGTTGCATCTGAAAGTAGAAACTCGCCCGATTACAACGGTAGGTGTATTTTTTCCCTAGGGCATTCTGGTTAAGCGTTTGGAGCAGAAGAATTGCGAAAAATTTTTTGCCTTCTCAACCATTTCTTGGCTTCAAACTCCCATATCTCGCGAACGGATTGACCTAACCCAAAAATTCCTATTGCATCTGAAAGTAGAAACTCGCCCGATTACAGCGGTATGTGTATTTTTTCCCTAGGCCATTCTGGTTAAGCGTTTGGAGCAGCAGAATTGCGAAAAATTTTTTGCCTTCTCAACCATTTCTTGGCTTCAAACTCCCATATCTCGCGAACGGATTGACCTAACCCAAAAATTCCTATTGCATCTGAAAGTACAAACACGCCCGATTACAACGGTGTGTGTATTTTTTCCCTAGGCCATTCTGGTTAAGCGTTTGGAGCAGCAGAATTGCGAAAAATTTGTTGTCTTCTCAACCATTTCTTAGCTTCAAACTCCCATATCTCGCGAACGGATTGACCTAACCCAAAAATTCCTATTGCATCTGAAAGGCGAATCTCGCCCGATTACAACGGTATGGGTATTTTTTCCCTAGGCCATTCTGGTTAAGCGTTTGGAGCAGCAGAAGTGCGAAAAATTTGTTGTCTTCTCAACCATTTCTTAGCTTCAAACTCCCATATCTCGCGAACGGATTGACCTAACCCAAAAATTCCTATTGCATCTGAAAGTAGAAACTCGCCCGATTACAGCGGTATGTGTATTTTTTGCCTATACCATTCTGGTTAAGCGTTTGGAGCAGCAGAAGTGCGAAAAATTTGTTGTCTTCTCAACGATTTCTTAGATTCAAACTCCCATATCTCGCGAACGGATTGACCTAACCCAAAAATTCCTATTGCATCTGAAAGGCGAATCTCGCCCGATTACAACGGTATGGGTATTTTTTCCCTAGGCCATTCTGGTTAAGCGTTTGGAGCGGCAGAAGTGCGAAAAATTTGTTGTCTTCTCAACCATTTCTTAGATTCAAACTCCCATATCTCGCGAACGGATTGACCTAACCCAAAAATTCCTGTTGCGTCTGAAAGTAGAAACTCGCCCGATTACAACGGTATGTGTATTTTTTCCCTAGGCCATTCTTGTTAAGCGTTTGGAGCAGCAGAATTGCGAAAAATTTTTTGCCTTCTCAACCATTTCTTGGCTTCAAACTCCCATATCTCGCGAACGGATTGACCTAACCCAAAAATTCCTATTGCATCTGAAAGTAGAAACTCCCCCGATTACAACTGTATGTGTATTTTTTTCCTAGGCCATTCTGGTTGAGCGTTTGGAGCAGCAGAAGTGCGAAAAATTTGTTGTCTTCTCAACCATTTCTTAGCTTCAATCTCCCATATCTCGCGAAAGGATTGACCTAACCCAAAAATTCCTATTGCATCTGAAAGTAGAAACTCGCCCGATTACAACGGTATGTGTATTTTTTCCCTAGGCCATTCTGGTTAAGCGTTTGGAGCAGCAGAATTGCGAAAAAATTTTTGCCTTCTCAACCATTTCTTGGCTTCAAACTCCCATATCTCGCGAACGGATTGACCTAACCCAAAAAGTCCTGTTGCGTCTGAAAGTAGAAACTCGCCCGATTACAACGGTATGTGTATTTTTTGCCTAGGCCAATCTGGTTAAGCGTTTGGAGCAGCAGAAGTGCGAAAAATTTGTTGTCTTCTCAACCATTTCTTAGCTTCAAACTCCCATATGTCACGAACGGATTGACCTAACCCAAAAATTCCTATTGCATCTGAAAGGCGAATCTCGCCCGATTACAACGGTATGGGTATTTTTTCCCTAGGCCATTCTGGTTAAGCGTTTGGAGCGGCAGAAGTGCGAAAAATTTGTTGTCTTCTCAACCATTTCTTAGATTCAAACTCCCATATCTCGCGAACGGATTGACCTAACCCAAAAATTCCTGTTGCATCTGAAAGTAGAAACTCGCCCGATTACAGCGTTATGTGTATTTTTACACTAGGCCATTCTTGTTAAGCGTTTGGAGCAGCAGAATTGCGAACAATTTTTCGCCTTCTCAACCATTTCTTGGCTTCAAACTCCCATATCTCGCGAACGGATTGACCTAACCAATAAATTCCTGTAGCGTCTGAAAGTAGAAACTCGCCCGATTACAACGGTATGTGTATTTTTTCCCTAGGCCATTCTGGTTAAGCGTTTGGAGCAGCAGAATTACGAAAAATTTGTTGTCTTCTCAACCATTTCTTAGCGTCAAACTCCCATATCTCGCGAACGGATTGACCTAACCCAAAAATTCCTGTTGCATATGAAATTAGAAACTCGCCCGATTACAACGGTATGTGTATTTTTTCCCTAGGCCATTCTTGTTAAGCGTTTGGAGCAACAGAATTGGGAAAAATTTTTTGCCTTCTCAACCATTCCTTGGCTTCAAACTCCCATATCTCGCGAACGGATTGACCTAACCCAAAAATTCCAATTGTATCTGAAAGTAGAAACTCGCCCGATTACAACGGTATGTGTATTTTTTCCCTAGGCCATTCTGGTTAAGCGTTTGGAGCAGCAGAATTGCGAAAAATTTTTTGCCTTCTCAACCATTTCTTGGCTTCAAACTCCCATATCTCGCGAACGGATTGACCTAACCCAAAAATTCCTGTGGCGTCTGAAAGTAGAAACTCGCCCGATTACAACGGTATGTGTATTTTTTCCCTAGCCCATTCTGGTTAAGCGTTTGGATCAGCAGAATTGCGAAAAATTTGTTGTCTTCCCAACCATTTCTTAGTTTCAAACTCGCATATCTCGCGAACGGATTGACCTAACCCAAAAATTCCTATTGCATGTGAAAGTAGAAACTAGCCCGATTACAACGGTATGTGTATTTTCTCCCTAGGCCATTCTGGTTAAGCGTTTGGAGCAGCAGAATTGCGAAAAATTTTTCACCTTCTCAACCATTTCTTGGCTTCAAACTCCCATATCTCGCGAACGGATTGACCTAACCAAAAAATTCCTGTAGTGTCTGAAAGTAGAAACTCGCCCGATTACAACGGTATGTGTATTTTTTCCCTAGGCCATTCTGGTTAGGCGTTTGGAGCAGCAGAATTGCGAAAAATTTTTTGCCTTCTCAACCATTCCTTGGCTTCAAACTCCCATATCTCGCCAACGGATTGACCTAACTCAAAAATTCCTGTTGCGTCTGAAAGTAGAAACTCGCCCGATTACAGCGGTATGTGTGTTTTTTCCCTAGGCCATTCTGGTTAAGCGTTTGGAGCAGCAGAATTGCGAAAAATTTTCTGCATTCTCAACCATTTCTTGGCTTCAAACTCCCATATCTCGCGAACGTATTGACCTAACCCAAAAATTCCTGTTGCGTCTGAAAGTAGAAACTCGCCCGATTACAACGGTATGTGTATTGTTTTCCTAGGCCATTCTGGTTAAGCGTTTGGAGCAGCAGAAGTGCGAAAAATTTGTTGTCTTCTCAACCATTTCTTAGCTTCAAAATTCCCATATCTCGCGAACGGATTGACATAACCCAAAAATTCCTATTGCATCTGAAAGTAGAAACTCGCCCGATTACAACGGTATGTGTATTTTTTCCATAGGCCATTATGGTTAAGCGTTTGGAGCAGCAGAAGTGCGAAAAATTTGTTGTCTTCTCAACCATTTCTTAGCGTCAAACTCCCATATCTCGCGAACGGATTGACCTAACCCAAAAATTCCTGTTGCATCTGAAATTAGAAACTCGCCCGATTACAACGGTATGTGTATTTTTTCCCTAGGCCATTCTTGTTAAGAGTTTGGAGCAACAGAATTGGGAAAAATTTTTTGCCTTCTCAACCATTCCTTGGTTTCAAACTCCCATATCTCGCGAACGGATTGACCTAACCCAAAAATTCCAATTGTATCTGAAAGTAGAAACTCGCCCGATTACAACGGTATGTGTATTTTTTCCCTAGGCCATTCTGGTTAAGCGTTTGGAGCAGCAGAAGTGCGAAAAATTTGTTGTCTTCTCAACCATTTCTTAGCTTCAAACTCCCATATCTCGCGAACGGATTGACCTAACGCAAAAATTCCTGTTGCACCTGAAAGTAGAAACTCGCCCGATTACAACGGTATGTGTATTTTTTCCATAGGCCATTCTGGTTAAGCGTTTGGAGCAGCAGAAGTGCGAAAAATTTGTTGTCTTCTCAACCATTTCTTAGCGTCAAACTCCCATATCTCGCGAACGGATTGACCTAACCCAAAAATTCCTGTTGCATCTGAAAGTAGAAACTCGCCCGATTACAACGGTATGTGTATTTTTTCCCTAGCCCATTCTGGTTAAGCGTTTGGATCAGCAGAATTGCGAAAAATTTGTTGTCTTCCCAACCATTTCTTAGTTTCAAACTCGCATATCTCGCGAACGGATTGACCTAACCCAAAAATTCCTATTACATCTGAAAGTAGAAACTAGCCCGATTACAACGGTATGTGTACTTTCTTCCTAGGCCATTCTGGTTAAGCGTTTGGAGCAGCAGAATTGCGAAAAATTTTTTCCTTCTCAACCATTTCTTGGCTTCAAACTCCCATATCTCGCGAACGGATTGACCTAACCCAAAAATTCCTATTGCATCTGAAAGTAGAAGCTCGCCCGATTACAACGGTATGTGTATTTTTTCCCTAGGCCATTCTTGTTAAGCGTTTGGAGCAGCAGAATTGCGAAAAATTTTTTGCCGCCTCAACTATTTCTTGGCTTCAAACTCCCATATCTCGCGAACGGATGGCCCTAACCCAAAAATTCCTATTGCATCTGAAAGTAGAAACTCGCCCGATTACAGCGGTATGTGTATTTTTTCCCTAGGCCATTCTGGTTAAGCGTTTGGAGCAGCAGAATTGCGAAAAATTTTCTGCCTTCTCAACCATTTCTTGGCTTCAAACTCCCATATCTCGCGAACGGATTGACTTAACCCAAAAATTCCTGTTGCATCTGAAAGTAGAAACTCGCCCGATTACAGCGGTATGTGTATTTTTACACTAGGCCATTCTTGTTAAGCGTTTGGAGCAGCAGAATTGCGAAAAATTTTTCGCCTTCTCAACCATTTCTTGGCTTCAAACTCCCATATCTCGCGAACGGATTGACCTAACCAAAAAATTCCTGTAGCGTCTGAAAGTAGAAACTCGCCCGATTACAACGGTATGTGTATTTTTTCCCCATGCCATTCTGGTTAAGCGTTTGGAGCAGCAGAATTGCGAAAAATTTGTTGTCTTCTCAACCATTTCTTAGCGTCAAACTCCCATATCTCGCAAACGGATTGATCTAACCCAAAAATTCCTGTTGCATCTGAAAGTAGAAACTCGCCCGATTACAACGGTATGTGTATTTTGTCCCTAGGCCATTCTGGTTAAGCGTTTGGAGCAGCAGAATTGCGAAAAATTTTTTGCCTTCTCATCCATTTCTTGGCTTCAAACTCCCATATCTCGCGAACGGATTGACCTAACCCAAAAATTCCTATTGCATCTGAAAGTAGAAACTCGCCCGATTACAACGGTATGTGTATTTTTTCCCTAGGCCATTCTGGTTAAGCGTTTGGAGCAGCAGAATTGCGAAAAATTTTTTGCCTTCTCAACCATTTCTTGGCTTCAAACTCCCATATCTCGCGAACGGATTGACCTAACCCAAAAATTCCTATTGCATCTGAAAGTAGAAACTCGCCCGATTACAGCGGTATGTGTATTTTTTCCCTAGGCCATTCTGGTTAAGCGTTTGGAACAGCAGAATTGCGAAAAATTTTCTGCCTTCTCAACCATTTCTTGGCTTCAAACTCCCATATCTCGCGAACGGATTGACCTAACCCAAAAATTCCTGTTGCGTCTGAAAGTAGAAACTCGCCCGATTACAACGGTATGTGTATTTTTTCCCTAGGCCATTCTTGTTAAGCGTTTGGAGCAGCAGAATTGCGAAAAATTTTTTGCCTTCTCAACCATTTCTTGGCTTCAAACTCCCATATCTCGCGAACGGATTGACCTAACCCAAAAATTCCTATTGCATCTGAAAGTAGAAACTCCCCCGATTACAACGGTATGTGTATTTTTTTCCTAGGCCATTCTGGTTGAGCGTTTGGAGCAGCAGAAGTGCGAAAAATTTGTTGTCTTCTCAACCATTTCTTAGCTTCAAACTCCCATATCTCGCGAAAGGATTGACCTAACCCAAAAATTCCTATTGCATCTGAAAGTAGAAACTCGCCCGATTACAACGGTATGTGTATTTTTTCCCTAGGCCATTCTGGTTAGGCGTTTGGAGCAGCAGAATTGCGAAAAATTTGTTGTCTTCTCAACCATTTCTTAGCTTCAAACTCCCATATGTCACGAACGGATTGACCTAACCCAAAAATTCCTATTGCCTCTGAAAGTAGTAACTCCCCCGATTACAACGGTATGTGTATTTTTTTCCTAGGCCATTCTGGTTGAGTGTTTGGAGCAGCAGAAGTGCGAAAAATTTGTTGTCTTCTCAACCATTTCTTAGCTTCAAACTCCCATATCTCGCGAAAGGATTGACCTAACCCAAAAATTCCTATTGCATCTGAAAGTAGAAACTCGCCCGATTACAACGGTATGTGTATTTTTTCCCTGGGCCATTCTGGTTAGGCGTTTGGAGCAGCAGAATTGCGAAAAATTTTTTGCCTTCTCAACCATTTCTTGGCTTCAAACTCCCATATCTCGCGAACGGATTGACCTAACCCAAAAATTCCTGTTGCGTCTGAAAGTAGAAACTCGCCCGATTACAGCGGTATGTGTATTCTTTCCCTAGGCCATTCTGGTTAAGCGTTTCGAGCAGCAGAATTGCGAAAAATTTTTTGCGTTCTCAACCATTTCTTGGCTTCAAACTCCCATATCTCGCGAACGGATTGACCTAACCCAAAAATTCCTGTTGCATCTGAAAGTAGAAACTCGCCCGATTACAGCGGTATGTGTATTTTTACACTAGGCCATTCTTGTTAAGCGTTTGGAGCAGCAGAATTGCGAAAAATTTTTAGCCTTCTCAACCATTTCTTGGCTTCAAACTCCCATATCTCGCGAACGGATTGACCTAACCAAAAAATTCCTGTAGCGTCTGAAAGTAGAAACTCGCCCGATTACAACGGTATGTGTATTTTTTCCCCAGGCCATTCTGGTTAAGCGTTTGGAGCAGCAGAATTGCGAAAAATTTGTTGTCTTCTCAACCATTTCTTAGCGTCAAACTCCCATATCTCGCAAACGGATTGATCTAACCCAAAAATTCCTATTGCATCTGAAAGTAGAAACTCGCCCGATTACAACGGTATGTGTATTTTGTCCCTAGGCCATTCTGGTTAAGCGTTTGGAGCAGCAGAATTGCGAAAAATTTTTTGCCTTCTCATCCATTTCTTGGCTTCAAACTCCCATATCTCGCGAACGGATTGACCTAACCCAAAAATTCCTATTGCATCTGAAAGTAGAAACTCGCCCGATTACAACGGTATGTGTATTTTTTCCCTAGGCCATTCTGGTTAAGCGTTTGGAGCAGCGGAATTGCGAAAAATTTTTTGCCTTCTCAACCATTTCTTGGCTTCAAACTCCCATATCTCGCGAACGGATTGACCTAACCCAAAAATTCCTGTGGCGTCTGAAAGTAGAAACTCGCCCGATTACAACGGTATGTGTATTTTTTCCCTAGCCCATTCTGGTTAAGCGTTTGGATCAGCAGAATTGCGAAAAATTTGTTGTCTTCCCAACCATTTCTTCGTTTCAAACTCGCATATATCGCGAACGGATTGACCTAACCCAAAAATTCCTATTGCATCTGAAAGTAGAAACTAGCCCGATTACAACGGTATGTGTATTTTCTCCCTAGGCCATTCTGGTTAAGCGTTTGGAGCAGCAGAATTGCGAAAAATTTTTTCCTTCTCAACCATTTCTTGGCTTCAAACTCCCATATCTCGCGAACGGATTGACCTAACCCAAAAATTCCTATTGCATCTGAAAGTAGAAACTCGCCCGATTACAACGGTGTGTGTATTTTTTCCCTAGGCCATTCTGGTTAAGCGTTTGGAGCAGCAGAATTGCGAAAAATTTTCTGCCATCTCAACCATTTCTTGGCTTCAAACTCCCATATCTCCCGAACGGATTGACCTAACCCAAAAATTCCTGTTGCGTCTGAAAGTAGAAACTCGCCCGATTACAACGGTATGTGTATTTTTTCCCTTGGCCATTCTGGTTAAGCGTTTGGAGCAGCAGAATTGCGAAAAATTTTTTGCCTTCTCAACCATTTCTTGGCTTCAAACTCCCATATCTCGCGAACGGATTGACCTAACCCAAAAATTCCTATTGCATCTGAAAGTAGAAACTCACCCGATTACAACGGTATGTGTATTTTTTTCCTAGGCCATTCTGGTTGAGCGTTTGGAGCAGCAGAAGTGCGAATAATTTGTTGTCTTCTCAACCATTTCTTAGCTTCAAACTCCCATATCTCGCGAAAGGATTGACCTAACCCAAAAATTCCTATTGCATCTGAAATTAGAAACTCGCCCGATTACAACGGTATGTGTATTTTTTCCCTAGGCCATTCTGGTTAAGCGTTTGGAGCAGCAGAATTGCGAAAAATGTTTTGCCTTCTCAACCATTTCTTGGCTTCAAACTCCCATATCTCGCGAACGGATTGACCTAACCCAAAAATTCCTATTGCATCTGAAAGTAGAAACTCGCCCGATTACAGCGGTATGTGTATTTTTTCCCTAGGCCATTCTGGTTAAGCGTTTGGAACAGCAGAATTGCGAAAAATTTTCTGCCTTCTCAACCATTTCTTGGCTTCAAACTCCCATATCTCGCGAACGGATTGACCTAACCCAAAAATTCCTGTTGCTTCTGAAAGTAGAAACTCGCCCGATTACAACGGTATGTGTATTTTTTTTCCTAGGCCATTCTGGTTGAGCGTTTGGAGCAGCAGAAGTGCGAAAAATTTGTTGTCTTCTCAACCATTTCTTAGCTTCAAACTCCCATATCTCGCGAAAGGATTGACCTAACCCAAAAATTCCTATTGCATCTGAAAGTAGAAACTCGCCCGATTACAACGGTATGTGTATTTTTTCCCTAGGCCATTCTGGTTAGGCGTTTGGAGCAGCAGAATTGCGAAAAATTTTTTGCCTTCTCAACCATTTCTTGGCTTCAAACTCCCATATCTCGCGAACGGATTGACCTAACCCGAAAAATTCCTGTTGCGTCTGAAAGTAGAAACTCGCCCGATTACAACGGTATGTGTATTTTTTGCCTAGGCCAATCTGGTTAAGCGTTTGGAGCAGCAGAAGTGCGAAAAATTTGTTGTCTTCTCAACCATTTCTTAGCTTCAAACTCCCATATGTCACGAACGGATTGACCTAACCCAAAAATTCCTATTGCATCTGAAAGTCGAATCTCGCCCGATTACAACGGTATGTGTATTTTTTCCCTAGGCCATTCTGGTTAAGCGTTTGGAGCAGCAGAAGTGCGAAAAATTTGTGGTCTTCTCAACCATTTCTTGGCTTCAAACTCCCATATCTCGTGAACGGATTGACCTAACCCAAAAATTCCTGTTGCATCTGAAAGTAGAAACTCGCCCGATTACAACGGTAGGTGTATTTTTTCCCTAGGGCATTCTGGTTAAGCGTTTGGAGCAGAAGAATTGCGAAAAATTTTTTGCCTTCTCAACCATTTCTTGGCTTCAAACTCCCATATCTCGCGAACGGATTGACCTAACCCAAAAATTCCTATTGCATCTGAAAGTAGAAACTCGCCCGATTACAGCGGTATGTGTATTTTTTCCCTAGGCCATTCTGGTTAAGCGTTTGGAGCAGCAGAATTGCGAAAAATTTTTTGCCTTCTCAACCATTTCTTGGCTTCAAACTCCCATATCTCGCGAACGGATTGACCTAACCCAAAAATTCCTATTACATCTGAAAGTAGAAACTCGCCCGATTACAGCGGTATGTGTATTTTTTCCCTAGGCCATTCTGGTTAAGCGTTTGGAGCAGCAGAATTGCGAAAAATTTTTTGCCTTCTCAACCATTTCTTGGCTTCAAACTCCCATATCTCGCGAACGGATTGACCTAACCCAAAAATTCCTATTGCATCTGAAAGTACAAACTCGCCCGATTACAACGGTGTGTGTATTTTTTCCCTAGGCCATTCTGGTTAAGCGTTTGGAGCAGCAGAATTGCGAAAAATTTGTTGTCTTCTCAACCATTTCTTAGCTTCAAACTCCCATATCTCGCGAACGGATTGACCTAACCCAAAAATTCCTATTGCATCTGAAAGGCGAATCTCGCCCGATTACAACGGTATGGGTATTTTTTCCCTAGGCCATTCTGGTTAAGCGTTTGGAGCAGCAGAAGTGCGAAAAATTTGTTGTCTTCTCAACCATTTCTTAGCTTCAAACTCCCATATCTCGCGAACGGATTGACCTAACCCAAAAATTCCTGTTGCATCTGAAAGTAGAAACTCGCCCGATTACAACGGTATGTGTATTTTTTCCCTAGGCCATTCTGGTTAAGCGTTTGGAGCAGCAGAATTGCGAAAAATTTTTTGCCTTCTCAACCATTTCTTGGCTTCAAACTCCCATATCTCGCGAACGGATTGACCTAACCCAAAAATTCCTATTGCATCTGAAAGTAGAAACTCGTCCGATTACAGCGGTATGTGTATTTTTTGCCTATACCATTCTGGTTAAGCGTTTGGAGCAGCAGAAGTGCGAAAAATTTGTTGTCTTCTCAACCATTTCTTAGATTCAAACTCACATATCTCGCGAACGGATTGACCTAACCCAAAAATTCCTGTTGCATCTGAAAGTAGAAACTCGCCCGATTACAGCGTTATGTGTATTTTTACACTAGGCCATTCTTGTTAAGCGTTTGGAGCGGCAGAATTGCGAAAAATTTTTCGCCTTCTCAACCATTTCTTGGCTTCAAACTCCCATATCTCGCGAACGGATTGACCTAACCAATAAATTCCTGTAGCGTCTGAAAGTAGAAACTCGCCCGATTACAACGGTATGTGTATTTTTTCCCTAGGCCATTCTGGTTAAGCGTTTGGAGCAGCAGAATTGCGAAAAATTTGTTGTCTTCTCAACCATTTCTTAGCGTCAAAGTCCCATATCTCGCGAACGGATTGACCTAACCCAAAAATTCCTGTTGCATATGAAATTAGAAACTCGCCCGATTACAACGGTATGTGTATTTTTTCCCTAGGCCATTCTTGTTAAGCGTTTGGAGCAACAGAATTGGGAAAAATTTTTTGCCTTCTCAACCATTCCTTGGCTTCAAACTCCCATATCTCGCGAACGGATTGACCTAACCCAAAAATTCCAATTGTATCTGAAAGTAGAAACTCGCCCGATTACAACGGTACGTGTATTTTTTCCCTAGGCCATTCTGGTTAAGCGTTTGGAGCAGCAGAAGTGCGAAAAATTTGTTGTCTTCTCAACCATTTATTAGATTCAAACTCCCATATCTCGCGAACGGATTGACCTAACCCAAAAATTCCTATTGCATCTGAAAGTGGAAACTCGCCCGATTACAACGGTATATGTATTTTGTCCCTAGGCCATTCTGGTTAAGCGTTTGGAGCAGCAGAAGTGCGAAAAATTTGTTGTCTTCTCAACCATTTCTTAGATTCAAACTCCCATATCTCGCGAACGGATTGACCTAACCCAAAAATTCCTGTTGCATCTGAAAGTAGAAACTCGCCCGATTACAGCGGTATGTGTATTTGTACACTAGGCCATTCTTGTTAAGCGTTTGGAGAAGCAGAATTGCGAAAAATTTTTCGCCTTCTCAACCATTTCTTGGCTTCAAACTCCCATATCTCGCGAACGAATTGACCTAACCAAAAAATTCCTGTAGCGTCTGAAAGTAGAAACTCGCCCGATTACAACGGTATGTGTATTTTTTCCCTAGGCCATTCTGGTTAAGCGTTTGGAGCAGCAGAATTGCGAAAAATTTGTTGTCTTCTCAACCATTTCTTAGCGTCAAACTCCCATATCTCGCGAACGGATTGACCTAACCCAAAAATTCCTGTTGCATCTGAAATTAGAAACTCGCCCGATTACAACGGTATGTGTATTTTTTCCCTAGGCCATTCTTGTTAAGCGTTTGGAGCAACAGAATTGGGAAAAATTTTTTGCCTTCTCAACCATTCCTTGGCTTCAAACTCCCTTATCTCGCGAACGGATTGACCTAACCCAAAAATTCCAATTGTATCTGAAAGTAGAAACTCGCCCGATTACAACGGTATGTGTATTTTTTGCCTAGGCCAATCTGGTTAAGCGTTTGGAGCAGCAGAAGTGCGAAAAATTTGTTGTCTTCTCAACCATTTCTTAGCGTCAAACTCCCATATCTCGCGAACGGATTGACCTAACCCAAAAATTCCTGTTGCATCTGAAATTAGAAACTCGCCCGATTACAACGGTATGTGTATTTTTTCCCTAGGCCATTCTTGTTAAGCGTTTGGAGCAGCAGAAGTGCGAAAAATTTGTTGTCTTCTCAACCATTTCTTAGCTTCAAACTCCCATATCTCGCGAACGGATTGACCTAACCCAAAAATTCCTCTTGCATCTGAAAGTAGAAACTCGCCCGATTACAACGGTATGTGTATTTTTTCCCTAGGCCATTCTGGTTAAGTGTTTGGAGCAGCAGAATTGCGAAAAATTTTTTGCCTTCTCAACCATTTCTTGGCTTCAAACTCCCATATCTCGCGAACGGATTGACCTAACCCAAAAATTCCTATTGCATCTGAAAGTAGAAACTCGCCCGATTACAGCGGTATGTGTATTTTTTGCCTATACCATTCTGGTTAAGCGTTTGGAGCAGCAGAAGTGCGAAAAATTTGTTGTCTTCTCAACCATTTCTTAGATTCAAACTCACATATCTCGCGAACGGATTGACCTAACCCAAAAATTCCTGTTGCATCTGAAAGTAGAAACTCGCCCGATTACAGCGTTATGTGTATTTTTACACTAGGCCATTCTTGTTAAGCGTTTGGAGCGGCAGAATTGCGAAAAATTTTTCGCCTTCTCAACCATTTCTTGGCTTCAAACTCCCATATCTCGCGAACGGATTGACCTAACCAATAAATTCCTGTAGCGTCTGAAAGTAGAAACTCGCCCGATTACAACGGTATGTGTATTTTTTCCCTAGGCCATTCTGGTTAAGCGTTTGGAGCAGCAGAATTGCGAAAAATTTGTTGTCTTCTCAACCATTTCTTAGCGTCAAACTCCCATATCTCGCGAACGGATTGACCTAACCCAAAAATTCCTGTTGCATATGAAATTAGAAACTCGCCCGATTACAACGGTATGTGTATTTTTTCCCTAGGCCATTCTTGTTAAGCGTTTGGAGCAACAGAATTGGGAAAAATTTTTTGCCTTCTCAACCATTCCTTGGCTTCAAACTCCCATATCTCGCGAACGGATTGACCTAACCCAAAAATTCCAATTGTATCTGAAAGTAGAAACTCGCCCGATTACAACGGTACGTGTATTTTTTCCCTAGGCCATTCTGGTTAAGCGTTTGGAGCAGCAGAAGTGCGAAAAATTTGTTGTCTTCTCAACCATTTATTAGATTCAAACTCCCATATCTCGCGAACGGATTGACCTAACCCAAAAATTCCTATTGCATCTGAAAGTGGAAACTCGCCCGACTACAACGGTATATGTATTTTGTCCCTAGGCCATTCTGGTTAAGCGTTTGGAGCAGCAGAAGTGCGAAAAATTTGTTGTCTTCCCAACCATTTCTTAGTTTCAAACTCGCATATCTCGCGAACGGATTGACCTAACCCAAAAATTCCTATTGCATGTGAAAGTAGAAACTAGCCCGATTACAACGGTATGTGTATTTTCTCCCTAGGCCATTCTGGTTAAGCGTTTGGAGCAGCAGAATTGCGAAAAATTTTTTCCTTCTCAACCATTTCTTGGCTTCAAACTCCCATATCTCGCGAACGGATTGACCTAACCCAAAAATTCCTATTGCATCTGAAAGTAGAAACTCGCCCGATTACAACGGTGTGTGTATTTTTTCCCTAGGCCATTCTGGTTAAGCGTTTGGAGCAGCAGAATTGCGAAAAATTTTCTGCCTTCTCAACCATTTCTTGGCTTCAAACTCCCATATCTCCCGAACGGATTGACCTAACCCAAAAATTCCTGTTGCGTCTGAAAGTAGAAACTCGCCCGATTACAACGGTATGTGTATTTTTTCCCTAGGCCATTCTGGTTAAGCGTTTGGAGCAGCAGAATTGCGAAAAATTTTTTGCCTTCTCAACCATTTCTTGGCTTCAAACTCCCATATCTCGCGAACGGATTGACCTAACCCAAAAATTCCGGTTGCATCTGAAAGTATAAACTCGCCCGATTACAACCGTATGTGTATTTTTTCCCTAGACCATTCTGGATAAGCGTTTGGAGCAGCAGAAGTGCGAAAAATTTGTTGTCTTCTCAACCATTTCTTAGCTTCAAACTCCCATATCTCGCGAACGGATTGACCTAACCGAAAAATTCCTGTTCCATCTGAAAGTAGAAACTCGCCCGATTACAACGGTATGTGTATTTTTTCCCTAGGCCATTCTGGTTAAGCGTTTGGAGCAGCAGAAGTGCGAAAAATTTGATGTCTTCTCAACCATTTCTTAGCTTCAAACTCCCATATCTCGCGAACGGATTGACCTAACCCAAAAATTCCTGTTGCATCTGAAATTAGAAACTCGCCCGATTACAACGGTATGTGTATTTTTTCCCTAGGCCATTCTGGTTAAGCGTTTGGAGCAGCAGAATTGCGAAAAATTTTTTGCCTTCTCAACCATTTCTTGGCTTCAAACTCCCATATCTCGCGAACGGATTGACCTAACCCAAAAATTCCTGTTGCGTATGAAAGTAGAAACTCGCCCGATTACAACGGTATGTGTATTTTTTCCCTAGGCCATTCTGGTTAAGCGTCTGGAGCAGCAGAAGTGCGAAAAATTTGATGTCTTCTCAACCATTTCTTAGCTTCAAGCTCCCATATCTCGCGAACGGATTGACCTAACCCAAAAATTCCTATTGCATCTGAAAGTAGAAACTCGCCCGATTACAACGGTGTGTGTATTTTTTCCCTAGGCCATTCTGGTTAAGCGTTTGGAGCAGCAGAATTGCGAAAAATTTTTTCCCTTCTCAACCATTTCTTGGCTTCAAACTCCCATATCTCGCGAACGGATTGACCTAACCCAAAAATTCTTATTGCATCTGAAAGTAGAAACTCGCCCGATTACAACGGTATGTGTATTTTTTCCCTAGGCCATTCTTGTTAAGCGTTTGGAGCAGCAGAATTGCGAAAAATTTTTTGCCTTCTCAACTATTTCTTGGCTTCAAACTCCCATATCTCGCGAACGGATTGCCCTAACCCAAAAATTCCTATTGCATCTGAAATTAGAAACTCGCCCGATTACAGCGGTACCTGTATTTTTTCCCTAGGCCATTCTGGTTAAGCGTTTGTAGCAGCAGAATTGCGAAAAATTTTCTGCCTTCTCAACCATTTCTTGGCTTCAAACTCCCATATCTCCCGAACGGATTGACCTAACCCAAAAATTCCTGTTGCGTCTGAAAGTAGAAACTCGCCCGATTACAACGGTATGTGTATTTTTTCCCTAGGCCATTCTGGTTAAGCGTTTGGAGCAGCAGAATTGCGAAAAATTTTTTGCCTTCTCAACCATTTCTTGGCTTCAAACTCCCATATCTCGCGAACGGATTGACCTAACCCAAAAATTCCTGTTGCATCTGAAAGTAGAAACTCGCCCGATTACAGCGGTATGTGTATTTTCACACTAGGCCATTCTTGTTAAGCGTTTGGAGCAGCAGAATTGCGAAAAATTTTTCGCCTTCTCAACCATTTCTTGGCTTCAAACTACCATATCTCGCGAACGGATTGACCTAACCAAAAAATTCCAGTAGCGTCTGAAAGTAGAAACTCGCCCGATTACAACGGTATGTGTATTTTTTCCCTAGGCCATTCTGGTTAGGCGTTTGGAGCAGCAGAATTGCGAAAAATTTTTTGCCTTCTCAACCATTCCTTGGCTTCAAACTCCCATATCTCGCGAACGGATTGACCTAACTCAAAAATTCCTGTTGCGTCTGAAAGTAGAAACTCGCCCGATTACAGCGGTATGTGTGTTTTTTCCCTAGGCCATTCTGGTTAAGCGTTTGGAGCAGCAGAAGTGCGAAAAATTTTTTGCCTTCTCAACTATTTCTTGGCTTCAAACTCCCATATCTCGCGAACGGATTGCCCTAACCCAAAAATTCCTATTGCATCTGAAATTAGAAACTCGCCCGATTACAGCGGTACCTGTATTTTTTCCCTAGGCCATTCTGGTTAAGCGTTTGTAGCAGCAGAATTGCGAAAAATTTTCTGCCTTCTCAACCATTTCTTGGCTTCAAACTCCCATATCTCGCGAACGGATTGACCTAACCAAAAAATTCCTGTAGCGTCTGAAAGTAGAAACTCGCCCGATTACAACGGTATGTGTATTTTTTCCCTAGGCCATTCTGGTTAGGCGTTTGGAGCAGCAGAATTGCGAAAAATTTTTTGCCTTCTCAACCATTCCTTGGCTTCAAACTCCCATATCTCGCGAACGGATTGACCTAACTCAAAAATTCCTGTTGCGTCTGAAAGTAGAAACTCGCCCGATTACAGCGGTATGTGTGTTTTTTCCCTAGGCCATTCTGGTTAAGCGTTTGGAGCAGCAGAAGTGCGAAAAATTTTTTGCCTTCTCAACTATTTCTTGGCTTCAAACTCCCATATCTCGCGAACGGATTGCCCTAACCCAAAAATTCCTATTGCATCTGAAATTAGAAACTCGCCCGATTACAGCGGTACCTGTATTTTTTCCCTAGGCCATTCTGGTTAAGCGTTTGTAGCAGCAGAGTTGCGAAAAATTTTCTGCCTTCTCAACCATTTCTTGGCTTCAAACTCCCATATCTCCCGAACGGATTGACCTAACCCAAAAATTCCTGTTGCGTCTGAAAGTAGAAACTCGCCCGATTACAACGGTATGTGTATTTTTTCCCTAGGCCATTCTGGTTAAGCGTTTGGAGCAGCAGAATTGCGAAAAATTTTTTGCCCTCTCAACCATTTCTTGGTTTCAAACTCCCATATCTCGCGAACGGATTGACCTAACCCAAAAATTCCTGTTGCATCTGAAAGTAGAAACTCGCCCGATTACAGCGGTATGTGTATTTTCACACTAGGCCATTCTTGTTAAGCGTTTGGAGCAGCAGAATTGCGAAAAATTTTTCGCCTTCTCAACCATTTCTTGGCTTCAAACTCCCATATCTCGCGAACGGATTGACCTAACCAAAAAATTCCTGTAGCGTCTGAAAGTAGAAACTCGCCCGATTACAACGGTATGTGTATTTTTTCCCTAGGCCATTCTGGTTAGGCGTTTGGAGCAGCAGAATTGCGAAAAATTTTTTGCCTTCTCAACCATTCCTTGGCTTCAAACTCCCATATCTCGCGAACGGATTGACCTAACTCAAAAATTCCTGTTGCGTCTGAAAGTAGAAACTCGCCCGATTACAGCGGTATGTGTGTTTTTTCCCTAGGCCATTCTGGTTAAGCGTTTGGAGCAGCAGAAGTGCGAAAAATTTGTTGTCTTCTCAACCATTTCTTAGCTTCAAAATTCCCATATCTCGCGAACGGATTGACCTAACCCAAAAATTCCTATTGCATCTGAAAGTAGAAACTCGCCCGATTACAACGGTATGTGTATTTTTTCCATAGGCCATTCTGGTTAAGCGTTTGGAGCAGCAGAAGTGCGAAAAATTTGTTGTCTTCTCAACCATTTCTTAGCGTCAAACTCCCATATCTCGCGAACGGATTGACCTAACCCAAAAATTCCTGTTGCATCTAAAATTAGAAACTCGCCCGATTACAACGGTATGTGTATTTTTTCCCTAGGCCATTCTTGTTAAGAGTTTGGAGCAACAGAATTGGGAAAAATTTTTTGCCTTCTCAACCATTCCTTGGCTTCAAACTCCCATATCTCGCGAATGGATTGACCTAACCCAAAAATTCCAATTGTATCTGAAAGTAGAAACTCGCCCGATTACAACGGTATGTGTATTTTTTCCCTAGGCCATTCTGGTTAAGCGTTTGGAGCAGAAGACGTGCGAAAAATTTGTTGTCTTCTCAACCATTTCTTAGCTTCAAACTCCCATATCTCGCGAACGGATTGATCTAACGCAAAAATTCCTGTTGCACCTGAAAGTAGAAACTCGCCCGATTACAACGGTATGTGTATTGTTTTCCTAGGCCATTCTGGTTAAGCGTTTGGAGCAGCAGAAGTGCGAAAAATTTGTTGTCTTCTCAACCATTTCTTAGCTTCAAACTCCCATATCTCGCGAACGGATTGACCTAACTCAAAAATTCCTATTGCATCTGAAAGTAGAAACTCGCCCGATTACAACGGTATGTGTATTTTTTCCATAGGCCATTCTGGTTAAGCGTTTGGAGCAGCAGAAGTGCGAAAAATTTGTTGTCTTCTCAACCATTTCTTAGCGTCAAACTCCCATATCTCGCGAACGGATTGTCCTAACCCAAAAATTCCTGTTGCATCTGAAAGTAGAAACTCGCCCGATTACAACGGTATGTGTATTTTTTCCCTAGGCCATTCTTGTTAAGCGTTTGGAGCAGCAGAATTGCGAAAAATTTTTTGCCTTCTCAACCATTTCTTGGCTTCAAACTCCCATATCTGGCGAACGGATTGACCTAACCCAAAAATTCCTATTGCATCTGAAAGTAGAAACTCGCCCGATTACAACGGTATGTGTATTTTTTCCCTAGGCCATTCTGGTTAAGCGTTTGGAGCAGCAGAATTGCGAAAAATCTGTTGTCTTCTCAACCATTTCTTAGCGTCAAACTCCCATATCTCTCGAACGGATTGACCTAACCCAAAAATTCCTATTGCATCTGAAAGTAGAAACTAGCCCGATTACAACGGTATGTGTATTTTCTCCCTAGGCCATTCTGGTTAAGCGTTTGGAGCAGCAGAATTGCGAAAAATTTTTTGCCTTCTCATCCAGTTCTTGGCTACAAACTCCCATATCTCGCGAACGGATTGACCTAACCCAAAAATTCCTACTGCATCTGAAAGTAGAAACTCGCCCGATTACAACGGTATGTGTATTTTTTCCCTAGGCCATTCTGGTTAAGCGTTTGGAGCAGCAGAAGTGCGAAAAATTTGTTGTCTTCTCAACCATTTCTTAGCTTCAAACTCCCATATCTCGCGAACGGCTTGACCTAAACCAAAAATTCCTGTTTCTTCTGAAAGTAGAAACTCGCCCGATTACAACGGTATGTGTATTTTTTCCCTAGGCCATTCTGGTTAAGCGTTTGGAGCAGCAGAATTGCGATAAATTTGTTGTCCTCTCAACCATTTCTTAGCGTCGAACTCCCATATCTCGCGAACGGATTGACCTAACCCAAAAATTCCTGTAGCGTCTGAAAGTAGAAACTCGCCCGATTACAACGGTATGTGTATTTTTTCCCTAGGCCATTCTTGTTAAGGGTTTGGAGCAGCAGAATTGCGAAAAATTTTTTGCCTTCTCAACCATTTCTTGGCTTCAAACTCCCATATCTCGCGAACGGATTGACCTAACCCAAAAATTCCTACTGCATCTGAAAGTAGAAACTCGCCCGATTACAACGGTATGTGTATTTTTTCCCTAGGCCATTCTGGTTAAGCGTTTGGAGCAGCAGAAGTGCGAAAAATTTGTTGTCTTCTCAACCATTTCTTAGCTTCAAACTCCCATATCTCGCGAACGGATTGACCTAAACCAAAAATTCCTGTTGCTTCTGAAAGTAGAAACTCGCCCGATTACAACGGTATGTTTATTTTTTCCCTGGGCCATTCTGGTTAAGCGTTTGGAGCAGCAGAATAGCGAAAACTTTTTTGCCTTCTCAACCATTTCTTGGCTTCAAACTCCCATATCTCGCGAACGGATTGACCTAACCCAAAAATTCCTACTGCATCTGAAAGTAGAAACTCGCCCGATTACAACGGTATGTGTATTTTTTCCCTAGGCCATTCTGGTTAAGCGTGTGGAGCAGCAGAATTGCGAAAAATTTTTTGCCTTCTCAACCATTTCTTGGCTTCAAACTTCCATATCTCGCGAACGGATTGACCTAACCCAAAAATTCCTACTGCATCTGAAAGTAGAAACTCGCCCGATTACAACGGTATGTGTATTTTTTCCCTAGGCCATTCTGGTTAAGCGTTTGGAGCAGCAGAATTGCGAAAAATTTGTTGTCCTCTCAACCATTTCTTAGCGTCAAACTGCCATATCTCGCGAACGGATTGACCTAACCCAAAAATTCCTGTAGCGTCTGAAAGTAGAAACTCGCCCGATTACAACGGTATGTGTATTTTTTCCCTAGGCCATTCTGGTTAAGCGTTTGGAGCAGCAGAAGTGCGAAAAATTTGTTGTCTTCTCAACCATTTCTTAGCTTCAAACTCCCATATCTCGCGAACGGATTGACCTAAACCAAAAATTCCCGTTGCTTCTGAAAGTAGAAACTCGCCCGATTACTACGGTATGTTTATTTTTTCCCTGGGCCATTCTGGTTAAGCGTTTGGAGCAGCAGAATTGGGGAAAATTTTTTGCCTTCTCAACCATTTCTTGGCTTCAAACTCCCATATCTCGCGAACGGATTGACCTAACCCAAAAATTCCTACTGCATCTGAAAGTAGAAACTCGCCCGATTACAACGGTATGTGTATTTTTTCCCTAGGCCATTCTGGTTAAGCGTGTGGAGCAGCAGAATTGCGAAAAATTTTTTGCCTTCTCAACCATTTCTTGGCTTCAAACTTCCATATCTCGCGAACGGATTGACCTAACCCAAAAATTCCTACTGCATCTGAAAGTAGAAACTCGCCCGATTACAACGGTATGTGTATTTTTTCCCTAGGCCATTCTGGTTAAGCGTTTGGAGCAGCAGAATTGCGAAAAATTTGTTGTCCTCTCAACCATTTCTTAGCGTCAAACTCCCATATCTCGCGAACGGATTGACCTAACCCAAAAATTCCTGTAGCGTCTGAAAGTAGAAACTCGCCCGATTACAACGGTATGTGTATTTTTTCCCTAGGCCATTCTTGTTAAGCCTTTGGAGCAGCAGAATTGCGAAAAATTTTTTGCCTTCTCAACCATTTCTTGGCTTCAAACTCCCATATCTCGCGAACGGATTGACCTAACTCAAAAATTCCTACTGCATCTGAAAGTAGAAACTCGCCCGATTACAACGGTATGTGTATTTTTTCCCTAGGCCATTCTGGTTAAGCGTGTGGAGCAGCAGAATTGCGAAAAATTTTTTGCCTTCTCAACCATTTCTTGGCTTCAAACTTCCATATCTCGCGAACGGATTGACCTAACCCAAAAATTCCTACTGCATCTGAAAGTAGAAACTCGCCCGATTACAACGGTATGTGTATTTTTTCCCTAGGCCATTCTGGTTAAGCGTTTGGAGCAGCAGAATTGCGAAAAATTTGTTGTCCTCTCAACCATTTCTTAGCGTCAAACTGCCATATCTCGCGAACGGATTGACCTAACCCAAAAATTCCTGTAGCGTCTGAAAGTAGAAACTCGCCCGATTACAACGGTATGTGTATTTTTTCCCTAGGCCATTCTGGTTAAGCGTTTGGAGCAGCAGAAGTGCGAAAAATTTGTTGTCTTCTCATCCATTTCTTAGCTTCAAACTTCCATATCTCGCGAACGGATTGACCTAAACCAAAAATTCCCGTTGCTTCTGAAAGTAGAAACTCGCCCGATTACTACGGTATGTTTATTTTTTCCCTGGGCCATTCTGGTTAAACGTTTGGAGCAGCAGAATAGGGGAAAATTTTTTGCCTTCTCAACCATTTCTTGGCTTCAAACTCCCATATCTCGCGAACGGATTGACCTAACCCAAAAATTCCTACTGCATCTGAAAGTAGAAACTCGCCCGATTACAACGGTATGTGTATTTTTTCCCTAGGCCATTCTGGTTAAGCGTGTGGAGCAGCAGAATTGCGAAAAATTTTTTGCCTTCTCAACCATTTCTTGGCTTCAAATTTCCATATCTCGCGAACGGATTGACCTAACCCAAAAATTCCTACTGCATCTGAAAGTAGAAACTCGCCCGATTACAACGGTATGTGTATTTTTTCCCTAGGCCATTCTGGTTAAGCGTTTGGAGCAGCAGAATTGCGAAAAATTTGTTGTCCTCTCAACCATTTCTTAGCGTCTAACTCCCATATCTCGCGAACGGATTGACCTAACCCAAAAATTCCTGTAGCGTCTGAAAGTAGAAACTCGCCCGATTACAACGGTATGTGTATTTTTTCCCTAGGCCATTCTTGTTAAGCCTTTGGAGCAGCAGAATTGCGAAAAATTTTTTGCCTTCTCAACCATTTCTTGGCTTCAAACTCCCATATCTCGCGAACGGATTGATCTAACCCAAAAATTCCTACTGCATCTGAAAGTAGAAACTCGCCCGATTACAACGGTATGTGTATTTTTTCCCTAGACAATTCTGGTTAAGCGTTTGGAGCAGCAGAAGTGCGAAAAATTTGTTGTCTTCTCAACCATTTCTTAGCTTCAAACTCCCATATCTCGCGAACGGCTTGACCTAAACCAAAAATTCCTGTTTCTTCTGAAAGTAGAAACTCGCCCGATTACAACGGTATGTGTATTTTTTCCCTAGGCCATTCTGGTTAAGCGTTTGGAGCAGCAGAATTGCGAAAAATTTGTTGTCCTCTCAACCATTTCTTAGCGTCGAACTCCCATATCTCGCGAACGGATTGACCTAACCCAAAAATTCCTGTAGCGTCTGAAAGTAGAAACTCGCCCGATTACAACGGTATGTGTATTTTTTCCCTAGGCCATTCTTGTTAAGCGTTTGGAGCAGCAGAATTGCGAAAAATTTTTTGCCTTCTCAACCATTTCTTGGCTTCAAACTCCCATATCTCGCGAACGGATTGACCTAACCCAAAAATTCCTACTGCATCTGAAAGTAGAAACTCGCCCGATTACAACGGTATGTGTATTTTTTCCCTAGGCCATTCTGGTTAAGCGTTTGGAGCAGCAGAATTGCGAAAAATTTTTTGCCTTCTCAACCATTTCTTGGCTACAAACTCCCATATCTCGCGAACGGATTGACCTAACCCAAAAATTCCTACTGCATCTGAAAGTAGAAACTCGCCCGATTACAACGGTATGTGTATTTTTTCCCTAGGCCATTCTGGTTAAGCGTTTGGAGCAGCAGAAGTGCGAAAAATTTGTTGTCTTCTCAACCATTTCTTAGCTTCAAACTCCCATATCTCGCGAACGGATTGACCTAAACCAAAAATTCCTGTTGCTTCTGAAAGTAGAAACTCGCCCGATTACAACGGTATGTTTATTTTTTCCCTGGGCCATTCTGGTTAAGCGTTTGGAGCAGCAGAATAGCGAAAACTTTTTTGCCTTCTCAACCATTTCTTGGCTTCAAACTTCCATATCTCGCGAACGGATTGACCTAAACCAAAAATTCCCGTTGCTTCTGAAAGTAGAAACTCGCCCGATTACTACGGTATGTTTATTTTTTCCCTGGGCCATTCTGGTTAAGCGTTTGGAGCAGCAGAATTGCGAAAAATTTTTTGCCTTCTCAACCATTTCTTGGCTTCAAACTTCCATATCTCGCGAACGGATTGACCTAACCCAAAAATTCCTACTGCATCTGAAAGTAGAAACTCGCCCGATTACAACGGTATGTGTATTTTTTCCCTAGGCCATTCTGGTTAAGCGTTTGGAGCAGCAGAATTGCGAAAAATTTGTTGTCCTCTCAACCATTTCTTAGCGTCAAACTCCCATATCTCGCGAACGGATTGACCTAACCCAAAAATTCCTGTAGCGTCTGAAAGTAGAAACTCGCCCGATTACAACGGTATGTGTATTTTTTCCCTAGGCCATTCTTGTTAAGCCTTTGGAGCAGCAGAATTGCGAAAAATTTTTTGCCTTCTCAACCATTTCTTGGCTTCAAACTCCCATATCTCGCGAACGGATTGACCTAACCCAAAAATTCCTACTGCATCTGAAAGTAGAAACTCGCCCGATTACAACGGTATGTGTATTTTTTCCCTAGGCCATTCTGGTTAAGCGTTTGGAGCAGCAGAAGTGCGAAAAATTTGTTGTCTTCTCAACCATTTCTTAGCTTCAAACTCCCATATCTCGCGAACGGCTTGACCTAAACCAAAAATTCCTGTTTCTTCTGAAAGTAGAAACTCGCCCGATTACAACGGTATGTGTATTTTTTCCCTAGGCCATTCTGGTTAAGCGTTTGGAGCAGCAGAATTGCGAAAAATTTTTTGCCTTCTCAACCATTTCTTGGCTTCAAACTCCCATATCTCGCGAACGGATTGACCTAACCCAAAAATTCCTGTGGCGTCTGAAAGTAGAAACTCGCCCGATTACAACGGTATGTGTATTTTTTCCCTAGCCCATTCTGGTTAAGCGTTTGGATCAGCAGAATTGCGAAAAATTTGTTGTCTTCCCAACCATTTCTTAGTTTCAAACTCGCATATCTCGCGAACGGATTGACCTAACCCAAAAATTCCTGTAGCATCTGAAAGTAGAATCTCGCCCGATTACAACGGTGTGTGTATTTTTTCCCTAGGCCATTCTGGTT
Source organism: Ptiloglossa arizonensis (assembly GCF_051014685.1). Lineage (NCBI taxonomy): Eukaryota > Metazoa > Arthropoda > Insecta > Hymenoptera > Colletidae > Ptiloglossa > Ptiloglossa arizonensis. The sequence continues at coordinate 114,669 of NW_027478630.1, forward strand.
AAGCGTTTGGAGCAGCAGAATTGCGAAAAATTTTTTCCCTTCTCAACCATTTCTTGGCTTCAAACTCCCATATCTCGCGAACGGATTGACCTAACCCAAAAATTCCTATTGCATCTGAAAGTAGAAACTCGCCCGATTACAACGGTATGTGTATTTTTTCCCTAGGCCATTCTTGTTAAGCGTTTGGAACAGCAGAATTGCGAAAAATTTTTTGCCTTCTCAACTATTTCTTGGCTTCAAACTCCCATATCTCGCGAACGGATTGCCCTAACCCAAAAATTCCTATTGCATCTGAAATTAGAAACTCGCCCGATTACAGCGGTACCTGTATTTTTTCCCTAGGCCATTCTGGTTAAGCGTTTGTAGCAGCAGAATTGCGAAAAATTTTCTGCCTTCTCAACCATTTCTTGGCTTCAAACTCCCATATCTCCCGAACGGATTGACCTAACCCAAAAATTCCTGTTGCGTCTGAAAGTAGAAACTCGCCCGATTACAACGGTATGTGTATTTTTTCCCTAGGCCATTCTGGTTAAGCGTTTGGAGCAGCAGAATTGCGAAAAATTTTTTGCCTTCTCAACCATTTCTTGGCTTCAAACTCCCATATCTCGCGAACGGATTGACCTAACCCAAAAATTCCTGTTGCATCTGAAAGTAGAAACTCGCCCGATTACAGCGGTATGTGTATTTTCACACTAGGCCATTCTTGTTAAGCGTTTGGAGCAGCAGAATTGCGAAAAATTTTTCGCCTTCTCAACCATTTCTTGGCTTCAAACTCCCATATCTCGCGAACGGATTGACCTAACCAAAAAATTCCTGTAGCGTCTGAAAGTAGAAACTCGCCCGATTACAACGGTATGTGTATTTTTTCCCTAGGCCATTCTGGTTAGGCGTTTGGAGCAGCAGAATTGCGAAAAATTTTGTGCCTTCTCAACCATTCCTTGGCTTCAAACTCCCATATCTCGCGAACGGATTGAACTAACTCAAAAATTCCTGTTGTGTCTGAAAGTAGAAACTCGCCCGATTACAGCGGTACCTGTATTTTTTCCCTAGGCCATTCTGGTTAAGCGTTTGTAGCAGCAGAATTGCGAAAAATTTTCTGCCTTCTCAACCATTTCTTGGCTTCAAACTCCCATATCTCGCGAACGGATTGACCTAACCAAAAAATTCCTGTAGCGTTTGAAAATAGAAACTCGCCCGATTACAACGGTATGTGTATTTTTTCCCTAGGCCATTCTGGTTAGGCGTTTGGAGCAGCAGAATTGCGAAAAATTTTTTGCCTTCTCAACCATTCCTTGGCTTCAAACTCCCATATCTCGCGAACGGATTGACCTAACTCAAAAATTCCTGTTGCGTCTGAAAGTAGAAGCTCGCCCGATTACAGCGGTATGTGTGTTTTTTCCCTAGGCCATTCTGGTTAAGCGTTTGGAGCAGCAGAAGTGCGAAAAATTTTTTGCCTTCTCAACTATTTCTTGGCTTCAAACTCCCATATCTCGCGAACGGATTGCCCTAACCCAAAAATTCCTATTGCATCTGAAATTAGAAACTCGCCCGATTACAGCGGTACCTGTATTTTTTCCCTAGGCCATTCTGGTTAAGCGTTTGTAGCAGCAGAGTTGCGAAAAATTTTCTGCCTTCTCAACCATTTCTTGGCTTCAAACTCCCATATCTCCCGAACGGATTGACCTAACCCAAAAATTCCTGTTGCGTCTGAAAGTAGAAACTCGCCCGATTACAACGGTATGTGTATTTTTTCCCTAGGCCATTCTGGTTAAGCGTTTGGAGCAGCAGAATTGCGAAAAATTTTTTGCCTTCTCAACCATTTCTTGGCTTCAAACTCCCATATCTCGCGAACGGATTGACCTAACCCAAAAATTCCTGTTGCATCTGAAAGTAGAAACTCGCCCGATTACAGCGGTATGTGTATTTTCACACTAGGCCATTCTTGTTAAGCGTTTGGAGCAGCAGAATTGCGAAAAATTTTTCGCCTTCTCAACCATTTCTTGGCTTCAAACTCCCATATCTCGCGAACGGATTGACCTAACCAAAAAATTCCTGTAGCGTCTGAAAGTAGAAACTCGCCCGATTACAACGGTATGTGTATTTTTTCCCTAGGCCATTCTGGTTAGGCGTTTGGAGCAGCAGAATTGCGAAAAATTTTTTGCCTTCTCAACCATTCCTTGGCTTCAAACTCCCATATCTCGCGAACGGATTGACCTAACTCAAAAATTCCTGTTGCGTCTGAAAGTAGAAACTCGCCCGATTACAGCGGTATGTGTGTTTTTTCCCTAGGCCATTCTGGTTAAGCGTTTGGAGCAGCAGAAGTGCGAAAAATTTGTTGTCTTCTCAACCATTTCTTAGCTTCAAAATTCCCATATCTCGCGAACGGATTGACCTAACCCAAAAATTCCTATTGCGTCTGAAAGTAGAAACTCGCCCGATTACAGCGGTATGTGTGTTTTTTCCCTAGGCCATTCTGGTTAAGCGTTTGGAGCAGCAGAATTGCGAAAAATTTTTTGCCTTCTCAACCATTTCTTGGCTTCAAACTCCCATATCTCGCGAACGGATTGACCTAACCCAAAAATTCCTGTTGCATCTGAAAGTAGAAACTCGCCCGATTACAGCGGTATGTGTATTTTCACACTAGGCCATTCTTGTTAAGCGTTTGGAGCAGCAGAATTGCGAAAAATTTTTCGCCTTCTCAACCATTTCTTGGCTTCAAACTCCCATATCTCGCGAACGGATTGACCTAACCCAAAAATTCCTGTAGCGTCTGAAAGTAGAAACTCGCCCGATTACAACGGTATGTGTATTTTTTCCCTAGGCCATTCTGGTTAGGCGTTTGGAGCAGCAGAATTGCGAAAAATTTTGTGCCTTCTCAACCATTCCTTGGCTTCAAACTCCCATATCTCGCGAACGGATTGAACTAACTCAAAAATTCCTGTTGTGTCTGAAAGTAGAAACTCGCCCGATTACAGCGGTACCTGTATTTTTTCCCTAGGCCATTCTGGTTAAGCGTTTGTAGCAGCAGAATTGCGAAAAATTTTCTGCCTTCTCAACCATTTCTTGGCTTCAAACTCCCATATCTCGCGAACGGATTGACCTAACCAAAAAATTCCTGTAGCGTTTGAAAGTAGAAACTCGCCCGATTACAACGGTATGTGTATTTTTTCCCTAGGCCATTCTGGTTAGGCGTTTGGAGCAGCAGAATTGCGAAAAATTTTTTGCCTTCTCAACCATTCCTTGGCTTCAAACTCCCATATCTCGCGAACGGATTGACCTAACTCAAAAATTCCTGTTGCGTCTGAAAGTAGAAACTCGCCCGATTACAGCGGTATGTGTGTTTTTTCCCTAGGCCATTCTGGTTAGGCGTTTGGAGCAGCAGAATTGCGAAAAATTTTTTGCCTTCTCAACCATTCCTTGGCTTCAAACTCCCATATCTCGCGAACGGATTGACCTAACTCAAAAATTCCTGTTGCGTCTGAAAGTAGAAACTCGCCCGATTACAGCGGTATGTGTGTTTTTTCCCTAGGCCATTCTGGTTAAGCGTTTGGAGCAGCAGAAGTGCGAAAAATTTTTTGCCTTCTCAACTATTTCTTGGCTTCAGACTCCCATATCTCGCGAACGGATTGCCCTAACCCAAAAATTCCTATTGCATCTGAAAGTAGAAACTCGCCCGATTACAACGGTATGTGTATTTTTTCCCTAGGCCATTCTTGTTAAGCGTTTGGAGCAGCAGAATTGCGAAAAATTTTTTGCCTTCTCAACCATTTCTTGGCTTCAAACTCCCATATCTCGCGAACGGATTGACCTAACCCAAAAATTCCTGTTGCATCTGAAAGTAGAAACTCGCCCGATTACAGCGGTATGTGTATTTTCACACTAGGCCATTCTTGTTAAGCGTTTGGAGCAGCAGAATTGCGAAAAATTTTTCGCCTTCTCAACCATTTCTTGGCTTCAAACTCCCATATCTCGCGAACGGATTGACCTAACCAAAAAATTCCTGTAGCGTCTGAAAGTAGAAACTCGCCCGATTACAACGGTATGTGTATTTTTTCCCTAGGCCATTCTGGTTAAGCGTTTGGAGCAGCAGAATTGCGAAAAATTTGTTGTCTTCTCAACCATTTCTTAGCGTCAAACTCCCATATCTCGCGAACGGATTGACCTAACCCAAAAATTCCTGTTGCATCTGAAATTAGAAACTCGCCCGATTACAACGGTATGTGTATTTTTTCCCTAGGCCATTCTGGTTAAGCGTTTGGAGCAGCAGAAGTGCGAAAAATTTGTTGTCTTCTCAACCATTTCTTAGCTTCAAAATTCCCATATCTCGCGAACGGATTGACCTAACCCAAAAATTCCTATTGCATCTGAAAGTAGAAACTCGCCCGATTACAACGGTATGTGTATTTTTTCCATAGGCCATTCTGGTTAAGCGTTTGGAGCAGCAGAAGTGCGAAAAATTTGTTGTCTTCTCAACCATTTCTTAGCGTCAAACTCCCATATCTCGCGAACGGATTGACCTAACCCAAAAATTCCTGTTGCATCTGAAATTAGAAACTCGCCCGATTACAACGGTATGTGTATTTTTTCCCTAGGCCATTCTTGTTAAGAGTTTGGAGCAACAGAATTGGGAAAAATTTTTTGCCTTCTCAACCATTCCTTGGCTTCAAACTCCCATATCTCGCGAACGGATTGACCTAACCCAAAAATTCCAATTGTATCTGAAAGTAGAAACTCGCCCGATTACAACGGTATGTGTATTTTTTCCCTAGGCCATTCTGGTTAAGCGTTTGGAGCAGAAGACGTGCGAAAAATTTGTTGTCTTCTCAACCATTTCTTAGCTTCAAACTCCCATATCTCGCGAACGGATTGATCTAACGCAAAAATTCCTGTTGCACCTGAAAGTAGAAACTCGCCCGATTACAACGGTATGTGTATTGTTTTCCTAGGCCATTCTGGTTAAGCGTTTGGAGCAGCAGAAGTGCGAAAAATTTGTTGTCTTCTCAACCATTTCTTAGCTTCAAACTCCCATATCTCGCGAACGGATTGACCTAACTCAAAAATTCCTATTGCATCTGAAAGTAGAAACTCGCCCGATTACAACGGTATGTGTATTTTTTCCATAGGCCATTCTGGTTAAGCGTTTGGAGCAGCAGAAGTGCGAAAAATTTGTTGTCTTCTCAACCATTTCTTAGCGTCAAACTCCCATATCTCGCGAACGGATTGACCTAACCCAAAAATTCCTGTTGCATCTGAAATTAGAAACTCGCCCGATTACAACGGTATGTGTATTTTTTCCCTAGGCCATTCCTGTTAAGCGTTTGGAGCAGCAGAATTGGGAAAAATTTTTTGCCTTCTGAACCATTGCTTGGCTTCAAACTCCCATATCTCGCGAACGGATTGACCTAACCCAAAAATTCCAATTGTATCTGAAAGTAGAAACTCGCCCGATTACAACGGTATGTGTATTTTGTCCCTAGACCATTCTGGTTAGGCGTTTGGAGCAGCAGAATTGCGAAAAATTTTTTGCCTTCTCAACCATTCCTTGGCTTCAAACTCCCACATCTCGCGAACGGATTGACCTAACTCAAAAATTCCTGTTGCGTCTGAAAGTAGAAACTCGCCCGATTACAGCGGTATGTGTGTTTTTTCCCTAGGCCATTCTGGTTGAGCGTTTGGAGCAGCAGAATTGCGAAAAATTTTCTGCCTTCTCAACCATTTCTTGGCTTCAAACTCCCATATCTCGCGCACGTATTGACCTAACCCAAAAATTCCTGTTGCGTCTGAAAGTAGAAACTCGCCCGATTACAAAGGTATGTGTATTGTTTTCCTAGGCCATTCTGGTTAAGCGTTTGGAGCAGCAGAAGTGCGAAAAATTTGTTGTCTTCTCAACCATTTCTTAGCTTCAAAATTCCCATATCTCGCGAACGGATTGACCTAACCCAAAAATTCCTATTGCATCTGAAAGTAGAAACTCGCCCGATTACAACGGTATGTGTATTTTTTCCATAGGCCATTCTGGTTAAGCGTTTGGAGCAGCAGAAGTGCGAAAAATTTGTTGTCTTCTCAACCATTTCTTAGCGTCAAACTCCCATATCTCGCGAACGGATTGACCTAACCCAAAAATTCCTGTTGCATCTGAAATTAGAAACTCGCCCGATTACAACGGTATGTGTATTTTTTCCCTAGGCCATTCTTGTTAAGAGTTTGGAGCAACAGAATTGGGAAAAATTTTTTGCCTTCTCAACCATTCCTTGGCTTCAAACTCCCATATCTCGCGAACGGATTGACCTAACCCAAAAATTCCAATTGTATCTGAAAGTAGAAACTCGCCCGATTACAACGGTATGTGTATTTTTTCCCTAGGCCATTCTGGTTAAGCGTTTGGAGCAGAAGACGTGCGAAAAATTTGTTGTCTTCTCAACCATTTCTTAGCTTCAAACTCCCATATCTCGCGAACGGATTGATCTAACGCAAAAATTCCTGTTGCACCTGAAAGTAGAAACTCGCCCGATTACAACGGTATGTGTATTGTTTTCCTAGGCCATTCTGGTTAAGCGTTTGGAGCAGCAGAAGTGCGAAAAATTTGTTGTCTTCTCAACCATTTCTTAGCTTCAAACTCCCATATCTCGCGAACGGATTGACCTAACTCAAAAATTCCTATTGCATCTGAAAGTAGAAACTCGCCCGATTACAACGGTATGTGTATTTTTTCCATAGGCCATTCTGGTTAAGCGTTTGGAGCAGCAGAAGTGCGAAAAATTTGTTGTCTTCTCAACCATTTCTTAGCGTCAAACTCCCATATCTCGCGAACGGATTGACCTAACCCAAAAATTCCTGTTGCATCTGAAATTAGAAACTCGCCCGATTACAACGGTATGTGTATTTTTTCCCTAGGCCATTCCTGTTAAGCGTTTGGAGCAGCAGAATTGGGAAAAATTTTTTGCCTTCTGAACCATTGCTTGGCTTCAAACTCCCATATCTCGCGAACGGATTGACCTAACCCAAAAATTCCAATTGTATCTGAAAGTAGAAACTCGCCCGATTACAACGGTATGTGTATTTTGTCCCTAGACCATTCTGGTTAGGCGTTTGGAGCAGCAGAATTGCGAAAAATTTTTTGCCTTCTCAACCATTCCTTGGCTTCAAACTCCCACATCTCGCGAACGGATTGACCTAACTCAAAAATTCCTGTTGCGTCTGAAAGTAGAATCTCGCCCGATTACAGCGGTATGTGTGTTTTTTCCCTAGGCCATTCTGGTTAAGCGTTTGGAGCAGCAGAATTGCGAAAAATTTTCTGCCTTCTCAACCATTTCTTGGCTTCAAACTCCCATATCTCGCGCACGTATTGACCTAACCCAAAAATTCCTGTTGCGTCTGAAAGTAGAAACTCGCCCGATTACAAAGGTATGTGTATTGTTTTCCTAGGCCATTCTGGTTAAGCGTTTGGAGCAGCAGAAGTGCGAAAAATTTGTTGTCTTCTCAACCATTTCTTAGCTTCAAAATTCCCATATCTCGCGAACGGATTGACCTAACCCAAAAATTCCTATTGCATCTGAAAGTAGAAACTCGCCCGATTACAACGGTATGTGTATTTTTTCCATAGGCCATTCTGGTTAAGCGTTTGGAGCAGCAGAAGTGCGAAAAATTTGTTGTCTTCTCAACCATTTCTTAGCGTCAAACTCCCATATCTCGCGAACGGATTGACCTAACCCAAAAATTCCTGTTGCATCTGAAATTAGAAACTCGCCCGATTACAACGGTATGTGTATTTTTTCCCTAGGCCATTCTTGTTAAGAGTTTGGAGCAACAGAATTGGGAAAAATTTTTTGCCTTCTCAACCATTCCTTGGCTTCAAACTCCCATATCTCGCGAACGGATTGACCTAACCCAAAAATTCCAATTGTATCTGAAAGTAGAAACTCGCCCGATTACAACGGTATGTGTATTTTTTCCCTAGCCCATTCTGGTTAAGCGTTTGGATCAGCAGAATTGCGAAAAATTTGTTGTCTTCCCAACCATTTCTTAGTTTCAAACTCGCATATCTCGCGAACGGATTGACCTAACCCAAAAATTCCTATTACATCTGAAAGTAGAAACTAGCCCGATTACAACGGTATGTGTAGTTTTTCCCTAGGCCATTCTGGTTAAGCGTTTGGAGCAGCAGAATTGCGAAAAATTTTTTCCCTTCTCAACCATTTCTTGGCTTCAAACTCCCATATCTCGCGAACGGATTGACCTAACCCAAAAATTCCTATTGCATCTGAAAGTAGAAACTCGCCCGATTACAACGGTATGTGTATTTTTTCCCTAGGCCATTCTTGTTAAGCGTTTGGAGCAGCAGAATTGCGAAAAATTTTTTGCCGTCTCAACTATTTCTTGGCTTCAAACTCCCATATCTCGCGAACGGATTGCCCTAACCCAAAAATTCCTATTGCATCTGAAAGTAGAAACTCGCCCGATTACAGCGGTATGTGTATTTTTTCCCTAGGCCATTCTGGTTAAGCGTTTGGAGCAGCAGAAGTGCGAAAAATTTGTTGTCTTCTCAACCATTTCTTAGCGTCAAACTCCCATATCTCGCGAACGGATTGACCTAACCCAAAAATTCCTGTTGCATCTGAAATTAGAAACTCGCCCGATTACAACGGTATGTGTATTTTTTCCCTAGGCCATTCTTGTTAAGAGTTTGGAGCAACAGAATTGGGAAAAATTTTTTGCCTTCTCAACCATTCCTTGGCTTCAAACTCCCATATCTCGCGAACGGATTGACCTAACCCAAAAATTCCTATTGTATCTGAAAGTAGAAACTCGCCCGATTACAACGGTATGTGTATTTTTTCCCTAGCCCATTCTGGTTAAGCGTTTGGATCAGCAGAATTGCGAAAAATTTGTTGTCTTCCCAACCATTTCTTAGTTTCAAACTCGCATATCTCGCGAACGGATTGACCTAACCCAAAAATTCCTATTACATCTGAAAGTAGAAACTAGCCCGATTACAACGGTATGTGTATTTTCTTCCTAGGCCATTCTGGTTAAGCGTTTGGAGCAGCAGAATTGCGAAAAATTTTTTCCTTCTCAACCATTTCTTGGCTTCAAACTCCCATATCTCGCGAACGGATTGACCTAACCCAAAAATTCCTATTGCATCTGAAAGTAGAAACTCGCCCGATTACAACGGTGTGTGTAGTTTTTCCCTAGGCCATTCTGGTTAAGCGTTTGGAGCAGCAGAATTGCGAAAAATTTTTTCCCTTCTCAACCATTTCTTGGCTTCAAACTCCCATATCTCGCGAACGGATTGACCTAACCCAAAAATTCCTGTTGCGTCTGAAAGTAGAAACTCGCCCGATTACAACGGTATGTGTATTTTTTCCCTAGGCCATTCTTGTTAAGCGTTTGGAGCAGCAGAATTGCGAAAAATTTTTTGCCTTCTCAACCATTTCTTGGCTTCAAACTCCCATATCTCGCGAACGGATTGACCTAACCCAAAAATTCCTATTGCATCTGAAAGTAGAAACTCCCCCGATTACAACTGTATGTGTATTTTTTTCCTAGGCCATTCTGGTTGAGCGTTTGGAGCAGCAGAAGTGCGAAAAATTTTCGGCCTTCTCAACCATTTCTTAGCTTCAATCTCCCATATCTCGCGAAAGGATTGACCTAACCCAAAAATTCCTATTGCATCTGAAAGTAGAAACTCGCCCGATTACAACGGTATGTGTATTTTTTCCCTAGGCCATTCTGGTTAAGCGTTTGGAGCAGCAGAATTGCGAAAAATTTTTTGCCTTCTCAACCATTTCTTGGCTTCAAACTCCCATATCTCGCGAACGGATTGACCTAACCCAAAAAGTCCTGTTGCGTCTGAAAGTAGAAACTCGCCCGATTACAACGGTATGTGTATTTTTTGCCTAGGCCAATCTGGTTAAGCGTTTGGAGCAGCAGAAGTGCGAAAAATTTGTTGTCTTCTCAACCATTTCTTAGCTTCAAACTCCCATATGTCACGAACGGATTGACCTAACCCAAAAATTCCTATTGCATCTGAAAGTCGAATCTCGCCCGATTACAACGGTATGTGTATTTTTTCCCTAGGCCATTCTGGTTAAGCGTTTGGAGCAGAAGAATTGCGAAAAATTTTTTGCCTTCTCAACCATTTCTTGGCTTCAAACTCCCATATCTCGCGAACGGATTGACTTAACCCAAAAATTCCTATTGCATCTGAAAGTAGAAACTCGCCCGATTACAGCGGTATGTGTATTTTTTCCCTAGGCCATTCTGGTTAAGCGTTTGGAGCAGCAGAATTGCGAAAAATTTTTTGCCTTCTCAACCATTTCTTGGCTTCAAACTCCCATATCTCGCGAACGGATTGACCTAACCCAAAAATTCCTATTGCATCTGAAAGTACAAACTCGCCCGATTACAACGGTGTGTGTATTTTTTCCCTAGGCCATTCTGGTTAAGCGTTTGGAGCAGCAGAATTGCGAAAAATTTGTTGTCTTCTCAACCATTTCTTAGCTTCAAACTCCCATATCTCGCGAACGGATTGACCTAACCCAAAAATTCCTATTGCATCTGAAAGGCGAATCTCGCCCGATTACAACGGTATGGGTATTTTTTCCCTAGGCCATTCTGGTTAAGCGTTTGGAGCAGCAGAAGTGCGAAAAATTTGTTGTCTTCTCAACCATTTCTTAGCTTCAAACTCCCATATCTCGCGAACGGATTGACCTAACCCAAAAATTCCTGTTGCATCTGAAAGTAGAAACTCGCCCGATTACAACGGTATGTGTATTTTTTCCCTAGGCCATTCTGGTTAAGCGTTTGGAGCAGCAGAATTGCGAAAAATTTTTTGCCTTCTCAACCATTTCTTGGCTTCAAACTCCCATATCTCGCGAACGGATTGACCTAACCCAAAAATTCCTATTGCATCTGAAAGTAGAAACTCGCCCGATTACAGCGGTATGTGTATTTTTTGCCTATATCATTCTGGTTAAGCGTTTGGAGCAGCAGAAGTGCGAAAAATTTGTTGTCTTCTCAACCATTTCTTAGATTCAAACTCCCATATCTCGCGAACGGATTGACCTAACCCAAAAATTCCTATTGCATCTGAAAGGCGAATCTCGCCCGATTACAACGGTATGGGTATTTTTTCCCTAGGCCATTCTGGTTAAGCGTTTGGAGCGGCAGAAGTGCGAAAAATTTGTTGTCTTCTCAACCATTTCTTAGATTCAAACTCCCATATCTCGCGAACGGATTGACCTAACCCAAAAATTCCTGTTGCATCTGAAAGTAGAAACTCGCCCGATTACAGCGTTATGTGTATTTTTACACTAGGCCATTCTTGTTAAGCGTTTGGAGCAGCAGAATTGCGAAAAATTTTTCGCCTTCTCAACCATTTCTTGGCTTCAAACTCCCATATCTCGCGAACGGATTGACCTAACCAATAAATTCCTGTAGCGTCTGAAAGTAGAAACTCGCCCGATTACAACGGTATGTGTATTTTTTCCCTAGGCCATTCTGGTTAAGCGTTTGGAGCAGCAGAATTGCGAAAAATTTGTTGTCTTCTCAACCATTTCTGAGCGTCAAACTCCCATATCTCGCGAACGGATTGACCTAACCCAAAAATTCCTGTTGCATATGAAATTAGAAACTCGCCCGATTACAACGGTATGTGTATTTTTTCCCTAGGCCATTCTTGTTAAGCGTTTGGAGCAACAGAATTGGGAAAAATTTTTTGCCTTCTCAACCATTCCTTGGCTTCAAACTCCCATATCTCGCGAACGGATTGACCTAACCCAAAAATTCCAATTGTATCTGAAAGTAGAAACTCGCCCGATTACAACGGTATGTGTATTTTTTCCCTAGCCCATTCTGGTTAAGCGTTTGGATCAGCAGAATTGCGAAAAATTTGTTGTCTTCCCAACCATTTCTTAGTTTCAAACTCGCATATCTCGCGAACGGATTGACCTAACCCAAAAATTCCTATTGCATGTGAAAGTAGAAACTAGCCCGATTACAACGGTATGTGTATTTTCTCCCTAGGCCATTCTGGTTAAGCGTTTGGAGCAGCAGAATTGCGAAAAATTTTTCGCCTTCTCAACCATTTCTTGGCTTCAAACTCCCATATCTCGCGAACGGATTGACCTAACCAAAAAATTCCTGTAGCGTCTGAAAGTAGAAACTCGCCCGATTACAACGGTATGTGTATTTTTTCCCTAGGCCATTCTGGTTAGGCGTTTGGAGCAGCAGAATTGCGAAAAATTTGTTGTCTTCTCAACCATTTCTTAGCTTCAAACTCCCATATCTCGCGAACGGATTGACCTAACGCAAAAATTCCTGTTGCACCTGAAAGTAGAAACTCGCCCGATTACAACGGTTTGTGTATTGTTTTCCTAGGCCATTCTGGTTAAGCGTTTGGAGCAGCAGAAGTGCGAAAAATTTGTTGTCTTCTCAACCATTTCTTAGCTTCAAACTCCCATATCTCGCGAACGGATTGACCTAACTCAAAAATTCCTATTGCATCTGAAAGTAGAAACTCGCCCGATTACAACGGTATGTGTATTTTTTCCATAGGCCATTCTGGTTAAGCGTTTGGAGCAGCAGAAGTGCGAAAAATTTGTTGTCTTCTCAACCATTTCTTAGCGTCAAACTCCCATATCTCGCGAACGGATTGACCTAACCCAAAAATTCCTGTTGCATCTGAAAGTAGAAACTCGCCCGATTACAACGGTATGTGTATTTTTTCCCTAGCCCATTCTGGTTAAGCGTTTGGATCAGCAGAATTGCGAAAAATTTGTTGTCTTCCCAACCATTTCTTAGTTTCAAACTCGCATATCTCGCGAACGGATTGACCTAACCCAAAAATTCCTATTACATCTGAAAGTAGAAACTAGCCCGATTACAACGGTATGTGTACTTTCTTCCTAGGCCATTCTGGTTAAGCGTTTGGAGCAGCAGAATTGCGAAAAATTTTTTCCTTCTCAACCATTTCTTGGCTTCAAACTCCCATATCTCGCGAACGGATTGACCTAACCCAAAAATTCCTATTGCATCTGAAAGTAGAAACTCGCCCGATTACAACGGTGTGTGTATTTTTTCCCTAGGCCATTCTGGTTAAGCGTTTGGAGCAGCAGAATTGCGAAAAATTTGTTGTCTTCCCAACCATTTCTTAGTTTCAAACTCGCATATCTCGCGAACGGATTGACCTAACCCAAAAATTCCTATTGCATGTGAAAGTAGAAACTAGCCCGATTACAACGGTATGTGTATTTTCTCCCTAGGCCATTCTGGTTAAGCGTTTGGAGCAGCAGAATTGCGAAAAATTTTTCGCCTTCTCAACCATTTCTTGGCTTCAAACTCCCATATCTCGCGAACGGATTGACCTAACCAAAAAATTCCTGTAGCGTCTGAAAGTAGAAACTCGCCCGATTACAACGGTATGTGTATTTTTTCCCTAGGCCATTCTGGTTAGGCGTTTGGAGCAGCAGAATTGCGAAAAATTTTTTGCCTTCTCAACCATTCCTTGGCTTCAAACTCCCATATCTCGCCAACGGATTGACCTAACTCAAAAATTCCTGTTGCGTCTGAAAGTAGAAACTCGCCCGATTACAGCGGTATGTGTGTTTTTTCCCTAGGCGATTCTGGTTAAGCGTTTGGAGCAGCAGAATTGCGAAAAATTTTCTGCCTTCTCAACCATTTCTTGGCTTCAAACTCCCATATCTCGCGAACGTATTGACCTAACCCAAAAATTCCTGTTGCGTCTGAAAGTAGAAACTCGCCCGATTACAACGGTATGTGTATTGTTTTCCTAGGCCATTCTGGTTAAGCGTTTGGAGCAGCAGAAGTGCGAAAAATTTGTTGTCTTCTCAACCATTTCTTAGCTTCAAAATTCCCATATCTCGCGAACGGATTGACCTAACCCAAAAATTCCTATTGCATCTGAAAGTAGAAACTCGCCCGATTACAACGGTATGTGTACTTTTTCCATAGGCCATTATGGTTAAGCGTTTGGAGCAGCAGAAGTGCGAAAAATTTGTTGTCTTCTCAACCATTTCTTAGCGTCAAACTCCCATATCTCGCGAACGGATTGACCTAACCCAAAAATTCCTGTTGCATCTGAAATTAGAAACTCGCCCGATTACAACGGTATGTGTATTTTTTCCCTAGGCCATTCTTGTTAAGAGTTTGGAGCAACAGAATTGGGAAAAATTTTTTGCCTTCTCAACCATTCCTTGGCTTCAAACTCCCATATCTCGCGAACGGATTGACCTAACCCAAAAATTCCAATTGTATCTGAAAGTAGAAACTCGCCCGATTACAACGGTATGTGTATTTTTTCCCTAGGCCATTCTGGTTATGCGTTTGGAGCAGCAGAAGTGCGAAAAATTTGTTGTCTTCTCAACCATTTCTTAGCTTCAAACTCCCATATCTCGCGAACGGATTGACCTAACGCAAAAATTCCTGTTGCACCTGAAAGTAGAAACTCGCCCGATTACAACGGTTTGTGTATTGTTTTCCTAGGCCATTCTGGTTAAGCGTTTGGAGCAGCAGAAGTGCGAAAAATTTGTTGTCTTCTCAACCATTTCTTAGCTTCAAACTCCCATATCTCGCGAACGGATTGACCTAACTCAAAAATTCCTATTGCATCTGAAAGTAGAAACTCGCCCGATTACAACGGTATCTGTATTTTTTCCATAGGCCATTCTGGTTAAGCGTTTGGAGCAGCAGAAGTGCGAAAAATTTGTTGTCTTCTCAACCATTTCTTAGCGTCAAACTCCCATATCTCGCGAACGGATTGACCTAACCCAAAAATTCCTGTTGCATCTGAAAGTAGAAACTCGCCCGATTACAACGGTATGTGTATTTTTTCCCTAGCCCATTCTGGTTAAGCGTTTGGATCAGCAGAATTGCGAAAAATTTGTTGTCTTCCCAACCATTTCTTAGTTTCAAACTCGCATATCTCGCGAACGGATTGACCTAACCCAAAAATTCCTATTACATCTGAAAGTAGAAACTAGCCCGATTACAACGGTATGTGTACTTTCTTCCTAGGCCATTCTGGTTAAGCGTTTGGAGCAGCAGAATTGCGAAAAATTTTTTCCTTCTCAACCATTTCTTGGCTTCAAACTCCCATATCTCGCGAACGGATTGACCTAACCCAAAAATTCCTATTGCATCTGAAAGTAGAAACTCGCCCGATTACAACGGTGTGTGTATTTTTTCCCTAGGCCATTCTGGTTAAGCGTTTGGAGCAGCAGAATTGCGAAAAATTTTTTCCCTTCTCAACCATTTCTTGGCTTCAAACTCCCATATCTCGCGAACGGATTGACCTAACCCAAAAATTCCTATTGCATCTGAAAGTAGAAGCTCGCCCGATTACAACGGTATGTGTATTTTTTCCCTAGGCCATTCTTGTTAAGCGTTTGGAGCAGCAGAATTGCGAAAAATTTTTTGCCGTCTCAACTATTTCTTGGCTTCAAACTCCCATATCTCGCGAACGGATTGCCCTAACCCAAAAATTCCTATTGCATCTGAAAGTAGAAACTCGCCCGATTACAGCGGTATGTGTATTTTTTCCCTAGGCCACTCTGGTTAAGCGTTTGGAGCAGCAGAATTGCGAAAAATTTTCTGCCTTCTCAACCATTTCTTGGCTTCAAACTCCCATATCTCCCGAACGGATTGACCTAACCCAAAAATTCCTGTTGCGTCTGAAAGTAGAAACTCGCCCGATTACAGCGGTATGTGTATTTTTTCCCTAGGCCATTCTGGTTAAGCGTTTCGAGCAGCAGAATTGCGAAAAATTTTTTGCGTTCTCAACCATTTCTTGGCTTCAAACTCCCATATCTCGCGAACGGATTGACCTAACCCAAAAATTCCTGTTGCATCTGAAAGTAGAAACTCGCCCGATTACAGCGGTATGTGTATTTTTACACTAGGCCATTCTTGTTAAGCGTTTGGAGCAGCAGAATTGCGAAAAATTTTTCGCCTTCTCAACCATTTCTTGGCTTCAAACTCCCATATCTCGCGAACGGATTGACCTAACCAAAAAATTCCTGTAGCGTCTGAAAGTAGAAACTCGCCCGATTACAACGGTATGTGTATTTTTTCCCCATGCCATTCTGGTTAAGCGTTTGGAGCAGCAGAATTGCGAAAAATTTGTTGTCTTCTCAACCATTTCTTAGCGTCAAACTCCCATATCTCGCAAACGGATTGATCTAACCCAAAAATTCCTGTTGCATCTGAAAGTAGAAACTCGCCCGATTACAACGGTATGTGTATTTTGTCCCTAGGCCATTCTGGTTAAGCGTTTGGAGCAGCAGAATTGCGAAAAATTTTTTGCCTTCTCATCCATTTCTTGGCTTCAAACTCCCATATATCGCGAACGGATTGACCTAACCCAAAAATTCCTATTGCATCTGAAAGTAGAAACTCGCCCGATTACAACGGTATGTGTATTTTTTCCCTAGGCCATTCTGGTTAAGCGTTTGGAGCAGCAGAATTGCGAAAAATTTTTTGCCTTCTCAACCATTTCTTGGCTTCAAACTCCCATATCTCGCGAACGGATTGACCTAACCCAAAAATTCCTATTGCATCTGAAAGTAGAAACTCGCCCGATTACAGCGGTATGTGTATTTTTTCCCTAGGCCATTCTGGTTAAGCGTTTGGAACAGCAGAATTGCGAAAAATTTTCTGCCTTCTCAACCATTTCTTGGCTTCAAACTCCCATATCTCGCGAACGGATTGACCTAACCCAAAAATTCCTGTTGCGTCTGAAAGTAGAAACTCGCCCGATTACAACGGTATGTGTATTTTTTCCCTAGGCCATTCTTGTTAAGCGTTTGGAGCAGCAGAATTGCGAAAAATTTTTTGCCTTCTCAACCATTTCTTGGCTTCAAACTCCCATATCTCGCGAACGGATTGACCTAACCCAAAAATTCCTATTGCATCTGAAAGTAGAAACTCCCCTGATTACAACGGTATGTGTATTTTTTTCCTAGGCCATTCTGGTTGAGCGTTTGGAGCAGCAGAAGTGCGAAAAATTTGTTGTCTTCTCAACCATTTCTTAGCTTCAAACTCCCATATCTCGCTAAAGGATTGACCTAACCCAAAAATTCCTATTGCATCTGAAAGTAGAAACTCGCCCGATTACAACGGTATGTGTATTTTTTCCCTAGGCCATTCTGGTTAGGCGTTTGGAGCAGCAGAATTGCGAAAAATTTTTTGCCTTCTCAACCATTTCTTGGCTTCAAACTCCCATATCTCGCGAACGGATTGACCTAACCCGAAAAATTCCTGTTGCGTCTGAAAGTAGAAACTCGCCCGATTACAACGGTATGTGTATTTTTTGCCTAGGCCAATCTGGTTAAGCGTTTGGAGCAGCAGAAGTGCGAAAAATTTGTTGTCTTCTCAACCATTTCTTAGCTTCAAACTCCCATATGTCACGAACGGATTGACCTAACCCAAAAATTCCTATTGCATCTGAAAGTAGAAACTCCCCCGATTACAACGGTATGTGTATTTTTTTCCTAGGCCATTCTGGTTAAGCGTTTGGATCAGCAGAATTGCGAAAAATTTGTTGTCTTCCCAACCATTTCTTAGTTTCAAACTCGCATATCTCGCGAACGGATTGACCTAACCCAAAAATTCCTATTACATCTGAAAGTAGAAACTAGCCCGATTACAACGGTATGTGTACTTTCTTCCTAGGCCATTCTGGTTAAGCGTTTGGAGCAGCAGAATTGCGAAAAATTTTTTCCTTCTCAACCATTTCTTGGCTTCAAACTCCCATATCTCGCGAACGGATTGACCTAACCCAAAAATTCCTGTTGCATCTGAAAGTAGAAACTCGCCCGATTACAACGGTGTGTGTATTTTTTCCCTAGGCCATTCTGGTTAAGCGTTTGGAGCAGCAGAATTGCGAAAAATTTTTTCCCTTCTCAACCATTTCTTGGCTTCAAACTCCCATATCTCGCGAACGGATTGACCTAACCCAAAAATTCCTATTGCATCTGAAAGTAGAAGCTCGCCCGATTACAACGGTATGTGTATTTTTTCCCTAGGCCATTCTTGTTAAGCGTTTGGAGCAGCAGAATTGCGAAAAATTTTTTGCCGTCTCAACTATTTCTTGGCTTCAAACTCCCATATCTCGCGAACGGATTGCCCTAACCCAAAAATTCCTATTGCATCTGAAAGTAGAAACTCGCCCGATTACAGCGGTATGTGTATTTTTTCCCTAGGCCACTCTGGTTAAGCGTTTGGAGCAGCAGAATTGCGAAAAATTTTCTGCCTTCTCAACCATTTCTTGGCTTCAAACTCCCATATCTCCCGAACGGATTGACCTAACCCAAAAATTCCTGTTGCGTCTGAAAGTAGAAACTCGCCCGATTACAGCGGTATGTGTATTTTTTCCCTAGGCCATTCTGGTTAAGCGTTTCGAGCAGCAGAATTGCGAAAAATTTTTTGCGTTCTCAACCATTTCTTGGCTTCAAACTCCCATATCTCGCGAACGGATTGACCTAACCCAAAAATTCCTGTTGCATCTGAAAGTAGAAACTCGCCCGATTACAGCGGTATGTGTATTTTTACACTAGGCCATTCTTGTTAAGCGTTTGGAGCAGCAGAATTGCGAAAAATTTTTCGCCTTCTCAACCATTTCTTGGCTTCAAACTCCCATATCTCGCGAACGGATTGACCTAACCAAAAAATTCCTGTAGCGTCTGAAAGTAGAAACTCGCCCGATTACAACGGTATGTGTATTTTTTCCCCATGCCATTCTGGTTAAGCGTTTGGAGCAGCAGAATTGCGAAAAATTTGTTGTCTTCTCAACCATTTCTTAGCGTCAAACTCCCATATCTCGCAAACGGATTGATCTAACCCAAAAATTCCTGTTGCATCTGAAAGTAGAAACTCGCCCGATTACAACGGTATGTGTATTTTGTCCCTAGGCCATTCTGGTTAAGCGTTTGGAGCAGCAGAATTGCGAAAAATTTTTTGCCTTCTCATCCATTTCTTGGCTTCAAACTCCCATATATCGCGAACGGATTGACCTAACCCAAAAATTCCTATTGCATCTGAAAGTAGAAACTCGCCCGATTACAACGGTATGTGTATTTTTTCCCTAGGCCATTCTGGTTAAGCGTTTGGAGCAGCAGAATTGCGAAAAATTTTTTGCCTTCTCAACCATTTCTTGGCTTCAAACTCCCATATCTCGCGAACGGATTGACCTAACCCAAAAATTCCTATTGCATCTGAAAGTAGAAACTCGCCCGATTACAGCGGTATGTGTATTTTTTCCCTAGGCCATTCTGGTTAAGCGTTTGGAACAGCAGAATTGCGAAAAATTTTCTGCCTTCTCAACCATTTCTTGGCTTCAAACTCCCATATCTCGCGAACGGATTGACCTAACCCAAAAATTCCTGTTGCGTCTGAAAGTAGAAACTCGCCCGATTACAACGGTATGTGTATTTTTTCCCTAGGCCATTCTTGTTAAGCGTTTGGAGCAGCAGAATTGCGAAAAATTTTTTGCCTTCTCAACCATTTCTTGGCTTCAAACTCCCATATCTCGCGAACGGATTGACCTAACCCAAAAATTCCTATTGCATCTGAAAGTAGAAACTCCCCTGATTACAACGGTATGTGTATTTTTTTCCTAGGCCATTCTGGTTGAGCGTTTGGAGCAGCAGAAGTGCGAAAAATTTGTTGTCTTCTCAACCATTTCTTAGCTTCAAACTCCCATATCTCGCTAAAGGATTGACCTAACCCAAAAATTCCTATTGCATCTGAAAGTAGAAACTCGCCCGATTACAACGGTATGTGTATTTTTTCCCTAGGCCATTCTGGTTAGGCGTTTGGAGCAGCAGAATTGCGAAAAATTTTTTGCCTTCTCAACCATTTCTTGGCTTCAAACTCCCATATCTCGCGAACGGATTGACCTAACCCGAAAAATTCCTGTTGCGTCTGAAAGTAGAAACTCGCCCGATTACAACGGTATGTGTATTTTTTGCCTAGGCCAATCTGGTTAAGCGTTTGGAGCAGCAGAAGTGCGAAAAATTTGTTGTCTTCTCAACCATTTCTTAGCTTCAAACTCCCATATGTCACGAACGGATTGACCTAACCCAAAAATTCCTATTGCATCTGAAAGTAGAAACTCCCCCGATTACAACGGTATGTGTATTTTTTTCCTAGGCCATTCTGGTTGAGCGTTTGGAGCAGCAGAAGTGCGAAAAATTTGTTGTCTTCTCAACCATTTCTTAGCTTCAAACTCCCATATCTCGCGAAAGGATTGACCTAACCCAAAAATTCCTATTGCATCTGAAAGTAGAAACTCGCCCGATTACAACGGTATGTGTATTTTTTCCCTAGGCCATTCTTGTTAGGCGTTTGGAGCAGCAGAATTGCGAAAAATTTTTTGCCTTCTCAACCATTTCTTGGCTTCAAACTCCCATATCTCGCGAACGGATTGACCTAACCCAAAAATTCCTGTTGCGTCTGAAAGTAGAAACTCGCCCGATTACAGCGGTATGTGTATTTTTTCCCTAGGCCATTCTGGTTAAGCGTTTCGAGCAGCAGAATTGCGAAAAATTTTTTGCGTTCTCAACCATTTCTTGGCTTCAAACTCCCATATCTCGCGAACGGATTGACCTAACCCAAAAATTCCTGTTGCATCTGAAAGTAGAAACTCGCCCGATTACAGCGGTATGTGTATTTTTACACTAGGCCATTCTTGTTAAGCGTTTGGAGCAGCAGAATTGCGAAAAATTTTTCGCCTTCTCAACCATTTCTTGGCTTCAAACTCCCATATCTCGCGAACGGATTGACCTAACCAAAAAATTCCTGTAGCGTCTGAAAGTAGAAACTCGCCCGATTACAACGGTATGTGTATTTTTTCCCCAGGCCATTCTGGTTAAGCGTTTGGAGCAGCAGAATTGCGAAAAATTTGTTGTCTTCTCAACCATTTCTTAGCGTCAAACTCCCATATCTCGCAAACGGATTGATCTAACCCAAAAATTCCTATTGCATCTGAAAGTAGAAACTCGCCCGATTACAACGGTATGTGTATTTTGTCCCTAGGCCATTCTGGTTAAGCGTTTGGAGCAGCAGAATTGCGAAAAATTTTTTGCCTTCTCATCCATTTCTTGGCTTCAAACTCCCATATCTCGCGAACGGATTGACCTAACCCAAAAATTCCTATTGCATCTGAAAGTAGAAACTCGCCCGATTACAACGGTATGTGTATTTTTTCCCTAGGCCATTCTGGTTAAGCGTTTGGAGCAGCAGAATTGCGAAAAATTTTTTGCCTTCTCAACCATTTCTTGGCTTCAAACTCCCATATCTCGCGAACGGATTGACCTAACCCAAAAATTCCTGTGGCGTCTGAAAGTAGAAACTCGCCCGATTACAACGGTATGTGTATTTTTTCCCTAGCCCATTCTGGTTAAGCGTTTGGATCAGCAGAATTGCGAAAAATTTGTTGTCTTCCCAACCATTTCTTCGTTTCAAACTCGCATATCTCGCGAACGGATTGACCTAACCCAAAAATTCCTATTGCATCTGAAAGTAGAAACTAGCCCGATTACAACGGTATGTGTATTTTCTCCCTAGGCCATTCTGGTTAAGCGTTTGGAGCAGCAGAATTGCGAAAAATTTTTTCCTTCTCAACCATTTCTTGGCTTCAAACTCCCATATCTCGCGAACGGATTGACCTAACCCAAAAATTCCTATTGCATCTGAAAGTAGAAACTCGCCCGATTACAACGGTGTGTGTATTTTTTCCCTAGGCCATTCTGGTTAAGCGTTTGGAGCAGCAGAATTGCGAAAAATTTTCTGCCTTCTCAACCATTTCTTGGCTTCAAACTCCCATATCTCCCGAACGGATTGACCTAACCCAAAAATTCCTGTTGCGTCTGAAAGTAGAAACTCGCCCGATTACAACGGTATGTGTATTTTTTCCCTTGGCCATTCTGGTTAAGCGTTTGGAGCAGCAGAATTGCGAAAAATTTTTTGCCTTCTCAACCATTTCTTGGCTTCAAACTCCCATATCTCGCGAACGGATTGACCTAACCCAAAAATTCCTGTTGCATCTGAAAGTAGAAACTCCCCCGATTACAACGGTATGTGTATTTTTTTTCCTAGGCCATTCTGGTTGAGCGTTTGGAGCAGCAGAGGTGCGAAAAATTTGTTGTCTTCTCAACCATTTCTTAGCTTCAAACTCCCATATCTCGCGAAAGGATTGACCTGACCCAAAAATTCCTATTGCATCTGAAAGTAGAAACTCGCCCGATTACAACGGTATGTGTATTTTTTCCCTAGGCCATTCTGGTTAGGCGTTTGGAGCAGCAGAATTGCGAAAAATTTTTTGCCTTCTCAACCATTTCTTGGCTTCAAACTCCCATATCTCGCGAACGGATTGACCTAACCCGAAAAATTCCTGTTGCGTCTGAAAGTAGAAACTCGCCCGATTACAACGGTATGTGTATTTTTTGCCTAGGCCAATCTGGTTAAGCGTTTGGAGCAGCAGAATTGCGAAAAATTTGTTGTCTTCTCAAACATTTCTTAGCTTCAAACTCCCATATGTCACGAACGGATTGACCTAAACCAAAAATTCCTATTGCATCTGAAAGTCGAATCTCGCCCGATTACAACGGTATGTGTATTTTTTCCCTAGGCCATTCTGGTTAAGCGTTTGGAGCAGCAGAAGTGCGAAAAATTTGTGGTCTTCTCAACCATTTCTTGGCTTCAAACTCCCATATCTCGTGAACGGATTGACCTAACCCAAAAATTCCTGTTGCATCTGAAAGTAGAAACTCGCCCGATTACAACGGTAGGTGTATTTTTTCCCTAGGGCATTCTGGTTAAGCGTTTGGAGCAGAAGAATTGCGAAAAATTTTTTGCCTTCTCAACCATTTCTTGGCTTCAAACTCCCATATCTCGCGAACGGATTGACCTAACCCAAAAATTCCTATTGCATCTTAAAGTAGAAACTCGCCCGATTACAGCGGTATGTGTATTTTTTCCCTAGGCCATTCTGGTTAAGCGTTTGGAGCAGCAGAATTGCGAAAAATTTTTTGCCTTCTCAACCATTTCTTGGCTTCAAACTCCCATATCTCGCGAACGGATTGACCTAACCCAAAAATTCCTATTACATCTGAAAGTAGAAACTCGCCCGATTACAGCGGTATGTGTATTTTTTCCCTAGGCCATTCTGGTTAAGCGTTTGGAGCAGCAGAATTGCGAAAAATTTTTTGCCTTCTCAACCATTTCTTGGCTTCAAACTCCCATATCTCGCGAACGGATTGACCTAACCCAAAAATTCCTATTGCATCTGAAAGTACAAACTCGCCCGATTACAACGGTGTGTGTATTTTTTCCCTAGGCCATTCTGGTTAAGCGTTTGGAGCAGCAGAATTGCGAAAAATTTGTTGTCTTCTCAACCATTTCTTAGCTTCAAACTCCCATATCTCGCGAACGGATTGACCTAACCCAAAAATTCCTATTGCATCTGAAAGGCGAATCTCGCCCGATTACAACGGTATGGGTATTTTTTCCCTAGGCCATTCTGGTTAAGCGTTTGGAGCAGCAGAAGTGCGAAAAATTTGTTGTCTTCTCAACCATTTCTTAGCTTCAAACTCCCATATCTCGCAAACGGATTGACCTAACCCAAAAATTCCTGTTGCATCTGAAAGTAGAAACTCGCCCGATTACAACGGTATGTGTATTTTTTCCCTAGGCCATTCTGGTTAAGCGTTTGGAGCAGCAGAATTGCGAAAAATTTTTTGCCTTCTCAACCATTTCTTGGCTTCAAACTCCCATATCTCGCGAACGGATTGACCTAACCCAAAAATTCCTATTGCATCTGAAAGTAGAAACTCGCCCGATTACAGCGGTATGTGTATTTTTTGCCTATACCACTCTGGTTAAGCGTTTGGAGCAGCAGAAGTGCGAAAAATTTGTTGTCTTCTCAACCATTTCTTAGATTCAAACTCACATATCTCGCGAACGGATTGACCTAACCAATAAATTCCTGTAGCGTCTGAAAGTAGAAACTCGCCCGATTACAACGGTATGTGTATTTTTTCCCTAGGCCATTCTGGTTAAGCGTTTGGAGCAGCAGAATTGCGAAAAATTTGTTGTCTTCTCAACCATTTCTTAGCGTCAAACTCCCATATCTCGCGAACGGATTGACCTAACCCAAAAATTCCTGTTGCATCTGAAAGTAGAAACTCGCCCGATTACAACGGTATGTGTATTTTTTCCCTAGCCCATTCTGGTTAAGCGTTTGGATCAGCAGAATTGCGAAAAATTTGTTGTCTTCCCAACCATTTCTTAGTTTCAAACTCGCATATCTCGCGAACGGATTGACCTAACCCAAAAATTCCTATTACATCTGAAAGTAGAAACTAGCCCGATTACAACGGTATGTGTACTTTCTTCCTAGGCCATTCTGGTTAAGCGTTTGGAGCAGCAGAATTGCGAAAAATTTTTTCCTTCTCAACCATTTCTTGGCTTCAAACTCCCATATCTCGCGAACGGATTGACCTAACCCAAAAATTCCTATTGCATCTGAAAGTAGAAACTCGCCCGATTACAACGGTGTGTGTATTTTTTCCCTAGGCCATTCTGGTTAAGCGTTTGGAGCAGCAGAATTGCGAAAAATTTGTTGTCTTCCCAACCATTTCTTAGTTTCAAACTCGCATATCTCGCGAACGGATTGACCTAACCCAAAAATTCCTATTGCATGTGAAAGTAGAAACTAGCCCGATTACAACGGTATGTGTATTTTCTCCCTAGGCCATTCTGGTTAAGCGTTTGGAGCAGCAGAATTGCGAAAAATTTTTCGCCTTCTCAACCATTTCTTGGCTTCAAACTCCCATATCTCGCGAACGGATTGACCTAACCAAAAAATTCCTGTAGCGTCTGAAAGTAGAAACTCGCCCGATTACAACGGTATGTGTATTTTTTCCCTAGGCCATTCTGGTTAGGCGTTTGGAGCAGCAGAATTGCGAAAAATTTTTTGCCTTCTCAACCATTCCTTGGCTTCAAACTCCCATATCTCGCCAACGGATTGACCTAACTCAAAAATTCCTGTTGCGTCTGAAAGTAGAAACTCGCCCGATTACAGCGGTATGTGTGTTTTTTCCCTAGGCCATTCTGGTTAAGCGTTTGGAGCAGCAGAATTGCGAAAAATTTTCTGCCTTCTCAACCATTTCTTGGCTTCAAACTCCCATATCTCGCGAACGTATTGACCTAACCCAAAAATTCCTGTTGCGTCTGAAAGTAGAAACTCGCCCGATTACAACGGTATGTGTATTGTTTTCCTAGGCCATTCTGGTTAATCGTTTGGAGCAGCAGAAGTGCGAAAAATTTGTTGTCTTCTCAACCATTTCTTAGCTTCAAAATTCCCATATCTCGCGAACGGATTGACCTAACCCAAAAATTCCTATTGCATCTGAAAGTAGAAACTCTCCCGATTACAACGGTATGTGTACTTTTTCCATAGGCCATTATGGTTAAGCGTTTGGAGCAGCAGAAGTGCGAAAAATTTGTTGTCTTCTCAACCATTTCTTAGCGTCAAACTCCCATATCTCGCGAACGGATTGACCTAACCCAAAAATTCCTGTTGCATCTGAAATTAGAAACTCGCCCGATTACAACGGTATGTGTATTTTTTCCCTAGGCCATTCTTGTTAAGAGTTTGGAGCAACAGAATTGGGAAAAATTTTTTGCCTTCTCAACCATTCCTTGGCTTCAAACTCCCATATCTCGCGAACGGATTGACCTAACCCAAAAATTCCAATTGTATCTGAAAGTAGAAACTCGCCCGATTACAACGGTATGTGTATTTTTTCCCTAGGCCATTCTGGTTATGCGTTTGGAGCAGCAGAAGTGCGAAAAATTTGTTGTCTTCTCAACCATTTCTTAGCTTCAAACTCCCATATCTCGCGAACGGATTGACCTAACGCAAAAATTCCTGTTGCACCTGAAAGTAGAAACTCGCCCGATTACAACGGTTTGTGTATTGTTTTCCTAGGCCATTCTGGTTAAGCGTTTGGAGCAGCAGAAGTGCGAAAAATTTGTTGTCTTCTCAACCATTTCTTAGCTTCAAACTCCCATATCTCGCGAACGGATTGACCTAACTCAAAAATTCCTATTGCATCTGAAAGTAGAAACTCGCCCGATTACAACGGTATCTGTATTTTTTCCATAGGCCATTCTGGTTAAGCGTTTGGAGCAGCAGAAGTGCGAAAAATTTGTTGTCTTCTCAACCATTTCTTAGCGTCAAACTCCCATATCTCGCGAACGGATTGACCTAACCCAAAAATTCCTGTTGCATCTGAAAGTAGAAACTCGCCCGATTACAACGGTATGTGTATTTTTTCCCTAGCCCATTCTGGTTAAGCGTTTGGATCAGCAGAATTGCGAAAAATTTGTTGTCTTCCCAACCATTTCTTAGTTTCAAACTCGCATATCTCGCGAACGGATTGACCTAACCCAAAAATTCCTATTACATCTGAAAGTAGAAACTAGCCCGATTACAACGGTATGTGTACTTTCTTCCTAGGCCATTCTGGTTAAGCGTTTGGAGCAGCAGAATTGCGAAAAATTTTTTCCTTCTCAACCATTTCTTGGCTTCAAACTCCCATATCTCGCGAACGGATTGACCTAACCCAAAAATTCCTATTGCATCTGAAAGTAGAAACTCGCCCGATTACAACGGTGTGTGTATTTTTTCCCTAGGCCATTCTGGTTAAGCGTTTGGAGCAGCAGAATTGCGAAAAATTTTTTCCCTTCTCAACCATTTCTTGGCTTCAAACTCCCATATCTCGCGAACGGATTGACCTAACCCAAAAATTCCTATTGCATCTGAAAGTAGAAGCTCGCCCGATTACAACGGTATGTGTATTTTTTCCCTAGGCCATTCTTGTTAAGCGTTTGGAGCAGCAGAATTGCGAAAAATTTTTTGCCGTCTCAACTATTTCTTGGCTTCAAACTCCCATATCTCGCGAACGGATTGCCCTAACCCAAAAATTCCTATTGCATCTGAAAGTAGAAACTCGCCCGATTACAGCGGTATGTGTATTTTTTCCCTAGGCCACTCTGGTTAAGCGTTTGGAGCAGCAGAATTGCGAAAAATTTTCTGCCTTCTCAACCATTTCTTGGCTTCAAACTCCCATATCTCCCGAACGGATTGACCTAACCCAAAAATTCCTGTTGCGTCTGAAAGTAGAAACTCGCCCGATTACAGCGGTATGTGTATTTTTTCCCTAGGCCATTCTGGTTAAGCGTTTCGAGCAGCAGAATTGCGAAAAATTTTTTGCGTTCTCAACCATTTCTTGGCTTCAAACTCCCATATCTCGCGAACGGATTGACCTAACCCAAAAATTCCTGTTGCATCTGAAAGTAGAAACTCGCCCGATTACAGCGGTATGTGTATTTTTACACTAGGCCATTCTTGTTAAGCGTTTGGAGCAGCAGAATTGCGAAAAATTTTTCGCCTTCTCAACCATTTCTTGGCTTCAAACTCCCATATCTCGCGAACGGATTGACCTAACCAAAAAATTCCTGTAGCGTCTGAAAGTAGAAACTCGCCCGATTACAACGGTATGTGTATTTTTTCCCCATGCCATTCTGGTTAAGCGTTTGGAGCAGCAGAATTGCGAAAAATTTGTTGTCTTCTCAACCATTTCTTAGCGTCAAACTCCCATATCTCGCAAACGGATTGATCTAACCCAAAAATTCCTGTTGCATCTGAAAGTAGAAACTCGCCCGATTACAACGGTATGTGTATTTTGTCCCTAGGCCATTCTGGTTAAGCGTTTGGAGCAGCAGAATTGCGAAAAATTTTTTGCCTTCTCATCCATTTCTTGGCTTCAAACTCCCATATATCGCGAACGGATTGACCTAACCCAAAAATTCCTATTGCATCTGAAAGTAGAAACTCGCCCGATTACAACGGTATGTGTATTTTTTCCCTAGGCCATTCTGGTTAAGCGTTTGGAGCAGCAGAATTGCGAAAAATTTTTTGCCTTCTCAACCATTTCTTGGCTTCAAACTCCCATATCTCGCGAACGGATTGACCTAACCCAAAAATTCCTATTGCATCTGAAAGTAGAAACTCGCCCGATTACAGCGGTATGTGTATTTTTTCCCTAGGCCATTCTGGTTAAGCGTTTGGAACAGCAGAATTGCGAAAAATTTTCTGCCTTCTCAACCATTTCTTGGCTTCAAACTCCCATATCTCGCGAACGGATTGACCTAACCCAAAAATTCCTGTTGCGTCTGAAAGTAGAAACTCGCCCGATTACAACGGTATGTGTATTTTTTCCCTAGGCCATTCTTGTTAAGCGTTTGGAGCAGCAGAATTGCGAAAAATTTTTTGCCTTCTCAACCATTTCTTGGCTTCAAACTCCCATATCTCGCGAACGGATTGACCTAACCCAAAAATTCCTATTGCATCTGAAAGTAGAAACTCCCCTGATTACAACGGTATGTGTATTTTTTTCCTAGGCCATTCTGGTTGAGCGTTTGGAGCAGCAGAAGTGCGAAAAATTTGTTGTCTTCTCAACCATTTCTTAGCTTCAAACTCCCATATCTCGCTAAAGGATTGACCTAACCCAAAAATTCCTATTGCATCTGAAAGTAGAAACTCGCCCGATTACAACGGTATGTGTATTTTTTCCCTAGGGCATTCTGGTTAGGCGTTTGGAGCAGCAGAATTGCGAAAAATTTTTTGCCTTCTCAACCATTTCTTGGCTTCAAACTCCCATATCTCGCGAACGGATTGACCTAACCCGAAAAATTCCTGTTGCGTCTGAAAGTAGAAACTCCCCCGATTACAACGGTATGTGTATTTTTTGCCTAGGCCAATCTGGTTAAGCGTTTGGAGCAGCAGAAGTGCGAAAAATTTGTTGTCTTCTCAACCATTTCTTAGCTTCAAACTCCCATATGTCACGAACGGATTGACCTAACCCAAAAATTCCTATTGCATCTGAAAGTAGAAACTCCCCCGATTACAACGGTATGTGTATTTTTTTCCTAGGCCATTCTGGTTAAGCGTTTGGATCAGCAGAATTGCGAAAAATTTGTTGTCTTCCCAACCATTTCTTAGTTTCAAACTCGCATATCTCGCGAACGGATTGACCTAACCCAAAAATTCCTATTACATCTGAAAGTAGAAACTAGCCCGATTACAACGGTATGTGTACTTTCTTCCTAGGCCATTCTGGTTAAGCGTTTGGAGCAGCAGAATTGCGAAAAATTTTTTCCTTCTCAACCATTTCTTGGCTTCAAACTCCCATATCTCGCGAACGGATTGACCTAACCCAAAAATTCCTATTGCATCTGAAAGTAGAAACTCGCCCGATTACAACGGTGTGTGTATTTTTTCCCTAGGCCATTCTGGTTAAGCGTTTGGAGCAGCAGAATTGCGAAAAATTTGTTGTCTTCCCAACCATTTCTTAGTTTCAAACTCGCATATCTCGCGAACGGATTGACCTAACCCAAAAATTCCTATTACATCTGAAAGTAGAAACTAGCCCGATTACAACGGTATGTGTACTTTCTTCCTAGGCCATTCTGGTTAAGCGTTTGGAGCAGCAGAATTGCGAAAAATTTTTTCCTTCTCAACCATTTCTTGGCTTCAAACTCCCATATCTCGCGAACGGATTGACCTAACCCAAAAATTCCTATTGCATCTGAAAGTAGAAACTCGCCCGATTACAACGGTGTGTGTATTTTTTCCCTAGGCCATTCTGGTTAAGCGTTTGGAGCAGCAGAATTGCGAAAAATTTTTTCCCTTCTCAACCATTTCTTGGCTTCAAACTCCCGTATCTCGCGAACGGATTGACCTAACCCAAAAATTCCTATTGCATCTGAAAGTAGAAACTCGCCCGATTACAACGGTATGTGTATTTTTCCCCTAGGCCATTCTGGTTAGGCGTTTGGAGCAGCAGAATTGCGAAAAATTTTTTGCCTTCTCAACCATTTCTTGGCTTCAAACTCCCATATCTCGCGAACGGATTGACCTAACCCGAAAAATTCCTGTTGCGTCTGAAAGTAGAAACTCGCCCGATTACAACGGTATGTGTATTTTTTGCCTAGGCCAATCTGGTTAAGCGTTTGGAGCAGCAGAAGTGCGAAAAATTTGTTGTCTTCTCAACCATTTCTTAGCTTCAAACTCCCATATGTCACGAACGGATTGACCTAACCCAAAAATTCCTATTGCATCTGAAAGTAGAAACTCCCCCGATTACAACGGTATGTGTATTTTTTTCCTAGGCCATTCTGGTTAAGCGTTTGGATCAGCAGAATTGCGAAAAATTTGTTGTCTTCCCAACCATTTCTTAGTTTCAAACTCGCATATCTCGCGAACGGATTGACCTAACCCAAAAATTCCTATTACATCTGAAAGTAGAAACTAGCCCGATTACAACGGTATGTGTACTTTCTTCCTAGGCCATTCTGGTTAAGCGTTTGGAGCAGCAGAATTGCGAAAAATTTTTTCCTTCTCAACCATTTCTTGGCTTCAAACTCCCATATCTCGCGAACGGATTGACCTAACCCAAAAATTCCTATTGCATCTGAAAGTAGAAACTCGCCCGATTACAACGGTGTGTGTATTTTTTCCCTAGGCCATTCTGGTTAAGCGTTTGGAGCAGCAGAATTGCGAAAAATTTGTTGTCTTCCCAACCATTTCTTAGTTTCAAACTCGCATATCTCGCGAACGGATTGACCTAACCCAAAAATTCCTATTACATCTGAAAGTAGAAACTAGCCCGATTACAACGGTATGTGTACTTTCTTCCTAGGCCATTCTGGTTAAGCGTTTGGAGCAGCAGAATTGCGAAAAATTTTTTCCTTCTCAACCATTTCTTGGCTTCAAACTCCCATATCTCGCGAACGGATTGACCTAACCCAAAAATTCCTATTGCATCTGAAAGTAGAAACTCGCCCGATTACAACGGTGTGTGTATTTTTTCCCTAGGCCATTCTGGTTAAGCGTTTGGAGCAGCAGAATTGCGAAAAATTTTTTCCCTTCTCAACCATTTCTTGGCTTCAAACTCCCATATCTCGCGAACGGATTGACCTAACCCAAAAATTCCTATTGCATCTGAAAGTAGAAGCTCGCCCGATTACAACGGTATGTGTATTTTTTCCCTAGGCCATTCTTGTTAAGCGTTTGGAGCAGCAGAATTGCGAAAAATTTTTTGCCGTCTCAACTATTTCTTGGCTTCAAACTCCCATATCTCGCGAACGGATTGCCCTAACCCAAAAATTCCTATTGCATCTGAAAGTAGAAACTCGCCCGATTACAGCGGTATGTGTATTTTTTCCCTAGGCCACTCTGGTTAAGCGTTTGGAGCAGCAGAATTGCGAAAAATTTTCTGCCTTCTCAACCATTTCTTGGCTTCAAACTCCCATATCTCCCGAACGGATTGACCTAACCCAAAAATTCCTGTTGCGTCTGAAAGTAGAAACTCGCCCGATTACAGCGGTATGTGTATTTTTTCCCTAGGCCATTCTGGTTAAGCGTTTCGAGCAGCAGAATTGCGAAAAATTTTTTGCGTTCTCAACCATTTCTTGGCTTCAAACTCCCATATCTCGCGAACGGATTGACCTAACCCAAAAATTCCTGTTGCATCTGAAAGTAGAAACTCGCCCGATTACAGCGGTATGTGTATTTTTACACTAGGCCATTCTTGTTAAGCGTTTGGAGCAGCAGAATTGCGAAAAATTTTTCGCCTTCTCAACCATTTCTTGGCTTCAAACTCCCATATCTCGCGAACGGATTGACCTAACCAAAAAATTCCTGTAGCGTCTGAGAGTAGAAACTCGCCCGATTACAACGGTATGTGTATTTTTTCCCCATGCCATTCTGGTTAAGCGTTTGGAGCAGCAGAATTGCGGAAAATTTGTTGTCTTCTCAACCATTTCTTAGCGTCAAACTCCCATATCTCGCAAACGGATTGATCTAACCCAAAAATTCCTGTTGCATCTGAAAGTAGAAACTCGCCCGATTACAACGGTATGTGTATTTTGTCCCTAGGCCATTCTGGTTAAGCGTTTGGAGCAGCAGAATTGCGAAAAATTTTTTGCCTTCTCATCCATTTCTTGGCTTCAAACTCCCATATATCGCGAACGGATTGACCTAACCCAAAAATTCCTATTGCATCTGAAAGTAGAAACTCGCCCGATTACAACGGTATGTGTATTTTTTCCCTAGGCCATTCTGGTTAAGCGTTTGGAGCAGCAGAATTGCGAAAAATTTTTTGCCTTCTCAACCATTTCTTGGCTTCAAACTCCCATATCTCGCGAACGGATTGACCTAACCCAAAAATTCCTATTGCATCTGAAAGTAGAAACTCGCCCGATTACAGCGGTATGTGTATTTTTTCCCTAGGCCATTCTGGTTAAGCGTTTGGAACAGCAGAATTGCGAAAAATTTTCTGCCTTCTCAACCATTTCTTGGCTTCAAACTCCCATATCTCGCGAACGGATTGACCTAACCCAAAAATTCCTGTTGCGTCTGAAAGTAGAAACTCGCCCGATTACAACGGTATGTGTATTTTTTCCCTAGGCCATTCTTGTTAAGCGTTTGGAGCAGCAGAATTGCGAAAAATTTTTTGCCTTCTCAACCATTTCTTGGCTTCAAACTCCCATATCTCGCGAACGGATTGACCTAACCCAAAAATTCCTATTGCATCTGAAAGTAGAAACTCCCCTGATTACAACGGTATGTGTATTTTTTTCCTAGGCCATTCTGGTTGAGCGTTTGGAGCAGCAGAAGTGCGAAAAATTTGTTGTCTTCTCAACCATTTCTTAGCTTCAAACTCCCATATCTCGCTAAAGGATTGACCTAACCCAAAAATTCCTATTGCATCTGAAAGTAGAAACTCGCCCGATTACAACGGTATGTGTATTTTTTCCCTAGGCCATTCTGGTTAGGCGTTTGGAGCAGCAGAATTGCGAAAAATTTTTTGCCTTCTCAACCATTTCTTGGCTTCAAACTCCCATATCTCGCGAACGGATTGACCTAACCCGAAAAATTCCTGTTGCGTCTGAAAGTAGAAACTCGCCCGATTACAACGGTATGTCTATTTTTTGCCTAGGCCAATCTGGTTAAGCGTTTGGAGCAGCAGAAGTGCGAAAAATTTGTTGTCTTCTCAACCATTTCTTAGCTTCAAACTCCCATATGTCACGAACGGATTGACCTAACCCAAAAATTCCTATTGCATCTGAAAGTAGAAACTCCCCCGATTACAACGGTATGTGTATTTTTTTCCTAGGCCATTCTGGTTAAGCGTTTGGATCAGCAGAATTGCGAAAAATTTGTTGTCTTCCCAACCATTTCTTAGTTTCAAACTCGCATATCTCGCGAACGGATTGACCTAACCCAAAAATTCCTATTACATCTGAAAGTAGAAACTAGCCCGATTACAACGGTATGTGTACTTTCTTCCTAGGCCATTCTGGTTAAGCGTTTGGAGCAGCAGAATTGCGAAAAATTTTTTCCTTCTCAACCATTTCTTGGCTTCAAACTCCCATATCTCGCGAACGGATTGACCTAACCCAAAAATTCCTATTGCATCTGAAAGTAGAAACTCGCCCGATTACAACGGTGTGTGTATTTTTTCCCTAGGCCATTCTGGTTAAGCGTTTGGAGCAGCAGAATTGCGAAAAATTTTTTCCCTTCTCAACCATTTCTTGGCTTCAAACTCCCATATCTCGCGAACGGATTGACCTAACCCAAAAATTCCTATTGCATCTGAAAGTAGAAGCTCGCCCGATTACAACGGTATGTGTATTTTTTCCCTAGGCCATTCTTGTTAAGCGCTTGGAGCAGCAGAATTGCGAAAAATTTTTTGCCGTCTCAACTATTTCTTGGCTTCAAACTCCCATATCTCGCGAACGGATTGCCCTAACCCAAAAATTCCTATTGCATCTGAAAGTAGAAACTCGCCCGATTACAGCGGTATGTGTATTTTTTCCCTAGGCCACTCTGGTTAAGCGTTTGGAGCAGCAGAATTGCGAAAAATTTTCTGCCTTCTCAACCATTTCTTGGCTTCAAACTCCCATATCTCCCGAACGGATTGACCTAACCCAAAAATTCCTGTTGCGTCTGAAAGTAGAAACTCGCCCGATTACAGCGGTATGTGTATTTTTTCCCTAGGCCATTCTGGTTAAGCGTTTCGAGCAGCAGAATTGCGAAAAATTTTTTGCGTTCTCAACCATTTCTTGGCTTCAAACTCCCATATCTCGCGAACGGATTGACCTAACCCAAAAATTCCTGTTGCATCTGAAAGTAGAAACTCGCCCGATTACAGCGGTATGTGTATTTTTACACTAGGCCATTCTTGTTAAGCGTTTGGAGCAGCAGAATTGCGAAAAATTTTTCGCCTTCTCAACCATTTCTTGGCTTCAAACTCCCATATCTCGCGAACGGATTGACCTAACCAAAAAATTCCTGTAGCGTCTGAAAGTAGAAACTCGCCCGATTACAACGGTATGTGTATTTTTTCCCCATGCCATTCTGGTTAAGCGTTTGGAGCAGCAGAATTGCGAAAAATTTGTTGTCTTCTCAACCATTTCTTAGCGTCAAACTCCCATATCTCGCAAACGGATTGATCTAACCCAAAAATTCCTGTTGCATCTGAAAGTAGAAACTCGCCCGATTACAACGGTATGTGTATTTTGTCCCTAGGCCATTCTGGTTAAGCGTTTGGAGCAGCAGAATTGCGAAAAATTTTTTGCCTTCTCATCCATTTCTTGGCTTCAAACTCCCATATATCGCGAACGGATTGACCTAACCCAAAAATTCCTATTGCATCTGAAAGTAGAAACTCGCCCGATTACAACGGTATGTGTATTTTTTCCCTAGGCCATTCTGGTTAAGCGTTTGGAGCAGCAGAATTGCGAAAAATTTTTTGCCTTCTCAACCATTTCTTGGCTTCAAACTCCCATATCTCGCGAACGGATTGACCTAACCCAAAAATTCCTATTGCATCTGAAAGTAGAAACTCGCCCGATTACAGCGGTATGTGTATTTTTTCCCTAGGCCATTCTGGTTAAGCGTTTGGAACAGCAGAATTGCGAAAAATTTTCTGCCTTCTCAACCATTTCTTGGCTTCAAACTCCCATATCTCGCGAACGGATTGACCTAACCCAAAAATTCCTGTTGCGTCTGAAAGTAGAAACTCGCCCGATTACAACGGTATGTGTATTTTTTCCCTAGGCCATTCTTGTTAAGCGTTTGGAGCAGCAGAATTGCGAAAAATTTTTTGCCTTCTCAACCATTTCTTGGCTTCAAACTCCCATATCTCGCGAACGGATTGACCTAACCCAAAAATTCCTATTGCATCTGAAAGTAGAAACTCCCCTGATTACAACGGTATGTGTATTTTTTTCCTAGGCCATTCTGGTTGAGCGTTTGGAGCAGCAGAAGTGCGAAAAATTTGTTGTCTTCTCAACCATTTCTTAGCTTCAAACTCCCATATCTCGCTAAAGGATTGACCTAACCCAAAAATTCCTATTGCATCTGAAAGTAGAAACTCGCCCGATTACAACGGTATGTGTATTTTTTCCCTAGGCCATTCTGGTTAGGCGTTTGGAGCAGCAGAATTGCGAAAAATTTTTTGCCTTCTCAACCATTTCTTCGCTTCAAACTCCCATATCTCGCGAACGGATTGACCTAACCCGAAAAATTCCTGTTGCGTCTGAAAGTAGAAACTCGCCCGATTACAACGGTATGTGTATTTTTTGCCTAGGCCAATCTGGTTAAGCGTTTGGAGCAGCAGAAGTGCGAAAAATTTGTTGTCTTCTCAACCATTTCTTAGCTTCAAACTCCCATATGTCACGAACGGATTGACCTAACCCAAAAATTCCTATTGCATCTGAAAGTAGAAACTCCCCCGATTACAACGGTATGTGTATTTTTTTCCTAGGCCATTCTGGTTGAGCGTTTGGAGCAGCAGAAGTGCGAAAAATTTGTTGTCTTCTCAACCATTTCTTAGCTTCAAACTCCCATATCTCGCGAAAGGATTGACCTAACCCAAAAATTCCTATTGCATCTGAAAGTAGAAACTCGCCCGATTACAACGGTATGTGTATTTTTTCCCTAGGCCATTCTTGTTAGGCGTTTGGAGCAGCAGAATTGCGAAAAATTTTTTGCCTTCTCAACCATTTCTTGGCTTCAAACTCCCATATCTCGCGAACGGATTGACCTAACCCAAAAATTCCTGTTGCGTCTGAAAGTAGAAACTCGCCCGATTACAGCGGTATGTGTATTTTTTCCCTAGGCCATTCTGGTTAAGCGTTTCGAGCAGCAGAATTGCGAAAAATTTTTTGCGTTCTCAACCATTTCTTGGCTTCAAACTCCCATATCTCGCGAACGGATTGACCTAACCCAAAAATTCCTGTTGCATCTGAAAGTAGAAACTCGCCCGATTACAGCGGTATGTGTATTTTTACACTAGGCCATTCTTGTTAAGCGTTTGGAGCAGCAGAATTGCGAAAAATTTTTCGCCTTCTCAACCATTTCTTGGCTTCAAACTCCCATATCTCGCGAACGGATTGACCTAACCAAAAAATTCCTGTAGCGTCTGAAAGTAGAAACTCGCCCGATTACAACGGTATGTGTATTTTTTCCCCAGGCCATTCTGGTTAAGCGTTTGGAGCAGCAGAATTGCGAAAAATTTGTTGTCTTCTCAACCATTTCTTAGCGTCAAACTCCCATATCTCGCAAACGGATTGATCTAACCCAAAAATTCCTATTGCATCTGAAAGTAGAAACTCGCCCGATTACAACGGTATGTGTATTTTGTCCCTAGGCCATTCTGGTTAAGCGTTTGGAGCAGCAGAATTGCGAAAAATTTTTTGCCTTCTCATCCATTTCTTGGCTTCAAACTCCCATATCTCGCGAACGGATTGACCTAACCCAAAAATTCCTATTGCATCTGAAAGTAGAAACTCGCCCGATTACAACGGTATGTGTATTTTTTCCCTAGGCCATTCTGGTTAAGCGTTTGGAGCAGCAGAATTGCGAAAAATTTTTTGCCTTCTCAACCATTTCTTGGCTTCAAACTCCCATATCTCGCGAACGGATTGACCTAACCCAAAAATTCCTGTGGCGTCTGAAAGTAGAAACTCGCCCGATTACAACGGTATGTGTATTTTTTCCCTAGCCCATTCTGGTTAAGCGTTTGGATCAGCAGAATTGCGAAAAATTTGTTGTCTTCCCAACCATTTCTTCGTTTCAAACTCGCATATCTCGCGAACGGATTGACCTAACCCAAAAATTCCTATTGCATCTGAAAGTAGAAACTAGCCCGATTACAACGGTATGTGTATTTTCTCCCTAGGCCATTCTGGTTAAGCGTTTGGAGCAGCAGAATTGCGAAAAATTTTTTCCTTCTCAACCATTTCTTGGCTTCAAACTCCCATATCTCGCGAACGGATTGACCTAACCCAAAAATTCCTATTGCATCTGAAAGTAGAAACTCGCCCGATTACAACGGTGTGTGTATTTTTTCCCTAGGCCATTCTGGTTAAGCGTTTGGAGCAGCAGAATTGCGAAAAATTTTCTGCCTTCTCAACCATTTCTTGGCTTCAAACTCCCATATCTCCCGAACGGATTGACCTAACCCAAAAATTCCTGTTGCGTCTGAAAGTAGAAACTCGCCCGATTACAACGGTATGTGTATTTTTTCCCTTGGCCATTCTGGTTAAGCGTTTGGAGCAGCAGAATTGCGAAAAATTTTTTGCCTTCTCAACCATTTCTTGGCTTCAAACTCCCATATCTCGCGAACGGATTGACCTAACCCAAAAATTCCTGTTGCATCTGAAAGTAGAAACTCCCCCGATTACAACGGTATGTGTATTTTTTTTCCTAGGCCATTCTGGTTGAGCGTTTGGAGCAGCAGAAGTGCGAAAAATTTGTTGTCTTCTCAACCATTTCTTAGCTTCAAACTCCCATATCTCGCGAAAGGATTGACCTGACCCAAAAATTCCTATTGCATCTGAAAGTAGAAACTCGCCCGATTACAACGGTATGTGTATTTTTTCCCTAGGCCATTCTGGTTAGGCGTTTGGAGCAGCAGAATTGCGAAAAATTTTTTGCCTTCTCAACCATTTCTTGGCTTCAAACTCCCATATCTCGCGAACGGATTGACCTAACCCGAAAAATTCCTGTTGCGTCTGAAAGTAGAAACTCGCCCGATTACAACGGTATGTGTATTTTTTGCCTAGGCCAATCTGGTTAAGCGTTTGGAGCAGCAGAATTGCGAAAAATTTGTTGTCTTCTCAAACATTTCTTAGCTTCAAACTCCCATATGTCACGAACGGATTGACCTAAACCAAAAATTCCTATTGCATCTGAAAGTCGAATCTCGCCCGATTACAACGGTATGTGTATTTTTTCCCTAGGCCATTCTGGTTAAGCGTTTGGAGCAGCAGAAGTGCGAAAAATTTGTGGTCTTCTCAACCATTTCTTGGCTTCAAACTCCCATATCTCGTGAACGGATTGACCTAACCCAAAAATTCCTGTTGCATCTGAAAGTAGAAACTCGCCCGATTACAACGGTAGGTGTATTTTTTCCCTAGGGCATTCTGGTTAAGCGTTTGGAGCAGAAGAATTGCGAAAAATTTTTTGCCTTCTCAACCATTTCTTGGCTTCAAACTCCCATATCTCGCGAACGGATTGACCTAACCCAAAAATTCCTATTGCATCTGAAAGTAGAAACTCGCCCGATTACAGCGGTATGTGTATTTTTTCCCTAGGCCATTCTGGTTAAGCGTTTGGAGCAGCAGAATTGCGAAAAATTTTTTGCCTTCTCAACCATTTCTTGGCTTCAAACTCCCATATCTCGCGAACGGATTGACCTAACCCAAAAATTCCTATTACATCTGAAAGTAGAAACTCGCCCGATTACAGCGGTATGTGTATTTTTTCCCTAGGCCATTCTGGTTAAGCGTTTGGAGCAGCAGAATTGCGAAAAATTTTTTGCCTTCTCAACCATTTCTTGGCTTCAAACTCCCATATCTCGCGAACGGATTGACCTAACCCAAAAATTCCTATTGCATCTGAAAGTACAAACTCGCCCGATTACAACGGTGTGTGTATTTTTTCCCTAGGCCATTCTGGTTAAGCGTTTGGAGCAGCAGAATTGCGAAAAATTTGTTGTCTTCTCAACCATTTCTTAGCTTCAAACTCCCATATCTCGCGAACGGATTGACCTAACCCAAAAATTCCTATTGCATCTGAAAGGCGAATCTCGCCCGATTACAACGGTATGGGTATTTTTTCCCTAGGCCATTCTGGTTAAGCGTTTGGAGCAGCAGAAGTGCGAAAAATTTGTTGTCTTCTCAACCATTTCTTAGCTTCAAACTCCCATATCTCGCAAACGGATTGACCTAACCCAAAAATTCCTGTTGCATCTGAAAGTAGAAACTCGCCCGATTACAACGGTATGTGTATTTTTTCCCTAGGCCATTCTGGTTAAGCGTTTGGAGCAGCAGAATTGCGAAAAATTTTTTGCCTTCTCAACCATTTCTTGGCTTCAAACTCCCATATCTCGCGAACGGATTGACCTAACCCAAAAATTCCTATTGCATCTGAAAGTAGAAACTCGCCCGATTACAGCGGTATGTGTATTTTTTGCCTATACCATTCTGGTTAAGCGTTTGGAGCAGCAGAAGTGCGAAAAATTTGTTGTCTTCTCAACCATTTCTTAGATTCAAACTCACATATCTCGCGAACGGATTGACCTAACCCAAAAATTCCTGTTGCATCTGAAAGTAGAAACTCGCCCGATTACAGCGTTATGTGTATTTTTACACTAGGCCATTCTTGTTAAGCGTTTGGAGCGGCAGAATTGCGAAAAATTTTTCGCCTTCTCAACCATTTCTTGGCTTCAAACTCCCATATCTCGCGAACGGATTGACCTAACCAATAAATTCCTGTAGCGTCTGAAAGTAGAAACTCGCCCGATTACAACGGTATGTGTATTTTTTCCCTAGGCCATTCTGGTTAAGCGTTTGGAGCAGCAGAATTGCGAAAAATTTGTTGTCTTCTCAACCATTTCTTAGCGTCAAAGTCCCATATCTCGCGAACGGATTGACCTAACCCAAAAATTCCTGTTGCATATGAAATTAGAAACTCGCCCGATTACAACGGTATGTGTATTTTTTCCCTAGGCCATTCTTGTTAAGCGTTTGGAGCAACAGAATTGGGAAAAATTTTTTGCCTTCTCAACCATTCCTTGGCTTCAAACTCCCATATCTCGCGAACGGATTGACCTAACCCAAAAATTCCAATTGTATCTGAAAGTAGAAACTCGCCCGATTACAACGGTACGTGTATTTTTTCCCTAGGCCATTCTGGTTAAGCGTTTGGAGCAGCAGAAGTGCGAAAAATTTGTTGTCTTCTCAACCATTTATTAGATTCAAACTCCCATATCTCGCGAACGGATTGACCTAACCCAAAAATTCCTGTTGCGTCTGAAAGTAGAAACTCGCCCGATTACAGCGGTATGTGTATTTTTTCCCTAGGCCATTCTGGTTAAGCGTTTCGAGCAGCAGAATTGCGAAAAATTTTTTGCGTTCTCAACCATTTCTTGGCTTCAAACTCCCATATCTCGCGAACGGATTGACCTAACCCAAAAATTCCTGTTGCATCTGAAAGTAGAAACTCGCCCGATTACAGCGGTATGTGTATTTTTACACTAGGCCATTCTTGTTAAGCGTTTGGAGCAGCAGAATTGCGAAAAATTTTTCGCCTTCTCAACCATTTCTTGGCTTCAAACTCCCATATCTCGCGAACGGATTGACCTAACCAAAAAATTCCTGTAGCGTCTGAAAGTAGAAACTCGCCCGATTACAACGGTATGTGTATTTTTTCCCCAGGCCATTCTGGTTAAGCGTTTGGAGCAGCAGAATTGCGAAAAATTTGTTGTCTTCTCAACCATTTCTTAGCGTCAAACTCCCATATCTCGCAAACGGATTGATCTAACCCAAAAATTCCTATTGCATCTGAAAGTAGAAACTCGCCCGATTACAACGGTATGTGTATTTTGTCCCTAGGCCATTCTGGTTAAGCGTTTGGAGCAGCAGAATTGCGAAAAATTTTTTGCCTTCTCATCCATTTCTTGGCTTCAAACTCCCATATCTCGCGAACGGATTGACCTAACCCAAAAATTCCTATTGCATCTGAAAGTAGAAACTCGCCCGATTACAACGGTATGTGTATTTTTTCCCTAGGCCATTCTGGTTAAGCGTTTGGAGCAGCAGAATTGCGAAAAATTTTTTGCCTTCTCAACCATTTCTTGGCTTCAAACTCCCATATCTCGCGAACGGATTGACCTAACCCAAAAATTCCTGTGGCGTCTGAAAGTAGAAACTCGCCCGATTACAACGGTATGTGTATTTTTTCCCTAGCCCATTCTGGTTAAGCGTTTGGATCAGCAGAATTGCGAAAAATTTGTTGTCTTCCCAACCATTTCTTCGTTTCAAACTCGCATATCTCGCGAACGGATTGACCTAACCCAAAAATTCCTATTGCATCTGAAAGTAGAAACTAGCCCGATTACAACGGTATGTGTATTTTCTCCCTAGGCCATTCTGGTTAAGCGTTTGGAGCAGCAGAATTGCGAAAAATTTTTTCCTTCTCAACCATTTCTTGGCTTCAAACTCCCATATCTCGCGAACGGATTGACCTAACCCAAAAATTCCTATTGCATCTGAAAGTAGAAACTCGCCCGATTACAACGGTGTGTGTATTTTTTCCCTAGGCCATTCTGGTTAAGCGTTTGGAGCAGCAGAATTGCGAAAAATTTTCTGCCTTCTCAACCATTTCTTGGCTTCAAACTCCCATATCTCCCGAACGGATTGACCTAACCCAAAAATTCCTGTTGCGTCTGAAAGTAGAAACTCGCCCGATTACAACGGTATGTGTATTTTTTCCCTTGGCCATTCTGGTTAAGCGTTTGGAGCAGCAGAATTGCGAAAAATTTTTTGCCTTCTCAACCATTTCTTGGCTTCAAACTCCCATATCTCGCGAACGGATTGACCTAACCCAAAAATTCCTGTTGCATCTGAAAGTAGAAACTCCCCCGATTACAACGGTATGTGTATTTTTTTTCCTAGGCCATTCTGGTTGAGCGTTTGGAGCAGCAGAAGTGCGAAAAATTTGTTGTCTTCTCAACCATTTCTTAGCTTCAAACTCCCATATCTCGCGAAAGGATTGACCTGACCCAAAAATTCCTATTGCATCTGAAAGTAGAAACTCGCCCGATTACAACGGTATGTGTATTTTTTCCCTAGGCCATTCTGGTTAGGCGTTTGGAGCAGCAGAATTGCGAAAAATTTTTTGCCTTCTCAACCATTTCTTGGCTTCAAACTCCCATATCTCGCGAACGGATTGACCTAACCCGAAAAATTCCTGTTGCGTCTGAAAGTAGAAACTCGCCCGATTACAACGGTATGTGTATTTTTTGCCTAGGCCAATCTGGTTAAGCGTTTGGAGCAGCAGAATTGCGAAAAATTTGTTGTCTTCTCAAACATTTCTTAGCTTCAAACTCCCATATGTCACGAACGGATTGACCTAAACCAAAAATTCCTATTGCATCTGAAAGTCGAATCTCGCCCGATTACAACGGTATGTGTATTTTTTCCCTAGGCCATTCTGGTTAAGCGTTTGGAGCAGCAGAAGTGCGAAAAATTTGTGGTCTTCTCAACCATTTCTTGGCTTCAAACTCCCATATCTCGTGAACGGATTGACCTAACCCAAAAATTCCTGTTGCATCTGAAAGTAGAAACTCGCCCGATTACAACGGTAGGTGTATTTTTTCCCTAGGGCATTCTGGTTAAGCGTTTGGAGCAGAAGAATTGCGAAAAATTTTTTGCCTTCTCAACCATTTCTTGGCTTCAAACTCCCATATCTCGCGAACGGATTGACCTAACCCAAAAATTCCTATTGCATCTGAAAGTAGAAACTCGCCCGATTACAGCGGTATGTGTATTTTTTCCCTAGGCCATTCTGGTTAAGCGTTTGGAGCAGCAGAATTGCGAAAAATTTTTTGCCTTCTCAACCATTTCTTGGCTTCAAACTCCCATATCTCGCGAACGGATTGACCTAACCCAAAAATTCCTATTACATCTGAAAGTAGAAACTCGCCCGATTACAGCGGTATGTGTATTTTTTCCCTAGGCCATTCTGGTTAAGCGTTTGGAGCAGCAGAATTGCGAAAAATTTTTTGCCTTCTCAACCATTTCTTGGCTTCAAACTCCCATATCTCGCGAACGGATTGACCTAACCCAAAAATTCCTATTGCATCTGAAAGTACAAACTCGCCCGATTACAACGGTGTGTGTATTTTTTCCCTAGGCCATTCTGGTTAAGCGTTTGGAGCAGCAGAATTGCGAAAAATTTGTTGTCTTCTCAACCATTTCTTAGCTTCAAACTCCCATATCTCGCGAACGGATTGACCTAACCCAAAAATTCCTATTGCATCTGAAAGGCGAATCTCGCCCGATTACAACGGTATGGGTATTTTTTCCCTAGGCCATTCTGGTTAAGCGTTTGGAGCAGCAGAAGTGCGAAAAATTTGTTGTCTTCTCAACCATTTCTTAGCTTCAAACTCCCATATCTCGCAAACGGATTGACCTAACCCAAAAATTCCTGTTGCATCTGAAAGTAGAAACTCGCCCGATTACAACGGTATGTGTATTTTTTCCCTAGGCCATTCTGGTTAAGCGTTTGGAGCAGCAGAATTGCGAAAAATTTTTTGCCTTCTCAACCATTTCTTGCCTTCAAACTCCCATATCTCGCGAACGGATTGACCTAACCCAAAAATTCCTATTGCATCTGAAAGTAGAAACTCGCCCGATTACAGCGGTATGTGTATTTTTTGCCTATACCATTCTGGTTAAGCGTTTGGAGCAGCAGAAGTGCGAAAAATTTGTTGTCTTCTCAACCATTTCTTAGATTCAAACTCACATAT
The DNA here is from genome assembly GCF_051014685.1 of Ptiloglossa arizonensis. NCBI lineage: Eukaryota > Metazoa > Arthropoda > Insecta > Hymenoptera > Colletidae > Ptiloglossa > Ptiloglossa arizonensis. The sequence continues at coordinate 158,642 of NW_027478630.1, forward strand.
CTCGCGAACGGATTGACCTAACCCAAAAATTCCTGTTGCATCTGAAAGTAGAAACTCGCCCGATTACAGCGTTATGTGTATTTTTACACTAGGCCATTCTTGTTAAGCGTTTGGAGCGGCAGAATTGCGAAAAATTTTTCGCCTTCTCAACCATTTCTTGGCTTCAAACTCCCATATCTCGCGAACGGATTGACCTAACCAATAAATTCCTGTAGCGTCTGAAAGTAGAAACTCGCCCGATTACAACGGTATGTGTATTTTTTCCCTAGGCCATTCTGGTTAAGCGTTTGGAGCAGCAGAATTGCGAAAAATTTGTTGTCTTCTCAACCATTTCTTAGCGTCAAAGTCCCATATCTCGCGAACGGATTGACCTAACCCAAAAATTCCTGTTGCATATGAAATTAGAAACTCGCCCGATTACAACGGTATGTGTATTTTTTCCCTAGGCCATTCTTGTTAAGCGTTTGGAGCAACAGAATTGGGAAAAATTTTTTGCCTTCTCAACCATTCCTTGGCTTCAAACTCCCATATCTCGCGAACGGATTGACCTAACCCAAAAATTCCAATTGTATCTGAAAGTAGAAACTCGCCCGATTACAACGGTACGTGTATTTTTTCCCTAGGCCATTCTGGTTAAGCGTTTGGAGCAGCAGAAGTGCGAAAAATTTGTTGTCTTCTCAACCATTTATTAGATTCAAACTCCCATATCTCGCGAACGGATTGACCTAACCCAAAAATTCCTATTGCATCTGAAAGTGGAAACTCGCCCGATTACAACGGTATATGTATTTTGTCCCTAGGCCATTCTGGTTAAGCGTTTGGAGCAGCAGAAGTGCGAAAAATTTGTTGTCTTCTCAACCATTTCTTAGATTCAAACTCCCATATCTCGCGAACGGATTGACCTAACCCAAAAATTCCTGTTGCATCTGAAAGTAGAAACTCGCCCGATTACAGCGGTATGTGTATTTTTACACTAGGCCATTCTTGTTAAGCGTTTGGAGCAGCAGAATTGCGAAAAATTTTTCGCCTTCTCAACCATTTCTTGGCTTCAAACTCCCATATCTCGCGAACGGATTGACCTAACCAAAAAATTCCTGTAGCGTCTGAAAGTAGAAACTCGCCCGATTACAACGGTATGTGTATTTTTTCCCTAGGCCATTCTGGTTAAGCGTTTGGAGCAGCAGAATTGCGAAAAATTTGTTGTCTTCTCAACCATTTCTTAGCGTCAAACTCCCATATCTCGCGAACGGATTGACCTAACCCAAAAATTCCTGTTGCATCTGAAATTAGAAACTCGCCCGATTACAACGGTATGTGTGTTTTTTCCCTAGGCCATTCTTGTTAAGCGTTTGGAGCAACAGAATTGGGAAAAATTTTTAGCCTTCTCAACCATTCCTTGGCTTCAAACTCCCTTATCTCGCGAACGGATTGACCTAACCCAAAAATTCCAATTGTATCTGAAAGTAGAAACTCGCCCGATTACAACGGTATGTGTATTTTTTGCCTAGGCCAATCTGGTTAAGCGTTTGGAGCAGCAGAAGTGCGAAAAATTTGTTGTCTTCTCAACCATTTCTTAGCGTCAAACTCCCATATCTCGCGAACGGATTGACCTAACCCAAAAATTCCTGTTGCATCTGAAATTAGAAACTCGCCCGATTACAACGGTATGTGTATTTTTTCCCTAGGCCATTCTTGTTAAGCGTTTGGAGCAGCAGAAGTGCGAAAAATTTGTTGTCTTCTCAACCATTTCTTAGCTTCAAACTCCCATATCTCGCGAACGGATTGACCTAACCCAAAAATTCCTGTTGCATCTGAAAGTAGAAACTCGCCCGATTACAACGGTATGTGTATTTTTTCCCTAGGCCATTCTGGTTAAGCGTTTGGAGCAGCAGAATTGCGAAAAATTTTTTGCCTTCTCAACCATTTCTTGGCTTCAAACTCCCATATCTCGCGAACGGATTGACCTAACCCAAAAATTCCTATTGCATCTGAAAGTAGAAACTCGCCCGATTACAGCGGTATGTGTATTTTTTGCCTATACCATTCTGGTTAAGCGTTTGGAGCAGCAGAAGTGCGAAAAATTTGTTGTCTTCTCAACCATTTCTTAGATTCAAACTCACATATCTCGCGAACGGATTGACCTAACCCAAAAATTCCTGTTGCATCTGAAAGTAGAAACTCGCCCGATTACAGCGTTATGTGTATTTTTACACTAGGCCATTCTTGTTAAGCGTTTGGAGCGGCAGAATTGCGAAAAATTTTTCGCCTTCTCAACCATTTCTTGGCTTCAAACTCCCATATCTCGCGAACGGATTGACCTAACCAATAAATTCCTGTAGCGTCTGAAAGTAGAAACTCGCCCGATTACAACGGTATGTGTATTTTTTCCCTAGGCCATTCTGGTTAAGCGTTTGGAGCAGCAGAATTGCGAAAAATTTGTTGTCTTCTCAACCATTTCTTAGCGTCAAAGTCCCATATCTCGCGAACGGATTGACCTAACCCAAAAATTCCTGTTGCATATGAAATTAGAAACTCGCCCGATTACAACGGTATGTGTATTTTTTCCCTAGGCCATTCTTGTTAAGCGTTTGGAGCAACAGAATTGGGAAAAATTTTTTGGCTTCTCAACCATTCCTTGGCTTCAAACTCCCATATCTCGCGAACGGATTGACCTAACCCAAAAATTCCAATTGTATCTGAAAGTAGAAACTCGCCCGATTACAACGGTACGTGTATTTTTTCCCTAGGCCATTCTGGTTAAGCGTTTGGAGCAGCAGAATTGCGAAAAATTTGTTGTCTTCTCAACCATTTATTAGATTCAAACTCCCATATCTCGCGAACGGATTGACCTAACCCAAAAATTCCTATTGCATCTGAAAGTGGAAACTCGCCCGATTACAACGGTATATGTATTTTGTCCCTAGGCCATTCTGGTTAAGCGTTTGGAGCAGCAGAATTGCGAAAAATTTGTTGTCTTCTCAACCATTTCTTAGATTCAAACTCCCATATCTCGCGAACGGATTGACCTAACCCAAAAATTCCTGTTGCATCTGAAAGTAGAAACTCGCCCGATTACAGCGGTATGTGTATTTTTACACTAGGCCATCCTTGTTAAGCGTTTGGAGCAGCAGAATTGCGAAAAATTTTTCGCCTTCTCAACCATTTCTTGGCTTCAAACTCCCATATCTCGCGAACGGATTGACCTAACCAAAAAATTCCTGTAGCGTCTGAAAGTAGAAACTCGCCCGATTACAACGGTATGTGTATTTTTTCCCTAGGCCATTCTGGTTAAGCGTTTGGAGCAGCAGAATTGCGAAAAATTTGTTGTCTTCTCAACCATTTCTTAGCGTCAAACTCCCATATCTCGCGAACGGATTGACCTAACCCAAAAATTCCTGTTGCATCTGAAATTAGAAACTCGCCCGATTACAACGGTATGTGTATTTTTTCCCTAGGCCATTCTTGTTAAGCGTTTGGAGCAACAGAATTGGGAAAAATTTTTTGCCTTCTCAACCATTCCTTGGCTTCAAACTCCCTTATCTCGCGAACGGATTGACCTAACCCAAAAATTCCTGTTGCATCTGAAAGTAGAAACTCGCCCGATTACAGCGTTATGTGTATTTTTACACTAGGCCATTCTTGTTAAGCGTTTGGAGCGGCAGAATTGCGAAAAATTTTTCGCCTTCTCAACCATTTCTTGGCTTCAAACTCCCATATCTCGCGAACGGATTGACCTAACCAATAAATTCCTGTAGCGTCTGAAAGTAGAAACTCGCCCGATTACAACGGTATGTGTATTTTTTCCCTAGGCCATTCTGGTTAAGCGTTTGGAGCAGCAGAATTGCGAAAAATTTGTTGTCTTCTCAACCATTTCTTAGCGTCAAAGTCCCATATCTCGCGAACGGATTGACCTAACCCAAAAATTCCTGTTGCATATGAAATTAGAAACTCGCCCGATTACAACGGTATGTGTATTTTTTCCCTAGGCCATTCTTGTTAAGCGTTTGGAGCAACAGAATTGGGAAAAATTTTTTGGCTTCTCAACCATTCCTTGGCTTCAAACTCCCATATCTCGCGAACGGATTGACCTAACCCAAAAATTCCAATTGTATCTGAAAGTAGAAACTCGCCCGATTACAACGGTACGTGTATTTTTTCCCTAGGCCATTCTGGTTAAGCGTTTGGAGCAGCAGAATTGCGAAAAATTTGTTGTCTTCTCAACCATTTATTAGATTCAAACTCCCATATCTCGCGAACGGATTGACCTAACCCAAAAATTCCTATTGCATCTGAAAGTGGAAACTCGCCCGATTACAACGGTATATGTATTTTGTCCCTAGGCCATTCTGGTTAAGCGTTTGGAGCAGCAGAATTGCGAAAAATTTGTTGTCTTCTCAACCATTTCTTAGATTCAAACTCCCATATCTCGCGAACGGATTGACCTAACCCAAAAATTCCTGTTGCATCTGAAAGTAGAAACTCGCCCGATTACAGCGGTATGTGTATTTTTACACTAGGCCATTCTTGTTAAGCGTTTGGAGCAGCAGAATTGCGAAAAATTTTTCGCCTTCTCAACCATTTCTTGGCTTCAAACTCCCATATCTCGCGAACGGATTGACCTAACCAAAAAATTCCTGTAGCGTCTGAAAGTAGAAACTCGCCCGATTACAACGGTATGTGTATTTTTTCCCTAGGCCATTCTGGTTAAGCGTTTGGAGCAGCAGAATTGCGAAAAATTTGTTGTCTTCTCAACCATTTCTTAGCGTCAAACTCCCATATCTCGCGAACGGATTGACCTAACCCAAAAATTCCTGTTGCATCTGAAATTAGAAACTCGCCCGATTACAACGGTATGTGTATTTTTTCCCTAGGCCATTCTTGTTAAGCGTTTGGAGCAACAGAATTGGGAAAAATTTTTTGCCTTCTCAACCATTCCTTGGCTTCAAACTCCCTTATCTCGCGAACGGATTGACCTAACCCAAAAATTCCAATTGTATCTGAAAGTAGAAACTCGCCCGATTACAACGGTATGTGTATTTTTTCCCTAGGCCATTCTGGTTAAGCGTTTGGAGCAGCAGAATTGCGAAAAATTTTTTGCCTTCTCAACCATTTCTTGGCTTCAAACTCCCATATCTCGCGAACGGATTGACCTAACCCAAAAATTCCTGTGGCGTCTGAAAGTAGAAACTCGCCCGATTACAACGGTATGTGTATTTTTTCCCTAGCCCATTCTGGTTAAGCGTTTGGATCAGCAGAATTGCGAAAAATTTGTTGTCTTCCCAACCATTTCTTAGTTTCAAACTCGCATATCTCGCGAACGGATTGACCTAACCCAAAAATTCCGATTGCATGTGAAAGTAGAAACTAGCCCGATTACAACGGTATGTGTATTTTCTCCCTAGGCCATTCTGGTTAAGCGTTTGGAGCAGCAGAATTGCGAAAAATTTTTTCCTTCTCAACCATTTCTTGGCTTCAAACTCCCATATCTCGCGAACGGATTGACCTAACTCAAAAATTCCTATTGCATCTGAAAGTAGAAACTCGCCCAATTACAACGGTGTGTGTATTTTTTCCCTAGGCCATTCTGGTTAAGCGTTTGGAGCAGCAGAATTGCGAAAAATTTTCTGCCTTCTCAACCATTTCTTGGCTTCAAACTCCCATATCTCCCGAACGGATTGACCTAACCCAAAATTTCCTGTTGCGTCTGAAAGTAGAAACTCGCCCGATTACAACGGTATGTGTATTTTTTCCCTAGGCCATTCTGGTTAAGCGTTTGGAGCAGCAGAATTGCGAAAAATTTTTTGCCTTCTCAACCATTTCTTGGCTTCAAACTCCCATATCTCGCGAACGGATTGACCTAACCCAAAAATTCCGGTTGCATCTGAAAGTATAAACTCGCCCGATTACAACCGTATGTGTATTTTTTCCCTAGACCATTCTGGATAAGCGTTTGGAGCAGCAGAAGTGCGAAAAATTTGTTGTCTTCTCAACCATTTCTTAGCTTCAAACTCCCATATCTCGCGAACGGATTGACCTAACCGAAAAATTCCTGTTCCATCTGAAAGTAGAAACTCGCCCGATTACAACGGTATGTGTATTTTTTCCCTAGGCCATTCTGGTTAAGCGTTTGGAGCAGCAGAAGTGCGAAAAATTTGATGTCTTCTCAACCATTTCTTAGCTTCAAACTCCCATATCTCGCGAACGGATTGACCTAACCCAAAAATTCCTGTTGCATCTGAAATTAGAAACTCGCCCGATTACAACGGTATGTGTATTTTTTCCCTAGGCCATTCTGGTTAAGCGTTTGGAGCAGCAGAATTGCGAAAAATTTTTTGCCTTCTCAACCATTTCTTGGCTTCAAACTCCCATATCTCGCGAACGGATTGACCTAACCCAAAAATTCCTGTTGCGTATGAAAGTAGAAACTCGCCCGATTACAACGGTATGTGTATTTTTTCCCTAGGCCATTCTGGTTAAGCGTCTGGAGCAGCAGAAGTGCGAAAAATTTGATGTCTTCTCAACCATTTCTTAGCTTCAAGCTCCCATATCTCGCGAACGGATTGGCCTAACCCAAAAATTCCTGTTGCATCTGAAAGTAGAAACTCACCCGATTACAACGGTATGTGTATTTTTTCCCTAGGCCATTCTTGTTAAGCGTTTGGAGCAGCAGAATTGCGAAAAATTTTTTGCCTTCTCAACTATTTCTTGGCTTCAAACTCCCATATCTCGCGAACGGATTGACCTAACCCAAAAATTCCTATTGCGTCTGAAAGTAGAAACTCGCCCGATTACAGCGGTATGTGTATTTTTTCCCTAGGCCATTCTTGTTAAGCGTTTGGAGCAGCAGAATTGCGAAAAATTTTTTGCCTTCTCAACCATTTCTTGGCTTCAAACTCCCATATCTCGCGAACGGATTGACCTAACCCAAAAATTCCTATTGCATCTGAAAGTAGAAACTCCCCCGATTACAACGGTATGTGTATTTTTTTCCTAGGCCATTCTGGTTGAGCGTTTGGAGCAGCAGAAGTGCGAAAAATTTGTTGTCTTCTCAACCATTTCTTAGCTTCAAACTCCCATATCTCGCGAAAGGATTGACCTAACCCAAAAATTCCTATTGCATCTGAAAGTAGAAACTCGCCCGATTACAACGGTATGTGTATTTTTTCCCTAGGCCATTCTGGTTAATCGTTTGGAGCAGCAGAATTGCGAAAAATTTTTTGCCTTCTCAACCATTTCTTGGCTTCAAACTCCCATATCTCGCGAACGGATTGACCTAACCCAAAAATTCCTGTTGCGTCTGAAAGTAGAAACTCGCCCGATTACAACGGTATGTGTATTTTTTGCCTAGGCCATTCTGGTTAAGCGTTTGGAGCAGCAGAAGTGCGAAAAATTTGTTGTCTTCTCAACCATTTCTTAGATTCAAACTCCCATATCTCACGAACGGATTGACCTAACCCAAAAATTCCTATTGCATCTGAAAGTCGAATCTCGCCCGATTACAACGGTATGTGTATTTTTTCCCTAGGCCGTTCTGGTTAAGCGTTTGGAGCAGCAGAAGTGCGAAAAATTTGTGGTCTTCTCAACCATTTCTTAGCTTCAAACTCCCATGTCTCGCGAACGGATTGACCTAACCCAAAAATTCCTATTGCATCTGAAAGTAGAAACTCGCCCGATCACAGCGGTATGTGTATTTTTTCCCTAGGCCATTCTGGTTAAGCGTTTGGAGCAGCAGAAGTGCGAAAAATTTGATGTCTTCTCAACCATTTCTTAGCTTCAAACTCCCATATCTCGCGAACGGATTGACCTAACCCAAAAATTCCTGTTGCATCTGAAATTAGAAACTCGCCCGATTACAACGGTATGTGTATTTTTTCCCTAGGCCATTCTGGTTAAGCGTTTGGAGCAGCAGAATTGCGAAAAATTTTTTGCCTTCTCAACCATTTCTTGGCTTCAAACTCCCATATCTCGCGAACGGATTGACCTAACCCAAAAATTCCTGTTGCGTATGAAAGTAGAAACTCGCCCGATTACAACGGTATGTGTATTTTTTCCCTAGGCCATTCTGGTTAAGCGTCTGGAGCAGCAGAAGTGCGAAAAATTTGATGTCTTCTCAACCATTTCTTAGCTTCAAGCTCCCATATCTCGCGAACGGATTGACCTAACCCAAAAATTCCTGTTGCATCTGAAAGTAGAAACTCACCCGATTACAACGGTATGTGTATTTTTTCCCTAGGCCATTCTTGTTAAGCGTTTGGAGCAGCAGAATTGCGAAAAATTTTTTGCCTTCTCAACTATTTCTTGGCTTCAAACTCCCATATCTCGCGAACGGATTGACCTAACCCAAAAATTCCTATTGCGTCTGAAAGTAGAAACTCGCCCGATTACAGCGGTATGTGTATTTTTTCCCTAGGCCATTCTGGTTAAGCGTTTGGAGCAGCAGAATTGCGTAAAATTTTCTGCCTTCTCAAACATTTCTTGGCTTCAAACTCCCATATCTCGCGAACGGATTGACCTAACCAAAAAATTCCTGTTGCGTCTGAAAGTAGAAACTCCCCCGATTACAACGGTATGTGTATTTTTTCCCTAGGCCATTCTTGTTAAGCGTTTGGAGCAGCAGAATTGCGAAAAATTTTTTGCCTTCTCAACCATTTCTTGGCTTCAAACTCCCATATCTCGCGAACGGATTGACCTAACCCAAAAATTCCTATTGCATCTGAAAGTAGAAACTCCCCCGATTACAACGGTATGTGTATTTTTTTCCTAGGCCATTCTGGTTGAGCGTTTGGAGCAGCAGAAGTGCGAAAAATTTGTTGTCTTCTCAACCATTTCTTAGCTTCAAACTCCCATATCTCGCGAAAGGATTGACCTAACCCAAAAATTCCTATTGCATCTGAAAGTAGAAACTCGCCCGATTACAACGGTATGTGTATTTTTTCCCTAGGCCATTCTGGTTAATCGTTTGGAGCAGCAGAATTGCGAAAAATTTTTTGCCTTCTCAACCATTTCTTGGCTTCAAACTCCCATATCTCGCGAACGGATTGACCTAACCCAAAAATTCCTGTTGCGTCTGAAAGTAGAAACTCGCCCGATTACAACGGTATGTGTATTTTTTGCCTAGGCCATTCTGGTTAAGCGTTTGGAGCAGCAGAAGTGCGAAAAATTTGTTGTCTTCTCAACCATTTCTTAGATTCAAACTCCCATATCTCACGAACGGATTGACCTAACCCAAAAATTCCTATTGCATCTGAAAGTCGAATCTCGCCCGATTACAACGGTATGTGTATTTTTTCCCTAGGCCGTTTTGGTTAAGCGTTTGGAGCAGCAGAAGTGCGAAAAATTTGTGGTCTTCTCAACCATTTCTTAGCTTCAAACTCCCATGTCTCGCGAACGGATTGACCTAACCCAAAAATTCCTGTTGCATCTGAAAGTAGAAACTCGCCCGATTACAACGGTAGGTGTATTTTTTCCCTAGGGCATTCTGGTTAAGCGTTTGGAGCAGAAGAATTGCGAAAAATTTTTTGCCTTCTCACACCATTTCTTGGCTTCAAACTCCCATATCTCGCGAACGGATTGACCTAACCCAAAAATTCCTATTGCATCTGAAAGTAGAAACTCGCCCGATCACAGCGGTATGTGTATTTTTTCCCTAGGCCATTCTGGTTAAGCGTTTGGAGCAGCAGAAGTGCGAAAAATTTGATGTCTTCTCAACCATTTCTTAGCTTCAAACTCCCATATCTCGCGAACGGATTGACCTAACCCAAAAATTCCTGTTGCATCTGAAATTAGAAACTCGCCCGATTACAACGGTATGTGTATTTTTTCCCTAGGCCATTCTGGTTAAGCGTTTGGAGCAGCAGAATTGCGAAAAATTTTTTGCCTTCTCAACCATTTCTTGGCTTCAAACTCCCATATCTCGCGAACGGATTGACCTAACCCAAAAATTCCTGTTGCGTATGAAAGTAGAAACTCGCCCGATTACAACGGTATGTGTATTTTTTCCCTAGGCCATTCTGGTTAAGCGTCTGGAGCAGCAGAAGTGCGAAAAATTTGATGTCTTCTCAACCATTTCTTAGCTTCAAGCTCCCATATCTCGCGAACGGATTGACCTAACCCAAAAATTCCTGTTGCATCTGAAAGTAGAAACTCACCCGATTACAACGGTATGTGTATTTTTTCCCTAGGCCATTCTTGTTAAGCGTTTGGAGCAGCAGAATTGCGAAAAATTTTTTGCCTTCTCAACTATTTCTTGGCTTCAAACTCCCATATCTCGCGAACGGATTGACCTAACCCAAAAATTCCTATTGCGTCTGAAAGTAGAAACTCGCCCGATTACAGCGGTATGTGTATTTTTTCCCTAGGCCATTCTGGTTAAGCGTTTGGAGCAGCAGAATTGCGTAAAATTTTCTGCCTTCTCAAACATTTCTTGGCTTCAAACTCCCATATCTCGCGAACGGATTGACCTAACCAAAAAATTCCTGTTGCGTCTGAAAGTAGAAACTCCCCCGATTACAACGGTATGTGTATTTTTTCCCCAGGCCATTCTTGTTAAGCGTTTGGAGCAGCAGAATTGCGAAAAATTTTTTGCCTTCTCAACCATTTCTTGGCTTCAAACTCCCATATCTCGCGAACGGATTGACCTAACCCAAAAATTCCTATTGCATCTGAAAGTAGAAACTCCCCCGATTACAACGGTATGTGTATTTTTTTCCTAGGCCATTCTGGTTGAGCGTTTGGAGCAGCAGAATTGCGAAAAATTTTTTGCCTTCTCAACCATTTCTTGGCTTCAAACTCCCATATCTCGCGAACGGATTGACCTAACCCAAAAATTCCTGTTGCGTCTGAAAGTAGAAACTCGCCCGATTACAACGGTATGTGTATTTTTTGCCTAGGCCATTCTGGTTAAGCGTTTGGAGCAGCAGAAGTGCGAAAAATTTGTTGTCTTCTCAACCATTTCTTAGATTCAAACTCCCATATCTCACGAACGGATTGACCTAACCCAAAAATTCCTATTGCATCTGAAAGTCGAATCTCGCCCGATTACAACGGTATGTGTATTTTTTCCCTAGGCCGTTCTGGTTAAGCGTTTGGAGCAGCAGAAGTGCGAAAAATTTGTGGTCTTCTCAACCATTTCTTAGCTTCAAACTCCCATGTCTCGCGAACGGATTGACCTAACCCAAAAATTCCTGTTGCATCTGAAAGTAGAAACTCGCCCGATTACAACGGTAGGTGTATTTTTTCCCTAGGGCATTCTGGTTAAGCGTTTGGAGTAGAAGAATTGCGAAAAATTTTTTGCCTTCTCACACCATTTCTTGGCTTCAAACTCCCATATCTCGCGAACGGATTGACCTAACCCAAAAATTCCTATTGCATCTGAAAGTAGAAACTCGCCCGATCACAGCGGTATGTGTATTTTTTCCCTAGGCCATTCTGGTTAAGCGTTTGGAGCAGCAGAATTGCGAAAAATTTTCTGCCTTCTCAACCATTTCTTGGCTTCAAACTCCCATATCTCGCGAACGGACTGACCTAACACAAAAATTCCTGTTGCGTCTGAAAGTAGAAACGCGCCCGATTACAACGGTATGTGTATTTTTTCCCTAGGCCGTTTTGGTTAAGCGTTTGGAGCAGCAGAAGTGCGAAAAATTTGTGGTCTTCTCAACCATTTCTTAGCTTCAAACTCCCATGTCTCGCGAACGGATTGACCTAACCCAAAAATTCCTGTTGCATCTGAAAGTAGAAACTCGCCCGATTACAACGGTAGGTGTATTTTTTCCCTAGGGCATTCTGGTTAAGCGTTTGGAGCAGAAGAATTGCGAAAAATTTTTTGCCTTCTCACACCATTTCTTGGCTTCAAACTCCCATATCTCGCGAACGGATTGACCTAACCCAAAAATTCCTATTGCATCTGAAAGTAGAAACTCGCCCGATCACAGCGGTATGTGTATTTTTTCCCTAGGCCATTCTGGTTAAGCGTTTGGAGCAGCAGAAGTGCGAAAAATTTGATGTCTTCTCAACCATTTCTTAGCTTCAAACTCCCATATCTCGCGAACGGATTGACCTAACCCAAAAATTCCTGTTGCATCTGAAATTAGAAACTCGCCCGATTACAACGGTATGTGTATTTTTTCCCTAGGCCATTCTGGTTAAGCGTTTGGAGCAGCAGAATTGCGAAAAATTTTTTGCCTTCTCAACCATTTCTTGGCTTCAAACTCCCATATCTCGCGAACGGATTGACCTAACCCAAAAATTCCTGTTGCGTATGAAAGTAGAAACTCGCCCGATTACAACGGTATGTGTATTTTTTCCCTAGGCCATTCTGGTTAAGCGTCTGGAGCAGCAGAAGTGCGAAAAATTTGATGTCTTCTCAACCATTTCTTAGCTTCAAGCTCCCATATCTCGCGAACGGATTGACCTAACCCAAAAATTCCTGTTGCATCTGAAAGTAGAAACTCACCCGATTACAACGGTATGTGTATTTTTTCCCTAGGCCATTCTTGTTAAGCGTTTGGAGCAGCAGAATTGCGAAAAATTTTTTGCCTTCTCAACTATTTCTTGGCTTCAAACTCCCATATCTCGCGAACGGATTGACCTAACCCAAAAATTCCTATTGCGTCTGAAAGTAGAAACTCGCCCGATTACAGCGGTATGTGTATTTTTTCCCTAGGCCATTCTGGTTAAGCGTTTGGAGCAGCAGAATTGCGTAAAATTTTCTGCCTTCTCAAACATTTCTTGGCTTCAAACTCCCATATCTCGCGAACGGATTGACCTAACCAAAAAATTCCTGTTGCGTCTGAAAGTAGAAACTCCCCCGATTACAACGGTATGTGTATTTTTTCCCCAGGCCATTCTTGTTAAGCGTTTGGAGCAGCAGAATTGCGAAAAATTTTTTGCCTTCTCAACCATTTCTTGGCTTCAAACTCCCATATCTCGCGAACGGATTGACCTAACCCAAAAATTCCTATTGCATCTGAAAGTAGAAACTCCCCCGATTACAACGGTATGTGTATTTTTTTCCTAGGCCATTCTGGTTGAGCGTTTGGAGCAGCAGAATTGCGAAAAATTTTTTGCCTTCTCAACCATTTCTTGGCTTCAAACTCCCATATCTCGCGAACGGATTGACCTAACCCAAAAATTCCTGTTGCGTCTGAAAGTAGAAACTCGCCCGATTACAACGGTATGTGTATTTTTTGCCTAGGCCATTCTGGTTAAGCGTTTGGAGCAGCAGAAGTGCGAAAAATTTGTTGTCTTCTCAACCATTTCTTAGATTCAAACTCCCATATCTCACGAACGGATTGACCTAACCCAAAAATTCCTATTGCATCTGAAAGTCGAATCTCGCCCGATTACAACGGTATGTGTATTTTTTCCCTAGGCCGTTCTGGTTAAGCGTTTGGAGCAGCAGAAGTGCGAAAAATTTGTGGTCTTCTCAACCATTTCTTAGCTTCAAACTCCCATGTCTCGCGAACGGATTGACCTAACCCAAAAATTCCTGTTGCATCTGAAAGTAGAAACTCGCCCGATTACAACGGTAGGTGTATTTTTTCCCTAGGGCATTCTGGTTAAGCGTTTGGAGTAGAAGAATTGCGAAAAATTTTTTGCCTTCTCACACCATTTCTTGGCTTCAAACTCCCATATCTCGCGAACGGATTGACCTAACCCAAAAATTCCTATTGCATCTGAAAGTAGAAACTCGCCCGATCACAGCGGTATGTGTATTTTTTCCCTAGGCCATTCTGGTTAAGCGTTTGGAGCAGCAGAATTGCGAAAAATTTTCTGCCTTCTCAACCATTTCTTGGCTTCAAACTCCCATATCTCGCGAACGGACTGACCTAACCCAAAAATTCCTGTTGCGTCTGAAAGTAGAAACGCGCCCGATTACAACGGTATGTGTATTTTTTCACTAGGCCAATCTTGTTAAGCGTTTGGAGCAGCAGAAGTGCGAAAAATTTTTTGCCTTCTCAACCATTTCTTGGCTTCAAACTCCCATATCTCGCGAACGGATTAACCTAACCCAAAAATTCCTAATGCATCTGAAAGTAGAAACTCCCCCGATTACAACGGTATGTGTATTTTTTTCCTAGGCCATTTTGGTTGAGCGTTTGGAGCAGCAGAATTGCGAAAAATTTGTTGTCTTCTCAACCATTTCTTAGCTTCAAACTCCCATATCTCGCGAAAGGATTGACCTAACCCAAAAATTCCTATTGCATCTGAAAGTAGAAACTCGCCCGATTACAACAGTATGTGTATTTTTTCCGTAGGCCATTCTGGTTAAGCGTTTGGAGCAGCAGAATTGCGAAAAATTTTTTGCCTTCTCAACCATTTCTTGGCTTCAAACTCCCATATCTCGCGAACGGATTGACCTAACCCAAAAATTCCTGTTGCGTCTGAAAGTAGAAACTCGCCCGATTACAACGGTATGTGTATTTTTTGCCTAGGCCATTCTGGTTAAGCGTTTGGAGCAGCAGAAGTGCGAAAAATTTGTTGTCTTCTCAACCATTTCTTAGCTTCAAACTCCCATATCTCACGAACGGATTGACCTAACCCAAAAATTCCTATTGCATCTGAAAGTCGAATCTCGCCCGATTACAACGGTTTGTGTATTTTTTCCCTAGGCCATTCTGGTTAAGCGTTTGGAGCAGCAGAAGTGCGAAAAATTTGTGGTCTTCTCAACCATTTCTTAGCTTCAAACTCCCATATCTCGCGAACGGATTGACCTAACCCAAAAATTCCTGTTGCATCTGAAAGTAGAAACTCGCCCGATTACAACGGTAGGTGTATTTTTTCCCTAGGCCATTCTGGTTAAGCGTTTGGAGCAGCAGAAGTGCGAAAAATTTGTTGTCTTCTCAACCATTTCTTAGCTTCAAACTCCCATATCTCACGAACGGATTGACCTAACCCAAAAATTCCTATTGCATCTGAAAGTCGAATCTCGCCCGATTACAACGGTTTGTGTATTTTTTCCCTAGGCCATTCTGGTTAAGCGTTTGGAGCAGCAGAAGTGCGAAAAATTTGTGGTCTTCTCAACCATTTCTTAGCTTCAAACTCCCATATCTCGCGAACGGATTGACCTAACCCAAAAATTCCTGTTGCATCTGAAAGTAGAAACTCGCCCGATTACAACGGTATGTGTATTTTTTCCCTAGGCCATTCTGGTTAAGCGTTTGGAGCAGAAGAATTGCGAAAAATTTGTCGCCTTCTCAACCATTTCTTGGCTTCAAACTCCCATATCTCGCGAACGGATTGACCTAACCCAAAAATTCCTATTCCATCTGAAAGTAGAAACTCGCCCGATTACAGCGGTATGTGTATTTTTTGCCTATACCATTCTGGTTAAGCGTTTGGAGCAGCAGAAGTGCGAAAAATTTGTTGTCTTCTCAACCATTTGTTAGCTTCAAACTCCCATATCTCGCGAACGGATTGACCTAACCCAAAAATTGCTATTGCATCTGAAATTCGCATCTCGCACGATTACAACGGTATGTGTATTTTTTCCCTAGGCCATTCTGGTTAAGCGTTTGGAGCAGCAGAATTGCGAAAAATTTGTTGTCTTCTCAACCATTTCTTAGCTTCAAACTCCCATATCTCGCGAACGGATTGACCTAACCCAAAAATTCCTGTTGCATCTGAAAGTAGAAACTCCCCCGATTACAACGGTATGTGTATTTTTTCCCTAGGCCATTCTGGTTAAGCGTTTGGAGCAGCAGAATTGCGAAAAATTTTTTGCCTTCTCAACCATTTCTTGGCTTCAAACTCCCATATCTCGCGAACGGATTGACCTAACCCAAAAATTCCTATTGCATCTGAAAGTAGAAACTCGCCCGATTACAGCGGTATGTGTATTTTTTGCCTATACCATTCTGGTTAAGCGTTTGGAGCAGCAGAATTGCGAAAAATTTTTTGCCTTCTCAACCATTTCTTGGCTTCAAACTCCCATATCTCGCGAACGGATTGACCTAACCCAAAAATTCCTATTGCATCTGAAAGTAGAAACTCGCCCGATTACAGAGGTATGTGTATTTTTTGCCTATACCATTCTGGTTAAGCGTTTGGAGCAGCAGAAGTGCGAAAAATTTGTTGTCTTCTCAACCATTTCTTAGCTTCAAACTCCCATATCTCGCGAACGGATTGACCAAACCCAAAAATTCCTATTGCATCTGAAATTCGAATCTCGCCCGATTACAACGGTATGTGTATTTTTTCCCTAGGCCATTCTGGTTAAGCGTTTGGAGCAGCAGAAGTGCGAAAAATTTGTGGTCTTCTCAACCATTTCTTAGATTCAAACTCCCATATCTCGCGAACGTATTGAACTAACCCAAAAATTCCTGTTGCATCTGAAAGTAGAAACTCGCCCGATTACAACGGTATGTGTATTTTTTCCCTAGGCCATTCTGGTTAAGCGTTTGGAGCAGAAGAATTGCGAAAAATTTTTTGCCTTCTCAACCATTTCTTGGCTTCAAACTCCCATATCTCGCGAACGGATTGACCTAACCCAAAAATTCCTATTGCATCTGAAAGTAGAAACTCGCCCGATTACAACGGTATGTGTATTTTGTCCCTAGGCCATTCTGGTTAAGCGTTTGGAGCAGAAGAATTGCGAAAAATTTGTTGTCTTCTCAACCATTTCTTAGCTTCAAACTCCCATATCTCGCGAACGGATTGACCTAATCGAAAAATTCCTGTTGCATCTGAAAGTAGAAACTCGCCCGATTACAACGGTATGTGTATTTTTTCCCTAGGACATTCTGGTTAAGCGTTTGGAGCAGCAGAAGTGCGAAAAATTTGATGTCTTCTCAACCATTTCTTAGCTTCAAACTCCCATATCTCGCGAACGGATTGACCTAACCCAAAAATTCCTGTTGCATCTGAAAGTAGAAACTCGCCCGATTACAACGGTATGTGTATTTTTTCCCTAGGCCATTCTTGTTAAGCGTTTGGAGCAGCAGAATTGCGAAAAATTTTTTGCCTTCTCAACTATTTCTTGCCTTCAAACTCCCATATCTCGCGAACGGATTGACCTAACCCAAAAATTCCAATGCGTCTGAAAGTAGAAACTCGCCCGATTACAGCGGTATGTGTATTTTTTCCATAGGCCCTTCTGGTTAAGCGTTTGGAGCAGCAGAATTGCGAAAAATTTTCTGCCTTCTCAACCATTTCTTGGCTTCAAACTCCCAAATCTCGCGAACGGATTGACCTAACCCAAAAATTCCTGTTGCGTCTGAAAGTAGAAACTAGCCCGATTACAACGCTATGTGTATTTTTTCCCTAGGCCATTCTTGTTAAGCGTTTGGAGCAGCAGAATTGCGAAAAATTTTTTGCCTTCTCAACCATTTCTTGGCCTCAAACTCCTATATCTCGCGAACGGATTGACCTAACCCAAAAATTCCTATTGCATCTGAAAGTAGAAACTCCCCCGATTACAACGGTATGTGTATTTTTTTCCTAGGCCATTCTGGTTGAGCGTTTGCAGCAGCAGAAGTGCGAAAAATTTGTTGTCTTCTCAACCATTTCTTAGCTTCAAACTCCCATATCTCGCGAACGGATTGACCTAATCGAAAAATTCCTGTTGCATCTGAAAGTAGAAACTCGCCCGATTACAACGGTATGTGTATTTTTTCCCTATACCATTCTGGTTAAGCGTTTGGAGCAGCAGAAGTGCGAAAAATTTGTTGTCTTCTCAACCATTTCTTAGCTTCAATCTCCCATATCTCGCGAACGGATTGACCTAACCCAAAAATTCCTATTGCATCTGAAATTCGAATCTCGCCCGATTACAACGGTATGTGTATTTTTTCCCTAGGCTATTCTGGTTAAGCGTTTGGAGCAGCAGAAGTGCGAAAAATTTGTTGTCTTCTCAACCATTTCTTAGCTTCAAACTCCCATATCTCGCGAACGGATCGACCTAACCCAAAAATTCCTGTTGCATCTGAAAGTAGAAACTCCCCCGATTACAACGGTATGTGTATTTTTTCCCTAGGCCATTCTGGTTAAGCGTTTGGAGCAGCAGAATTGCGAAAAATTTTTTGCCTTCTCAACCATTTCTTGGCTTCAAACTCCCATATCTCGCGAACGGATTGACCTAACCCAAAAATTCCTATTGCATCTGAAAGTAGAAACTCGCCCGATTACAGGGGTATGTGTATTTTTTGCCTATACCATTCTGCTTAAGCGTTTGGAGCAGCAGAAGTGCGAAAAATTTGTGGTCTTCTCAACCATTTCTTAGATTCAAACTCCCATATCTCGCGAACGTATTGACCTAACCCAAAAATTCCTGTTGCATCTGAAAGTAGAAACTCGCCCGATTACAACGGTATGTGTATTTTTTCCCTAGGCCATTCTGGTTAAGCGTTTGGAGCAGAAGAATTGCGAAAAATTTTTCGCCTTCTCAACCATTTGTTGGCTTCAAACTCCCATATCTCGCGAACGGATTGACCTAACCCAAAAATTCCTATTGCATCTGAAAGTAGAAACTCGCCCGATTACAGCGGTATGTGTATTTTTTGCCTATACCATTCTGGTTAAGCGTTTGGAGCAGCAGAAGTGCGAAAAATTTGTTGTCTTCTCAACCATTTCTTAGATTCAAACTCCCATATCTCGCGAACGGATTGACCTAACCCAAAAATTCCTATTGCATCTGAAAGTAGAAACTCGCCCGATTACAACGGTATATGTATTTTGTCCCTAGGCCAATCTGGTTAAGCGTTTGGAGCAGCAGAATTGCGAAAAATTTTTTGCCTTCTCAACCATTTCTTGGCTTCAAACTCCCATATCTCGCGAACGGATTGACCTAACCCAAAAATTCCTTTTGCGTCTGAAAGTAGAAACTCGCCCGATTACAACGGTATGTGTATTTTTTGCCTATACCATTCTGGTTAAGCGTTTGGAGCAGCAGAAGTGCGAAAAATTTGTTGTCTTCTCAACCATTTCTTAGCTTCAAACTCCCATATCTCGCGAACGGATTGACCTAACCCAAAAATTCCTATTGCATCTGAAATTCGAATCTCGCACGATTACAACGGTATGTGTATTTTTTCCCTGGGCCATTCTGGTTAAGCGTTTGGAGCAGCAGAATTGCGAAAAATTTGTTGTCTTCTCAACCATTTCTTAGCTTCAAACTCCCATATCTCGCGAACGGATTGACCTAACCCAAAAATTCCTGTTGCATCTGAAAGTAGAAGCTCACCCGATTACAACGGTATGTGTATTTTTTCCCTAGGCCATTCTTGTTAAGCGTTTGGAGCAGCAGAATTGCGAAAAATTTTTTGCCTTCTCAACTATTTCTTGCCTTCAAACTCCCATATCTCGCGAACGGATTGACCTAACCCAAAAATTCCTATTGCGTCTGAAAGTAGAAACTCGCCCGATTACAGCGGTATGTGTATTTTTTCCCTAGGCCATTCTGGTTAAGCGTTTGGAGCAGCAGAATTGCGAAAAATTTTCTGCCTTCTCAACCATTTCTTGGCTTCAAACTCCCATATCTCGCGAACGGATTGACCTAACCCAAAAATTCCTGTTGCGTCTGAAAGTAGAAACTCGCCCGATTACAACGCTATGTGTATTTTTTCCCTAGGCCATTCTTGTTAAGCGTTTGAAGCAGCAGAATTGCGAAAAATTTTTTGCCTTATCAACCATTTCTTGGCTTCAAACTCCCATATCTCGCGAACGGATTGACCTAACCCAAAAATTCCTATTGCATCTGAAAGTAGAAACTCCCCCGATTACAACGGTATGTGTATTTTTTTCCTAGGCCATTCTGGTTGAGCGTTTGGAGCAGCAGAAGTGCGAAAAATTTGTTGTCTTCTCAACCATTTCTTAGCTTCAAACTCCCATATCTCGCGAACGGATTGACCTAATCGAAAAATTCCTGTTGCATCTGAAAGTAGAAACTCGCCCGATTACAACGGTATGTGTATTTTTTCCCTATACCATTCTGGTTAAGCGTTTGGAGCAGCAGAATTGCGAAAAATTTGTTGTCTTCTCAACCATTTCTTAGCTTCAATCTCCCATATCTCGCGAACGGATTGACCTAACCCAAAAATTCCTATTGCATCTGAAATTCGAATCTCGCCCGATTACAACGGTATGTGTATTTTTTCCCTAGGCCATTCTGGTTAAGCGTTTGGAGCAGCAGAAGTGCGAAAAATTTGTTGTCTTCTCAACCATTTCTTAGATTCAAACTCCCATATCTCGCGAACGTATTGACCTAACCCAAAAATTCCTGTTGCATCTGAAAGTAGAAACTCGCCCGATTACAACGGTATGTGTATTTTTTCCCTAGGCCATTCTGGTTAAGCGTTTGGAGCAGAAGAATTGCGAAAAATTTTTTGCCTTCTCAACCATTTCTTGGCTTCAAACTCCCATATCTCGCGAACGGATTGACCTAACCCAAAAATTCCTATTGCATCTGAAAGTAGAAACTCGCCCGATTACAGCGGTATGTGTATTTTTTCCCTAGGCCATTCTGGTTAAGCGTTTGGAGCAGCAGAATTGCGAAAAATTTTTTGCCTTCTCAACCATTTCTTGGCTTCAAACTCCCATATCTCGCGAACGGATTGACCTAACCCAAAAATTCCTATTGCATCTGAAAGTAGAAACTCGCCCGATTACAGCGGTATGTGTATTTTTTGCCTATACCATTCTGGTTAAGCGTTTGGAGCAGCAGAATTGCGAAAAATTTTTTGCCTTCTCAACCATTTCTTGGCTTCAAACTCCCATATCTCGCGAACGGATTGACCTAACCCAAAAATTCCTATTGCATCTGAAAGTAGAAACTCGCCCGATTACAGCGGTATGTGTATTTTTTGCCTATACCATTCTGGTTAAGCGTTTGGAGCAGCAGAAGTGCGAAAAATTTGTTGTCTTCTCAACCATTTCTTAGCTTCAAACTCCCATATCTCGCGAACGGATTGACCTAACCCAAAAATTCCTATTGCATCTGAAATTCGAATCTCGCCCGATTACAACGGTATGTGTATTTTTTCCCTAGGCCATTCTGCTTAAGCGTTTGGAGCAGCAGAAGTGCGAAAAATTTGTGGTCTTCTCAACCATTTCTTAGATTCAAACTCCCATATCTCGCGAACGTATTGACCTAACCCAAAAATTCCTGTTGCATCTGAAAGTAGAAACTCGCCCGATTACAACGGTATGTGTATTTTTTCCCTAGGCCATTCTGGTTAAGCGTTTGGAGCAGAAGAATTGCGAAAAATTTTTCGCCTTCTCAACCATTTCTTGGCTTCAAACTCCCATATCTCGCGAACGGATTGACCTAACCCAAAAATTCCTATTGCATCTGAAAGTAGAAACTCGCCCGATTACAGCGGTATGTGTATTTTTTGCCTATACCATTCTGGTTAAGCGTTTCGAGCAGCAGAAGTGCGAAAAATTTGTTGTCTTCTCAACCATTTCTTAGATTCAAACTCCCATATCTCGCGAACGGATTGACCTAACCCAAAAATTCCTATTGCATCTGAAAGTAGAAACTCGCCCGATTACAACGGTATATGTATTTTGTCCCTAGGCCAATCTGGTTAAGCGTTTGGAGCAGCAGAATTGCGAAAAATTTTTTGCCTTCTCAACCATTTCTTGGCTTCAAACTCCCATATCTCGCGAACGGATTGACCTAACCCAAAAATTCCTTTTGCGTCTGAAAGTAGAAACTCGCCCGATTACAACGGTATGTGCATTTTTTGCCTATACCATTCTGGTTAAGCGTTTGGAGCAACAGAAGTGCGAAAAATTTGTTGTCTTCTCAACCATTTCTTAGCTTCAAACTCCCATATCTCGCGAACGGATTGACCTAACCCAAAAATTCCTATTGCATCTGAAATTCGAATCTCGCACGATTACAACGGTATGTGTATTTTTTCCCTAGGCCATTCTGGTTAAGCGTTTGGAGCAGCAGAATTGCGAAAAATTTGTTGTCTTCTCAACCATTTCTTAGCTTCAAACTCCCATATCTCGCGAACGGATTGACCTAGCCCAAAAATTCCTGTTGCATCTGAAAGTAGAAACTCCCCCGATTACAACGGTATGTGTATTTTTTCCGTAGGCCATTCTGGTTAAGCGTTTGGAGCAGCAGAATTGCGAAAAATTTTTTGCCTTCTCAACCATTTCTTGGCTTCAAACTCCCATATCTCGCGAACGGATTGACCTAACCCAAAAATTCCTATTGCATCTGAAAGTAGAAACTCGCCCGATTACAGCGGTATGTGTATTTTTTGCCTATACCATTCTGGTTAAGCGTTTGGAGCAGCAGAATTGCGAAAAATTTTTTGCCTTCTCAACCATTTCTTGGCTTCAAACTCCCATATCTCGCGAACGGATCGACCTAACCCAAAAATTCCTATTGCATCTGAAAGTAGAAACTCGCCCGATTACAGCGGTATGTGTATTTTTTGCCTATACCATTCTGGTTAAGCGTTTGGAGCAGCAGAAGTGCGAAAAATTTGTTGTCTTCTCAACCATTTCTTAGCTTCAAACTCCCATATCTCGCGAACGGATTGACCTAACCCAAAAATTCCTATTGCATCTGAAATTCGAATCTCGCCCGATTACAACGGTATGTGTATTTTTTCCCTAGGCCATTCTGCTTAAGCGTTTGGAGCAGCAGAAGTGCGAAAAATTTGTTGTCTTCTCAACCATTTCTTAGATTCAAACTCCCATATCTCGCGAACGTATTGACCTAACCCAAAAATTCCTGTTGCATCTGAAAGTAGAAACTCGCCCGATTACAACGGTATGTGTATTTTTTCCCTAGGCCATTCTGGTTAAGCGTTTGGAGCAGAAGAATTGCGAAAAATTTTTCGCCTTCTCAACCATTTCTTGGCTTCAAACTCCCATATCTCGCGAACGGATTGACCTAACCCAAAAATTCCTATTGCATCTGAAAGTAGAAACTCGCCCGATTACAGCGGTATGTGTATTTTTTGCCTATACCATTCTGGTTAAGCGTTTGGAGCAGCAGAAGTGCGAAAAATTTGTTGTCTTCTCAAGCATTTCTTAGATTCAAACTCCCATATCTCGCGAACGGATTGACCTAACCCAAAAATTCCTATTGCATCTGAAAGTAGAAACTCGCCCGATTACAGCGGTATGTGTATTTTTTGCCTATACCATTCTGGTTAAGCGTTTGGAGCAGCAGAATTGCGAAAAATTTTTTGCCTTCTCAACCATTTCTTGGCTTCAAACTCCCATATCTCGCGAACGGATTGACCTAACCCAAAAATTCCTATTGCATCTGAAAGTAGAAACTCGCCCGATTACAGCGGTATGTGTATTTTTTGCCTATACTATTCTGGTTAAGCGTTTGGAGCAGCAGAAGTGCGAAAAATTTGTTGTCTTCTCAACCATTTCTTAGCTTCAAACTCCCATATCTCGCGAACGGATTGACCTAACCCAAAAATTCCTATTGCATCTGAAATTCGAATCTCGCCCGATTACAACGGTATGTGTATTTTTTCCCTAGGCTATTCTGGTTAAGCGTTTGGAGCAGCAGAAGTGCGAAAAATTTGTTGTCTTCTCAACCATTTCTTAGATTCAAACTCCCATATCTCGCGAACGTATTGACCTAACCCAAAAATTCCTGTTGCATCTGAAAGTAGAAACTCGCCCGATTACAACGGTATGTGTATTTTTTCCCTAGGTCATTCTGGTTAAGCGTTTGGAGCAGAAGAATTGCGAAAAATTTTTTGCCTTCTCAACCATTTCTTGGCTTCAAACTCCCATATCTCGCGAACGGATTGACCTAACCCAAAAATTCCTGTTGCGTCTGAAAGTAGAAACTCGCCCGATTACAACGGTATGTGTATTTTTTGCCTATACCATTCTGGTTAAGCGTTTGGAGCAGCAGAAGTGCGAAAAATTTGTTGTCTTCTCAACCATTTCTTAGCTTCAAACTCCCATATCTCGCGAACGGATTGACCTAACCCAAAAATTCCTATTGCATCTGAAATTCGAATCTCGCACGATTACAACGGAATGTGTATTTTTTCCCTAGGCCATTCTGGTTAAGCGTTTGGAGCAGCAGAATTGCGAAAAATTTGTTGTCTTCTCAACCATTTCTTAGCTTCAAACTCCCATATCTCGCGAACGGATCGACCTAACCCAAAAATTCCTGTTGCATCTGAAAGTAGAAACTCCCCCGATTACAACGGTATGTGTATTTTTTCCCTAGGCCATTCTGGTTAAGCGTTTGGAGCAGCAGAATTGCGAAAAATTTTTTGCCTTCTCAACCATTTCTTGGCTTCAAACTCCCATATCTCGCGAACGGATTGACCTAACCCAAAAATTCCTATTGCATCTGAAAGTAGAAACTCGCCCGATTACAGCGGTATGTGTATTTTTTGCCTATACCATTCTGCTTAAGCGTTTGGAGCAGCAGAAGTGCGAAAAATTTGTGGTCTTCTCAACCATTTCTTAGATCCAAACTCCCATATCTCACGAACGTATTGACCTAACCCAAAAATTCCTGTTGCATCTGAAAGTAGAAACTCGCCCGATTACAACGGTATGTGTATTTTTTCCCTAGGCCATTCTGGTTAAGCGTTTGGAGCAGAAGAATTGCGAAAAATTTTTCGCCTTCTCAACCATTTCTTGGCTTCAAACTCCCATATCTCGCGAACGGATTGACCTAACCCAAAAATTCCTATTGCATCTGAAAGTAGAAACTCGCCCGATTACAGCGGTATGTGTATTTTTTGCCTATACCATTCTGGTTAAGCGTTTGGAGCAGCAGAAGTGCGAAAAATTTGTTGTCTTCTCAACCATTTCTTAGATTCAAACTCCCATATCTCGCGAACGGATTGACCTAACCCAAAAATTCCTATTGCATCTGAAAGTAGAAACTCGCCCGATTACAACGGTATATGTATTTTGTCCCTAGGCCAATCTGGTTAAGCGTTTGGAGCAGCAGAATTGCGAAAAATTTTTTGCCTTCTCAACCATTTCTTGGCTTCAAACTCCCATATCTCGCGAACGGATTGACCTAACCCAAAAATTCCTTTTGCGTCTGAAAGTAGAAACTCGCCCGATTACAACGGTATGTGTATTTTTTCCCTGGGCCATTCTGGTTAAGCGTTTGGAGCAGCAGAATTGCGAAAAATTTGTTGTCTTCTCAACCATTTCTTAGCTTCAAACTCCCATATCTCGCGAACGGATTGACCTAACCCAAAAATTCCTGTTGCATCTGAAAGTAGAAGCTCACCCGATTACAACGGTATGTGTATTTTTTCCCTAGGCCATTCTTGTTAAGCGTTTGGAGCAGCAGAATTGCGAAAAATTTTTTGCCTTCTCAACTATTTCTTGCCTTCAAACTCCCATATCTCGCGAACGGATTGACCTAACCCAAAAATTCCTATTGCGTCTGAAAGTAGAAACTCGCCCGATTACAGCGGTATGTGTATTTTTTCCCTAGGCCATTCTGGTTAAGCGTTTGGAGCAGCAGAATTGCGAAAAATTTTCTGCCTTCTCAACCATTTCTTGGCTTCAAACTCCCATATCTCGCGAACGGATTGACCTAACCCAAAAATTCCTGTTGCGTCTGAAAGTAGAAACTCGCCCGATTACAACGCTATGTGTATTTTTTCCCTAGGCCATTCTTGTTAAGCGTTTGGAGCAGCAGAATTGCGAAAAATTTTTTGCCTTCTCAACCATTTCTTGGCTTCAAACTCCCATATCTCGCGAACGGATTGACCTAACCCAAAAATTCCTATTGCATCTGAAAGTAGAAACTCCCCCGATTACAACGGTATGTGTATTTTTTTCCTAGGCCATTCTGGTTGAGCGTTTGGAGCAGCAGAAGTGCGAAAAATTTGTTGTCTTCTCAACCATTTCTTAGCTTCAAACTCCCATATCTCGCGAACGGATTGACCTAATCGAAAAATTCCTGTTGCATCTGAAAGTAGAAACTCGCCCGATTACAACGGTATGTGTATTTTTTCCCTATACCATTCTGGTTAAGCGTTTGGAGCAGCAGAATTGCGAAAAATTTGTTGTCTTCTCAACCATTTCTTAGATTCAAACTCCCATATCTCGCGAACGTATTGACCTAACCCAAAAATTCCTGTTGCATCTGAAAGTAGAAACTCGCCCGATTACAACGGTATGTGTATTTTTTCCCTAGGCCATTCTGGTTAAGCGTTTGGAGCAGAAGAATTGCGAAAAATTTTTTGCCTTCTCAACCATTTCTTGGCTTCAAACTCCCATATCTCGCGAACGGATTGACCTAACCCAAAAATTCCTATTGCATCTGAAAGTAGAAACTCGCCCGATTACAGCGGTATGTGTATTTTTTCCCTAGGCCATTCTGGTTAAGCGTTTGGAGCAGCAGAATTGCGAAAAATTTTTTGCCTTCTCAACCATTTCTTGGCTTCAAACGCCCATATCTCGCGAACGGATTGACCTAACCCAAAAATTCCTATTGCATCTGAAAGTAGAAACTCGCCCGATTACAGCGGTATGTGTATTTTTTGCCTATACCATTCTGGTTAAGCGTTTGGAGCAGCAGAAGTGCGAAAAATTTGTTGTCTTCTCAACCATTTCTTAGCTTCAAACTCCCATATCTCGCGAACGGATTGACCTAACCCAAAAATTCCTATTGCATCTGAAATTCGAATCTCGCCCGATTACAACGGTATGTGTATTTTTTCCCTAGGCCATTCTGCTTAAGCGTTTGGAGCAGCAGAAGTGCGAAAAATTTGTGGTCTTCTCAACCATTTCTTAGATTCAAACTCCCATATCTCGCGAACGTATTGACCTAACCCAAAAATTCCTGTTGCATCTGAAAGTAGAAACTCGCCCGATTACAACGGTATGTGTATTTTTTCCCTAGGCCATTCTGGTTAAGCGTTTGGAGCAGAAGAATTGCGAAAAATTTTTCGCCTTCTCAACCATTTCTTGGCTTCAAACTCCCATATCTCGCGAACGGATTGACCTAACCCAAAAATTCCTATTGCATCTGAAAGTAGAAACTCGCCCGATTACAACGGTGTATGTATTTTGTCATTAGGCCAATCTGGTTAAGCGTTTGGAGCAGCAGAATTGCGAAAAATTTTTTGCCTTCTCAACCATTTCTTGGCTTCAAACTCCCATATCTCGCGAACGGATTGACCTAACCCAAAAATTCCTTTTGCGTCTGAAAGTAGAAACTCGCCCGATTACAACGGTATGTGTATTTTTTGCCTATACCATTCTGGTTAAGCGTTTGGAGCAGCAGAAGTGCGAAAAATTTGTTGTCTTCTCAACCATTTCTTAGATTCAAACTCCCATATCTCGCGAACGGATTGACCTAACCCAAAAATTCCTATTGCATCTGAAAGTAGAAACTCGCCCGATTACAACGGTATATGTATTTTGTCCCTAGGCCAATCTGGTTAAGCGTTTGGAGCAGCAGAATTGCGAAAAATTTTTTGCCTTCTCAACAATTTCTTGGCTTCAAACTCCCATATCTCGCGAACGGATTGACCTAACCCAAAAATTCCTTTTGCGTCTGAAAGTAGAAACTCGCCCGATTACAACGGTATGTGTATTTTTTGCCTATACCATTCTGGTTAAGCGTTTGGAGCAGCAGAAGTGCGAAAAATTTGTTGTCTTCTCAACCATTTCTTAGCTTCAAACTCCCATATCTCGCGAACGGATTGACCTAACCCAAAAATTCCTATTGCATCTGAAATTCGAATCTCGCACGATTACAACGGTATGTGTATTTTTTCCCTAGGCCATTCTGGTTAAGCGTTTGGAGCAGCAGAATTGCGAAAAATTTGTTGTCTTCTCAACCATTTCTTAGCTTCAAACTCCCATATCTCGCGAACGGATCGACCTAACCCAAAAATTCCTGTTGCATCTGAAAGTAGAAACTCCCCCGATTACAACGGTATGTGTATTTTTTCCCTAGGCCATTCTGGTTAAGCGTTTGGAGCAGCAGAATTGCGAAAAATTTTTTGCCTTCTCAACCATTTCTTAGCTTCAAACTCCCATATCTCGCGAACGGATTGACCTAACCCAAAAATTCCTTTTGCGTCTGAAAGTAGAAACTCGCCCGATTACAACGGTATGTGTATTTTTTGCCTATACCATTCTGGTTAAGCGTTTGGAGCAGCAGAAGTGCGAAAAATTTGTTGTCTTCTCAACCATTTCTTAGATTCAAACTCCCATATCTCGCGAACGGATTGACCTAACCCAAAAATTCCTATTGCATCTGAAAGTAGAAACTCGCCCGATTACAACGGTATATGTATTTTGTCCCTAGGCCAATCTGGTTAAGCGTTTGGAGCAGCAGAATTGCGAAAAATTTTTTGCCTTCTCAACAATTTCTTGGCTTCAAACTCCCATATCTCGCGAACGGATTGACCTAACCCAAAAATTCCTTTTGCGTCTGAAAGTAGAAACTCGCCCGATTACAACGGTATGTGTATTTTTTGCCTATACCATTCTGGTTAAGCGTTTGGAGCAGCAGAAGTGCGAAAAATTTGTTGTCTTCTCAACCATTTCTTAGCTTCAAACTCCCATATCTCGCGAACGGATTGACCTAACCCAAAAATTCCTATTGCATCTGAAATTCGAATCTCGCACGATTACAACGGTATGTGTATTTTTTCCCTAGGCCATTCTGGTTAAGCGTTTGGAGCAGCAGAATTGCGAAAAATTTGTTGTCTTCTCAACCATTTCTTAGCTTCAAACTCCCATATCTCGCGAACGGATCGACCTAACCCAAAAATTCCTGTTGCATCTGAAAGTAGAAACTCCCCCGATTACAACGGTATGTGTATTTTTTCCCTAGGCCATTCTGGTTAAGCGTTTGGAGCAGCAGAATTGCGAAAAATTTTTTGCCTTCTCAACCATTTCTTGGCTTCAAACTCCCATATCTCGCGAACGGATTGACCTAACCCAAAAATTCCTATTGCATCTGAAAGTAGAAACTCGCCCGATTACAGCGGTATGTGTATTTTTTGCCTATACCATTCTGGTTAAGCGTTTGGAGCAGCAGAAGTGCGAAAAATTTGTTGTCTTCTCAACCATTTCTTAGCTTCAAACTCCCATATCTCGCGAACGGATTGACCTAACCCAAAAATTCCTATTGCATCTGAAATTCGAATCTCGCCCGATTACAACGGTATGTGTATTTTTTCCCTAGGCCATTCTGCTTAAGCGTTTAGAGCAGCAGAAGTGCGAAAAATTTGTGGTCTTCTCAACCATTTCTTAGATTCAAACTCCCATATCTCGCGAACGTATTGACCTAACCCAAAAATTCCTGTTGCATCTGAAAGTAGAAACTCGCCCGATTACAACGGTATGTGTATTTTTTCCCTAGGCCATTCTGGTTAAGCGTTTGGAGCAGAAGAATTGCGAAAAATTTTTCGCCTTCTCAACCATTTCTTGGCTTCAAACTCCCATATCTCGCGAACGGATTGACCTAACCCAAAAATTCCTATTGCATCTGAAAGTAGAAACTCGCCCGATTACAGCGGTATGTGTATTTTTTGCCTATACCATTCTGGTTAAGCGTTTGGAGCAGCAGAAGTGCGAAAAATTTGTTGTCTTCTCAACCATTTCTTAGATTCAAACTCCCATATCTCGCGAACGGATTGACCTAACCCAAAAATTCCTATTGCATCTGAAAGTAGAAACTCGCCCGATTACAACGGTATATGTATTTTGTCCCTAGGCCAATCTGGTTAAGCGTTTGGAGCAGCAGAATTG
The DNA here is from genome assembly GCF_051014685.1 of Ptiloglossa arizonensis. Classification (NCBI taxonomy): domain Eukaryota; kingdom Metazoa; phylum Arthropoda; class Insecta; order Hymenoptera; family Colletidae; genus Ptiloglossa; species Ptiloglossa arizonensis. The sequence continues at coordinate 188,330 of NW_027478630.1, forward strand.
CGAAAAATTTTTTGCCTTCTCAACCATTTCTTGGCTTCAAACTCCCATATCTCGCGAACGGATTGACCTAACCCAAAAATTCCTTTTGCGTCTGAAAGTAGAAACTCGCCCGATTACAACGGTATGTGCATTTTTTGCCTATACCATTCTGGTTAAGCGTTTGGAGCAACAGAAGTGCGAAAAATTTGTTGTCTTCTCAACCATTTCTTAGCTTCAAACTCCCATATCTCGCGAACGGATTGACCTAACCCAAAAATTCCTATTGCATCTGAAATTCGAATCTCGCACGATTACAACGGTATGTGTATTTTTTCCCTAGGCCATTCTGGTTAAGCGTTTGGAGCAGCAGAATTGCGAAAAATTTGTTGTCTTCTCAACCATTTCTTAGCTTCAAACTCCCATATCTCGCGAACGGATTGACCTAGCCCAAAAATTCCTGTTGCATCTGAAAGTAGAAACTCCCCCGATTACAACGGTATGTGTATTTTTTCCCTAGGCCATTCTGGTTAAGCGTTTGGAGCAGCAGAATTGCGAAAAATTTTTTGCCTTCTCAACCATTTCTTGGCTTCAAACTCCCATATCTCGCGAACGGATTGACCTAACCCAAAAATTCCTATTGCATCTGAAAGTAGAAACTCGCCCGATTACAGCGGTATGTGTATTTTTTGCCTATACCATTCTGGTTAAGCGTTTGGAGCAGCAGAATTGCGAAAAATTTTTTGCCTTCTCAACCATTTCTTGGCTTCAAACTCCCATATCTCGCGAACGGATTGACCTAACCCAAAAATTCCTATTGCATCTGAAAGTAGAAACTCGCCCGATTACAGCGGTATGTGTATTTTTTGCCTATACCATTCTGGTTAAGCGTTTGGAGCAGCAGAAGTGCGAAAAATTTGTTGTCTTCTCAACCATTTCTTAGCTTCAAACTCCCATATCTCGCGAACGGATTGACCTAACCCAAAAATTCCTATTGCATCTGAAATTCGAATCTCGCCCGATTACAACGGTATGTGTATTTTTTCCCTAGGCCATTCTGCTTAAGCGTTTGGAGCAGCAGAAGTGCGAAAAATTTGTGGTCTTCTCAACCATTTCTTAGATTCAAACTCCCATATCTCGCGAACGTATTGACCTAACCCAAAAATTCCTGTTGCATCTGAAAGTAGAAACTCGCCCGATTACAACGGTATGTGTATTTTTTCCCTAGGCCATTCTGGTTAAGCGTTTGGAGCAGAAGAATTGCGAAAAATTTTTCGCCTTCTCAACCATTTCTTGGCTTCAAACTCCCATATCTCGCGAACGGATTGACCTAACCCAAAAATTCCTATTGCATCTGAAAGTAGAAACTCGCCCGATTACAGCGGTATGTGTATTTTTTGCCTATACCATTCTGGTTAAGCGTTTGGAGCAGCAGAAGTGCGAAAAATTTGTTGTCTTCTCAACCATTTCTTAGATTCAAACTCCCATATCTCGCGAACGGATTGACCTAACCCAAAAATTCCTATTGCATCTGAAAGTAGAAACTCGCCCGATTACAACGGTATATGTATTTTGTCCCTAGGCCAATCTGGTTAAGCGTTTGGAGCAGCAGAATTGCGAAAAATTTTTTGCCTTCTCAACCATTTCTTGGCTTCAAACTCCCATATCTCGCGAACGGATTGACCTAACCCAAAAATTCCTTTTGCGTCTGAAAGTAGAAACTCGCCCGATTACAACGGTATGTGCATTTTTTGCCTATACCATTCTGGTTAAGCGTTTGGAGCAACAGAAGTGCGAAAAATTTGTTGTCTTCTCAACCATTTCTTAGCTTCAAACTCCCATATCTCGCGAACGGATTGACCTAACCCAAAAATTCCTATTGCATCTGAATTTCGAATCTCGCACGATTACAACGGTATGTGTATTTTTTCCCTAGGCCATTCTGGTTAAGCGTTTGGAGCAGCAGAATTGCGAAAAATTTGTTGTCTTCTCAACCATTTCTTAGCTTCAAACTCCCATATCTCGCGAACGGATTGACCTAGCCCAAAAATTCCTGTTGCATCTGAAAGTAGAAACTCCCCCGATTACAACGGTATGTGTATTTTTTCCCTAGGCCATTCTGGTTAAGCGTTTGGAGCAGCAGAATTGCGAAAAATTTTTTGCCTTCTCAACCATTTCTTGGCTTCAAACTCCCATATCTCGCGAACGGATTGACCTAACCCAAAAATTCCTATTGCATCTGAAAGTAGAAACTCGCCCGATTACAGCGGTATGTGTATTTTTTGCCTATACCATTCTGGTTAAGCGTTTGGAGCAGCAGAATTGCGAAAAATTTTTTGCCTTCTCAACCATTTCTTGGCTTCAAACTCCCATATCTCGCGAACGGATTGACCTAACCCAAAAATTCCTATTGCATCTGAAAGTAGAAACTCGCCCGATTACAGCGGTATGTGTATTTTTTGCCTATACTATTCTGGTTAAGCGTTTGGAGCAGCAGAAGTGCGAAAAATTTGTTGTCTTCTCAACCATTTCTTAGCTTCAAACTCCCATATCTCGCGAACGGATTGACCTAACCCAAAAATTCCTATTGCATCTGAAATTCGAATCTCGCCCGATTACAACGGTATGTGTATTTTTTCCCTAGGCCATTCTGGTTAAGCGTTTGGAGCAGCAGAAGTGCGAAAAATTTGTGGTCTTCTCAACCATTTCTTAGATTCAAACTCCCATATCTCGCGAACGTATTGACCTAACCCAAAAATTCCTGTTGCATCTGAAAGTAGAAACTCGCCCGATTACAGCGGTATGTGTATTTTTTCCCTAGGCCATTCTGGTTAAGCGTTTGGAGCAGCAGAATTGCGAAAAATTTTTTGCCTTCTCAACCATTTCTTGGCTTCAAACTCCCATATCTCGCGAACGGATTGACCTAACCCAAAAATTCCTCTTGCATCTGAAAGTAGAAACTCGCCCGATTACAACCGTATGTGTATTTTTTCCCTAGACCATTCTGGTTAAGCGTTTGGAGCAGCAGAAGTGCGAAAAATTTGTTGTCTTCTCAACCATTTCTTAGCTTCAAACTCCCATATCTCGCGAACGGATTGACCTAACCCAAAAATTCCTATTGCATCTGAAATTCGAATCTCGCCCGATTACAACGGTATGTGTATTTTTTCCCTAGGCCATTCTGCTTAAGCGTTTGGAGCAGCAGAAGTGCGAAAAATTTGTGGTCTTCTCAACCATTTCTTAGATTCAAACTCCCATATCTCGCGAACGTATTGACCTAACCCAAAAATTCCTATTGCATCTGAAAGTAGAAACTCGCCCGATTACAACGGTATATGTATTTTGTCCCTAGGCCAATCTGGTTAAGCGTTTGGAGCAGCAGAATTGCGAAAAATTTTTTGCCTTCTCAACCATTTCTTGGCTTCAAACTCCCATATCTCGCGAACGGATTGACCTAACCCAAAAATTCCTTTTGCGTCTGAAAGTAGAAACTCGCCCGATTACAACGGTATGTGCATTTTTTGCCTATACCATTCTGGTTAAGCGTTTGGAGCAACAGAAGTGCGAAAAATTTGTTGTCTTCTCAACCATTTCTTAGCTTCAAACTCCCATATCTCGCGAACGGATTGACCTAACCCAAAAATTCCTATTGCATCTGAAATTCGAATCTCGCACGATTACAACGGTATGTGTATTTTTTCCCTAGGCCATTCTGGTTAAGCGTTTGGAGCAGCAGAATTGCGAAAAATTTGTTGTCTTCTCAACCATTTCTTAGCTTCAAACTCCCATATCTCGCGAACGGATTGACCTAGCCCAAAAATTCCTGTTGCATCTGAAAGTAGAAACTCCCCCGATTACAACGGTATGTGTATTTTTTCCCTAGGCCATTCTGGTTAAGCGTTTGGAGCAGCAGAATTGCGAAAAATTTTTTGCCTTCTCAACCATTTCTTGGCTTCAAACTCCCATATCTCGCGAACGGATTGACCTAACCCAAAAATTCCTATTGCATCTGAAAGTAGAAACTCGCCCGATTACAGCGGTATGTGTATTTTTTGCCTATACCATTCTGGTTAAGCGTTTGGAGCAGCAGAATTGCGAAAAATTTTTTGCCTTCTCAACCATTTCTTGGCTTCAAACTCCCATATCTCGCGAACGGATTGACCTAACCCAAAAATTCCTATTGCATCTGAAAGTAGAAACTCGCCCGATTACAGCGGTATGTGTATTTTTTGCCTATACCATTCTGGTTAAGCGTTTGGAGCAGCAGAAGTGCGAAAAATTTGTTGTCTTCTCAACCATTTCTTAGCTTCAAACTCCCATATCTCGCGAACGGATTGACCTAACCCAAAAATTCCTATTGCATCTGAAATTCGAATCTCGCCCGATTACAACGGTATGTGTATTTTTTCCCTAGGCCATTCTGCTTAAGCGTTTGGAGCAGCAGAAGTGCGAAAAATTTGTGGTCTTCTCAACCATTTCTTAGATTCAAACTCCCATATCTCGCGAACGTATTGACCTAACCCAAAAATTCCTGTTGCATCTGAAAGTAGAAACTCGCCCGATTACAACGGTATGTGTATTTTTTCCCTAGGCCATTCTGGTTAAGCGTTTGGAGCAGAAGAATTGCGAAAAATTTTTCGCCTTCTCAACCATTTCTTGGCTTCAAACTCCCATATCTCGCGAACGGATTGACCTAACCCAAAAATTCCTATTGCATCTGAAAGTAGAAACTCGCCCGATTACAGCGGTATGTGTATTTTTTGCCTATACCATTCTGGTTAAGCGTTTGGAGCAGCAGAAGTGCGAAAAATTTGTTGTCTTCTCAACCATTTCTTAGATTCAAACTCCCATATCTCGCGAACGGATTGACCTAACCCAAAAATTCCTATTGCATCTGAAAGTAGAAACTCGCCCGATTACAACGGTATATGTATTTTGTCCCTAGGCCAATCTGGTTAAGCGTTTGGAGCAGCAGAATTGCGAAAAATTTTTTGCCTTCTCAACCATTTCTTGGCTTCAAACTCCCATATCTCGCGAACGGATTGACCTAACCCAAAAATTCCTTTTGCGTCTGAAAGTAGAAACTCGCCCGATTACAACGGTATGTGCATTTTTTGCCTATACCATTCTGGTTAAGCGTTTGGAGCAACAGAAGTGCGAAAAATTTGTTGTCTTCTCAACCATTTCTTAGCTTCAAACTCCCATATCTCGCGAACGGATTGACCTAACCCAAAAATTCCTATTGCATCTGAATTTCGAATCTCGCACGATTACAACGGTATGTGTATTTTTTCCCTAGGCCATTCTGGTTAAGCGTTTGGAGCAGCAGAATTGCGAAAAATTTGTTGTCTTCTCAACCATTTCTTAGCTTCAAACTCCCATATCTCGCGAACGGATTGACCTAGCCCAAAAATTCCTGTTGCATCTGAAAGTAGAAACTCCCCCGATTACAACGGTATGTGTATTTTTTCCCTAGGCCATTCTGGTTAAGCGTTTGGAGCAGCAGAATTGCGAAAAATTTTTTGCCTTCTCAACCATTTCTTGGCTTCAAACTCCCATATCTCGCGAACGGATTGACCTAACCCAAAAATTCCTATTGCATCTGAAAGTAGAAACTCGCCCGATTACAGCGGTATGTGTATTTTTTGCCTATACCATTCTGGTTAAGCGTTTGGAGCAGCAGAATTGCGAAAAATTTTTTGCCTTCTCAACCATTTCTTGGCTTCAAACTCCCATATCTCGCGAACGGATTGACCTAACCCAAAAATTCCTATTGCATCTGAAAGTAGAAACTCGCCCGATTACAGCGGTATGTGTATTTTTTGCCTATACTATTCTGGTTAAGCGTTTGGAGCAGCAGAAGTGCGAAAAATTTGTTGTCTTCTCAACCATTTCTTAGCTTCAAACTCCCATATCTCGCGAACGGATTGACCTAACCCAAAAATTCCTATTGCATCTGAAATTCGAATCTCGCCCGATTACAACGGTATGTGTATTTTTTCCCTAGGCCATTCTGGTTAAGCGTTTGGAGCAGCAGAAGTGCGAAAAATTTGTGGTCTTCTCAACCATTTCTTAGATTCAAACTCCCATATCTCGCGAACGTATTGACCTAACCCAAAAATTCCTGTTGCATCTGAAAGTAGAAACTCGCCCGATTACAGCGGTATGTGTATTTTTTCCCTAGGCCATTCTGGTTAAGCGTTTGGAGCAGCAGAATTGCGAAAAATTTTTTGCCTTCTCAACCATTTCTTGGCTTCAAACTCCCATATCTCGCGAACGGATTGACCTAACCCAAAAATTCCTCTTGCATCTGAAAGTAGAAACTCGCCCGATTACAACCGTATGTGTATTTTTTCCCTAGACCATTCTGGTTAAGCGTTTGGAGCAGCAGAAGTGCGAAAAATTTGTTGTCTTCTCAACCATTTCTTAGCTTCAAACTCCCATATCTCGCGAACGGATTGACCTAATCGAAAAATTCCTGTTGCATCTGAAAGTAGAAACTCGCCCGATTACAACGGTATGTGTATTTTTTCCCTAGGACATTCTGGTTAAGCGTTTAGAGCAGCAGAAGTGCGAAAAATTTGATGTCTTCTCAACCATTTCTTAGCTTCAAACTCCCATATCTCGCGAACGGATTGACCTAACCCAAAAATTCCTGTTGCATCTGAAAGTAGAAGCTCACCCGATTACAACGGTATGTGTATTTTTTCCCTAGGCCATTCTTGTTAAGCGTTTGGAGCAGCAGAATTGCGAAAAATTTTTTGCCTTCTCAACTATTTCTTGGCTTCAAACTCCCATATCTCGCGAACGGATTGACCTAACCCAAAAATTCCTATTGCGTCTGAAAGTAGAAACTCGCCCGATTACAGCGGTATGTGTATTTTTTCCCTAGGCCATTCTTGTTAAGCGTTTGGAGCAGCAGAATTGCGAAAAATTTTTTGCCTTCTCAACCATTTCTTGGCTTCAAACTCCCATATCTCGCGAACGGATTGACCTAACCCAAAAATTCCTATTGCATCTGAAAGTAGAAACTCCCCCGATTACAACGGTATGTTTTTTTTTTCCTAGGCCATTCTGGATGAGCGTTTGGAGCAGCAGAAGTGCGAAAAATTTGTTGTCTTCTCAACCATTTCTTAGCTTCAAACTCCCATATCTCGCGAACGGATTGACCTAATCGAAAAATTCCTGTTGCATCTGAAAGTAGAAACTCGCCCGATTACAACGGTATGTGTATTTTTTCCCTATACCATTCTGGTTAAGCGTTTGGAGCAGCAGAAGTGCGAAAAATTTGTTGTCTTCTCAAGCATTTCTTAGATTCAAACTCCCATATCTCGCGAACGTATTGACCTAACCCAAAAATTCCTGTTGCATCTGAAAGTAGAAACTCGCCCGATTACAACGGTATGTGTATTTTTTCCCTAGGCCATTCTTGTTAAGCGTTTGGAGCAGCAGAATTGCGAAAAATTTTTTGCCTTCTCAACCATTTCTTGGCTTCAAACTCCCATATCTCGCGAACGGATTGACCTAACCCAAAAATTCCTATTGCATCTGAAAGTAGAAACTCCCCCGATTACAACGGTATGTGTATTTTTTTCCTAGGCCATTCTGGTTGAGCGTTTGGAGCAGCAGAAGTGCGAAAAATTTGTGGTCTTCTCAACCATTTCTTAGCTTCAAACTCCCATATCTCGCGAACGGATTGACCTAACCCAAAAATTCCTGTTGCATCTGAAAGTAGAAACTCGCCCGATTACAACGTTATGTGTATTTTTTCCCTAGGGCATTCTGGTTAAGCGTTTCTAGCAGAAGAATTGCGAAAAATTTTTTGCCTTCTCAACCATTTCTTGGCTTCAAACTCCCATATCTCGCGAACGGATTGACCTAACCCAAAAATTCCTATTGCGTCTGAAAGTACAAACTCGCCCGATTACAACGGTGTGTGTATTTTTTCCCTAGGCCATTCTGGTTAAGCGTTTGGAGCAGCAGAATTGCGAAAAATTTGTTGTCTTCTCAACCATTTCTTAGCGTCAAACTCCCATATCTCGCAAACGGATTGATCTAACCCAAAAATTCCTGTTGCATCTGAAAGTAGAAACTCCCCCGATTACAACGGTATGTGAATTTTTTTCCTAGGCCATTCTGGTTGAGCGTTTGGAGCAGCAGAAGTGCGAAAAATTTGTGGTCTTCTCAACCATTTCTTAGCTTCAAACTCCCATATCTCGCGAACGGATTGACCTAACCCAAAAATTCCTGTTGCATCTGAAAGTAGAAACTCGCCCGATTACAACGTTATGTGTATTTTTTCCCTAGGGCATTCTGGTTAAGCGTTTGGAGCAGAAGAATTGCGAAAAATTTTTTGCCTTCTCAACCATTTCTTGGCTTCAAACTCCCATATCTCGCGAACGGATTGACCTAACCCAAAAATTCCTATTGCGTCTGAAAGTACAAACTCGCCCGATTACAACGGTGTGTGTATTTTTCCCTAGGCCATTCTGGTTAAGCGTTTGGAGCAGCAGAATTGCGAAAAATTTGTTGTCTTCTCAACCATTTCTTAGCTTCAAACTCCCATATCTCGCGAACGGATTGACCTAACCCAAAAATTCCTGTTGCGTCTGAAAGTAGAAACTCGCCCGATTACAACGGTATGTGTATTTTTTCCCTAGGCCATTCTTGTTAAGCGTTTGGAGCAGCAGAATTGCGAAAAATTTTTTGCCTTCTCAACCATTTCTTGGCTTCAAACTCCCATATCTCGCGAACGGATTGACCTAACCCAAAAATTCCTATTGCATCTGAAAGTAGAAACTCCCCCGATTACAACGGTATGTGTATTTTTTTCCTAGGCCATTCTGGTTGAGCGTTTGGAGCAGCAGAAGTGCGAAAAATTTGTGGTCTTCTCAACCATTTCTTAGCTTCAAACTCCCATATCTCGCGAACGGATTGACCTAACCCAAAAATTCCTGTTGCATCTGAAAGTAGAAACTCGCCCGATTACAACGTTATGTGTATTTTTTCCCTAGGGCATTCTGGTTAAGCGTTTGGAGCAGAAGAATTGCGAAAAATTTTTTGCCTTCTCAACCATTTCTTGGCTTCAAACTCCCATATCTCGCGAACGGATTGACCTAACCCAAAAATTCCTATTGCATCTGAAAGTAGAAACTCGCCCGATTACAACGGTATGTGTATTTTTTCCCTAGGCCATTCTGGTTAAGCGTTTGGAGCAGCAGAATTGCGAAAACTTTTTTGCCTTCTCAACCATTTCTTGGCTTCAAACTCCCATATCTCGCGAACGGATTGACCTAACCCAAAAATTCCTATTGCGTCTGAAAGTACAAACTCGCCCGATTCCAACGGTGTGTGTATTTTTTCCCTAGGCCATTCTGGTTAAGCGTTTGGAGCAGCAGAATTGCGAAAAATTTGTTGTCTTCTCAACCATTTCTTAGCTTCAAACTCCCATATCTCGCGAACGGATTGACCTAACCCAAAAATTCCTATTGCATCTGAAAGTCGAATCTCGCCCGATTACAACGGTATGTGTATTTTTTCCCTAGGCCATTCTGGTTAAGCGTTTGGAGCAGCAGAAGTGCGAAAAATTTGTTGTCTTCTCAACCATTTCTAAGCTTCAAACTCCCATATCTCGCGAGCGGATTGACCTAACCCAAAAATTCCTGTTGCATCTGAAAGTAGAAACTCGCCCGATTACAACGGTATGTGTATTTTTTCCCTAGGCCATTCTGGTTAAGCGTTTGGAGCAGAAGAATTGCGAAAAATTTTTTACCTTCTCAACCATTTCTTGGCTTCAAACTCCCATATCTCGCGAACGGAATGATCTAACCCAAAAATTCCTCTTGCATCTGAAAGTAGAAACTCGCCCGATTACAGCGGTATGTGTATTTTTTCCCTAGGCCATTCTGGTTAAGCGTTTGGAGCAGCAGAATTGCGAAAAATTTTTTGCCTTCTCAACCATTTCTTGGCTTCAAACTCCCATATCTCGCGAACGGATTGACCTAACCCAAAAATTCCTATTGCATCTGAAAGTAGAAACTCGCCCGATTACAACGGTATGTGTATTTTTTCCCTAGACCATTCCGGTTAACCGTTTGGAGCAGCAGAAGTGCGAAAAATTTGTTGTCTTCTCAACCATTTCTTAACTTCAAACTCCCATATCTCGCGAACGGATTGACCTAACCCAAAAATTCCTATTGTATCTGAAAGTAGAAACTCGCCCGATTACAACGGTATGTGTATTTTTTCCCTAGGCCATTCTGGTTAAGCGTTTGGAGCAGCAGAATTGCGAAAAATTTTCTGCCTTCTCAACCATTTCTTAGCTTCAAACTCCCATATCTCGCGAACGGATTGTCCTAACCCAAAAATTCCTGTTGAGTCTGAAAGTAGAAACTCGCCCGATTACAATGGTATGTGTATTTTTTCCCTAGGCCATTCTGGTTAAGCGTTTGGAGCAGCAGAATTGCGAAAAATTTTTTGCCTTCTCAACCATTTCTTAGCGTCAAACTCCCATATCTCGCAAACGGATTGATCTAACCCAAAAATTCCTGTTGCATCTGAAAGTAGAAACTCCCCCGATTACAACGGTATGTGTATTTTTTTCCTAGGCCATTCTGGTTGAGCGTTTGGAGCAGCAGAAGTGCGAAAAATTTGTGGTCTTCTCAACCATTTCTTAGCTTCAAACTCCCATATCTCGCGAACGGATTGACCTAACCCAAAAATTCCTGTTGCATCTGAAAGTAGAAACTCGCCCGATTACAACGTTATGTGTATTTTTTCCCTAGGGCATTCTGGTTAAGCGTTTGGGGCAGAAGAATTGCGAAAAATTTTTTGCCTTCTCAACCATTTCTTGGCTTCAAACTCCCATATCTCGCGAACGGATTGACCTAACCCAAAAATTCCAATTGCGTCTGAAAGTACAAACTCGCCCGATTACAACGGTGTGTGTATTTTTTCCCTAGGCCATTCTGGTTAAGCGTTTGGAGCAGCAGAATTGCGAAAAATTTGTTGTCTTCTCAACCATTTCTTAGCTTCAAACTCCCATATCTCGCGAACGGATTGACCTAACCCAAAAATTCCTGTTGCGTCTGAAAGTAGAAACTCGCCCGATTACAACGGTATGTGTATTTTTTCCCTAGGCCATTCTTGTTAAGCGTTTGGAGCAGCAGAATTGCGAAAAATTTTTTGCCTTCTCAACCATTTCTTGGCTTCAAACTCCCATATCTCGCGAACGGATTGACCTAACCCAAAAATTCCTATTGCATCTGAAAGTAGAAACTCCCCCGATTACAACGGTATGTGTATTTTTTTCCTAGGCCATTCTGGTTGAGCGTTTGGAGCAGCAGAAGTGCGAAAAATTTGTGGTCTTCTCAACCATTTCTTAGCTTCAAACTCCCATATCTCGCGAACGGATTGACCTAACCCAAAAATTCCTATTGCATCTGAAAGTAGAAACTCGCCCGATTACAACGGTATGTGTATTTTTTCCCTAGGCCATTCTGGTTAAGCGTTTGGAGCAGCAGAATTGCGAAAACTTTTTTGCCTTCTCAACCATTTCTTGGCTTCAAACTCCCATATCTCGCGAACGGATTGACCTAACCCAAAAATTCCTATTGCGTCTGAAAGTACAAACTCGCCCGATTCCAACGGTGTGTGTATTTTTTCCCTAGGCCATTCTGGTTAAGCGTTTGGAGCAGCAGAATTGCGAAAAATTTGTTGTCTTCTCAACCATTTCTTAGCTTCAAACTCCCATATGTCGCGAACGGATTGACCTAACCCAAAAATTCCAATTGCATCTGAAAGTCGAATCTCGCCCGATTACAACGGTATGTGTATTTTTTCCCTAGGCCATTCTGGTTAAGCGTTTGGAGCAGCAGAAGTGCGAAAAATTTGTTGTCTTCTCAACCATTTCTAAGCTTCAAACTCCCATATCTCGCGAGCGGATTGACCTAACCCAAAAATTCCTGTTGCATCTGAAAGTAGAAACTCGCCCGATTACAACGGTATGTGTATTTTTTCCCTAGGCCATTCTGGTTAAGCGTTTGGAGCAGAAGAATTGCGAAAAATTTTTTACCTTCTCAACCATTTCTTGGCTTCAAACTCCCATATCTCGCGAACGGAATGATCTAACCCAAAAATTCCTCTTGCATCTGAAAGTAGAAACTCGCCCGATTACAGCGGTATGTGTATTTTTTCCCTAGGCCATTCTGGTTAAGCGTTTGGAGCAGCAGAATTGCGAAAAATTTTTTGCCTTCTCAACCATTTCTTGGCTTCAAACTCCCATATCTCGCGAACGGATTGACCTAACCCAAAAATTCCTATTGCATCTGAAAGTAGAAACTCGCCCGATTACAACGGTATGTGTATTTTTTCCCTAGACCATTCCGGTTAACCGTTTGGAGCAGCAGAAGTGCGAAAAATTTGTTGTCTTCTCAACCATTTCTTAACTTCAAACTCCCATATCTCGCGAACGGATTGACCTAACCCAAAAATTCCTGTTGAGTCTGAAAGTAGAAACTCGCCCGATTACAATGGTATGTGTATTTTTTCCCTAGGCCATTCTGGTTAAGCGTTTGGAGCAGCAGAATTGCGAAAAATTTTTTACCTTCTCAACCATTTCTTGGCTTCAAACTCCCATATCTCGCGAACGGAATGATCTAACCCAAAAATTCCTCTTGCATCTGAAAGTAGAAACTCGCCCGATTACAGCGGTATGTGTATTTTTTCCCTAGGCCATTCTGGTTAAGCGTTTGGAGCAGCAGAATTGCGAAAAATTTTTTGCCTTCTCAACCATTTCTTGGCTTCAAACTCCCATATCTCGCGAACGGATTGACCTAACCCAAAAATTCCTATTGCATCTGAAAGTAGAAACTCGCCCGATTACAACGGTATGTGTATTTTTTTCCTAGGCCATTCTGGTTAAGTGTTTGGAGCAGCAGAAGTGCGAAAAATTTGTTGCCTTCTCAACCATTTCTTAGCTTCAAACTGCCATATCTCACGAACGGATTGACCTAACCCAAAAATTCCTATTGTATCTGAAAGTAGAAACTCGCCCGATTACAACGGTATGTGTATTTTTTCCCTAGGCCATTCTGGTTAAGCGTTTGGAGCAGCAGAATTGCGAAAAATTTTCTGCCTTCTCAACCATTTCTTAGCTTCAAACTCCCATATCTCGCGAACGGATTGTCCTAACCCAAAAATTCCTGTTGAGTCTGAAAGTAGAAACTCGCCCGATTACAATGGTATGTGTATTTTTTCCCTAGGCCATTCTGGTTAAGCGTTTGGAGCAGCAGAATTGCGAAAAATTTTTTGCCTTCTCAACCATTTCTTTGCTTCACACTCCCATATCTCGCGAACGGATTGACCTAACCCATAAATTCCAATTGCATCTGAAAGTAGAAACTCGCCCGATTACAACGGTATGTGTATTTTTTCCCTAGACCATTCTGGTTAAGCGTTTGGAGCAGCACAAGTCCGAAAAATTTGTTGTCTTCTCAACCATTTCTTAGCTTCAAACTCCCATATCTCGCGAACGGATTGACCTAACCCAAAAATTCCTATTGCATCTGAAAGTCGAATCTCGCCCGATTACAACGGTATGTGTATTTTTTCCCTAGGCCACTCTGGTTAAGCGTTTGGAGCAGCAGAAGTGCGAAAAATTTGTTGTCTTCTCAACCATTTCTTAGCTTCAAGCTCCCATATCTCGCGAACGGATTGACCTCACCCAAAAATTCCTATTGCATCTGAAAGTAGAAACTAGCCCGATTACAACGATATGTGTATTTTTTCCCTAGACCATTCTGGTTAAGCGTTTGGAGCAGCAGAAGTGCGAAAAATTTGTTGTCTTCTCAACCATTTCTTAGCTTCAAACTCCCATATCTCGCGAACGGATTGACCTAACCCAAAAATTCCAATTGCATCTGAAAGTAGAAACTCGCCCGATTACAACGGTGTGTGTATTTTTTCCCTAGACCATTCTGGTTAAGCGTTTGGAGCAGCAGAAGTGCGAAAAATTTGTTGTCTTCTCAACCATTTCTTAGCTTCAAACTCCCATATCTCGCGAACGGATTGACCTAACCCAAAAATTCCTATTGCATCTGAAAGTCGAATCTCGCCCGATTACAACGGTATGTGTATTTTTTCCCTAGGCCATTCTGGTTAAGCGTTTGGAGCAGCAGAAGTGCGAAAAATTTGTTGTCTTCTCAACCATTTCTTTGCTTCACACTCCCATATCTCGCGAACGGATTGACCTAACCCATAAATTCCAATTGCATCTGAAAGTAGAAACTCGCCCGATTACAACGGTATGTGTATTTTTTCCCTAGACCATTCTGGTTAAGCGTTTGGAGCAGCACAAGTCCGAAAAATTTGTTGTCTTCTCAACCATTTCTTAGCTTCAAACTCCCATATCTCGCGAACGGATTGACCTAACCCAAAAATTCCTATTGCATCTGAAAGTCGAATCTCGCCCGATTACAACGGTATGTGTATTTTTTCCCTAGGCCACTCTGGTTAAGCGTTTGGAGCAGCAGAAGTGCGAAAAATTTGTTGTCTTCTCAACCATTTCTTAGCTTCAAGCTCCCATATCTCGCGAACGGATTGACCTCACCCAAAAATTCCTATTGCATCTGAAAGTAGAAACTAGCCCGATTACAACGATATGTGTATTTTTTCCCTAGACCATTCTGGTTAAGCGTTTGGAGCAGCAGAAGTGCGAAAAATTTGTTGTCTTCTCAACCATTTCTTAGCTTCAAACTCCCATATCTCGCGAACGGATTGACCTAACCCAAAAATTCCAATTGCATCTGAAAGTAGAAACTCGCCCGATTACAACGGTGTGTGTATTTTTTCCCTAGACCATTCTGGTTAAGCGTTTGGAGCAGCAGAAGTGCGAAAAATTTGTTGTCTTCTCAACCATTTCTTAGCTTCAAACTCCCATATCTCGCGAACGGATTGACCTAACCCAAAAATTCCTATTGCATCTGAAAGTCGAATCTCGCCCGATTACAACGGTATGTGTATTTTTTCCCTAGGCCATTCTGGTTAAGCGTTTGGAGCAGCAGAAGTGCGAAAAATTTGTTGTCTTCTCAACCATTTCTTTGCTTCACACTCCCATATCTCGCGAACGGATTGACCTAACCCATAAATTCCAATTGCATCTGAAAGTAGAAACTCGCCCGATTACAACGGTATGTGTATTTTTTCCCTAGACCATTCTGGTTAAGCGTTTGGAGCAGCACAAGTCCGAAAAATTTGTTGTCTTCTCAACCATTTCTTAGCTTCAAACTCCCATATCTCGCGAACGGATTGACCTAACCCAAAAATTCCTATTGCATCTGAAAGTCGAATCTCGCCCGATTACAACGGTATGTGTATTTTTTCCCTAGGCCACTCTGGTTAAGCGTTTGGAGCAGCAGAAGTGCGAAAAATTTGTTGTCTTCTCAACCATTTCTTAGCTTCAAGCTCCCATATCTCGCGAACGGATTGACCTCACCCAAAAATTCCTATTGCATCTGAAAGTAGAAACTAGCCCGATTACAACGATATGTGTATTTTTTCCCTAGACCATTCTGGTTAAGCGTTTGGAGCAGCAGAAGTGCGAAAAATTTGTTGTCTTCTCAACCATTTCTTAGCTTCAAACTCCCATATCTCGCGAACGGATTGACCTAACCCAAAAATTCCAATTGCATCTGAAAGTAGAAACTCGCCCGATTACAACGGTGTGTGTATTTTTTCCCTAGACCATTCTGGTTAAGCGTTTGGAGCAGCAGAAGTGCGAAAAATTTGTTGTCTTCTCAACCATTTCTTAGCTTCAAACTCCCATATCTCGCGAACGGATTGACCTAACCCAAAAATTCCTATTGCATCTGAAAGTCGAATCTCGCCCGATTACAACGGTATGTGTATTTTTTCCCTAGGCCATTCTGGTTAAGCGTTTGGAGCAGCAGAAGTGCGAAAAATTTGTTGTCTTCTCAACCATTTCTTAGCTTCAAGCTCCCATATCTCGCGAACGGAATGACCTAACCCAAAAATTCCTGTCGCATCTGAAAGTATAAACTCGCCCGATTACAATGGTATGTGTATTTTTTCCCTAGGCCATTCTTGTTAAGCGTTTGGTGCAGCCGAATTGCGAAAAATTTTTTGCCTTCTCAACCATTTCTTGGCTTCAAACTCCCATATCTCGCGAACGGATTGACCTAACCCAAAAAATTCCTATTGCATCTGAAAGTAGAAACTCGCCCGATTACAGCGGTATGTGTATTTTTTCCCTAGGCCATTCTGGTTAAGCGTTTGGAGCAGCAGAATTGCGAAAAATTTTCTGCCTTCTCAACCATTTCTTGGCTTCAAACTCCCATATCTCGCGAACAGATTGACCTAACCAAAAATTCCAATTGCATCTGAAAGTAGAAACTAGCCCGATTACAGGGGTATGTGTATTTTCTCCCTAGGCCATTCTGGTTAACCGTTTGGAGCAGCAGAATTGCGAAAAATTTTTTGCCTTGTCAACCATTTCTTGGCTTCAAACTCCCATATCTCGCGAACTGATTGACCTAACCCAAAAATTCCTGTTGCGTCTGAAAGTAGAAACTCGCCCGATTACAACGGTATGTGTATTTTTTTCCTAGGCCATTCTGGTTAAGCGTTTGGAGCAGCAGTAGTGCGAAAAATTTGTTGTCTTCTCAACCATTTCTTAGCTTCAAACTCCCATATCTCGCGAACGGATTGACCTAACCAAAAATTCCAATTGCATCTGAAAGTAGAAACTAGCCCGATTACAGGGGTATGTGTATTTTCTCCCTAGGCCATTCTGGTTAACCGTTTGGAGCAGCAGAATTGCGAAAAATTTTTTGCCTTGTCAACCATTTCTTGGCTTCAAACTCCCATATCTCGCGAACTGATTGACCTAACCCAAAAATTCCTGTTGCGTCTGAAAGTAGAAACTCGCCCGATTACAACGGTATGTGTATTTTTTTCCTAGGCCATTCTGGTTAAGCGTTTGGAGCAGCAGTAGTGCGAAAAATTTGTTGTCTTCTCAACCATTTCTTAGCTTCAAGCTCCCATATCTCGCGAACGGAATGACCTAACCCAAAAATTCCTGTTGCATCTGAAAGTAGAAACTCGCCCGATTACAATGGTATGTGTATTTTTTCCCTAGGCCATTCTTGTTAAGCGTTTGGTGCAGCCGAATTGCGAAAAATTTTTTGCCTTCTCAACCATTTCTTGGCTTCAAACTCCCATATCTCGCGAACGGATTGACCTAACCCAAAAAATTCCTATTGCGTCTGAAAGTAGAAACTCGCCCGATTACAGCGGTATGTGTATTTTTTCCCTAGGCATTCTGGTTAAGCGTTTGGAGCAGCAGTAGTGCGAAAAATTTGTTGTCTTCTCAACCATTTCTTAGTTTCACAGTCCCATATCTCGCGAACGGATTGACCTCACCCAAAAATTCCTATTGCATCTGAAAGTAGAAACTAGCCCGATTACAACGGTATGTGTATTTTCTCCCTAGGCCATTCTGGTTAAGCGTTTGGAGCAGCAGAATTGCGAAAAATTTTTTGCCTTCTCAACCATTTCTTGGCTCAAACTCCCATATCTCGCGAACGGATTGACCTAACCCAAAAATTCCAATTGCATCTGAAAGTAGAAACTCGCCCGATTACAACGATATGTTTATTTTTTCCCTAGACCATTCTGGTTAAGCGTTTGGAGCAGCAGAAGTGCGAAAAATTTTTTGCCTTCTCAACCATTTCTTGGCTTCAAAGTCCCATATCTCGCGAACGGATTGACCTAACCCAAAAATTCCAATTGCATCTGAAAGTAGAAACTCGCCCGATTACAACGGTATGTGTATTTTCTCTCTAGACCATTCTGGTTAAGCGTTTGGAGCAGCAGAATTGCGAAAAATTTGTTGTCTTCTCAACCATTTCTTAGCTTCAAACTCCCATATCTCGCGAACGGATTGACCTAACCCAAATTTCCCATTGCATCTGAAAGTCGAATCTCGCCCGATTACAACGGTATGTGTATTTTTTCCCTAGGCCATTCTGGTTAAGCGTTTGGAGCAGCAGAAGTGCGAAAAATTTGTTGTCTTCTCAACCATTTCTTAGCTTCAAACTCCCATATCTCGCGAACGGATTGACCTAACCCAAAAATTCCTTTTGCATCTGAAAGTAGAAACTCGCCCGATTACAACGGTATGTGTATTTTTTCCCTAGGCCATTCTGGTTAAGCGTTTGGAGCAGCAGAATTGCGAAAAATTTTTTGCCTTCTCAACCATTTCTTGGCTTCAAACTCCCATATCTCGCGAACGGATTGACCTAACCCAAAAAATTCCTATTGCATCTGAAAGTAGAAACTCGCCCGATTACAGCGGTATGTGTATTTTTTCCCTAGGCATTCTGGTTAAGCGTTTGGAGCAGCAGAATTGCGAAAAATTTTCTGCCTTCTCAACCATTTCTTGGCTTCAAACTCCCATATCTCGCGAACAGATTGACCTAACCCAAAAATTCCAATTGCATCTGAAAGTAGAAACTAGCCCGATTACAGGGGTATGTGTATTTTCTCCCTAGGCCATTCTGGTTAACCGTTTGGAGCAGCAGAATTGCGAAAAATTTTTTGCCTTGTCAACCATTTCTTGGCTTCAAACTCCCATATCTCGCGAACTGATTGACCTAACCCAAAAATTCCTGTTGCGTCTGAAAGTAGAATCTCGCCCGATTACAACGGTATGTGTATTTTTTTCCTAGGCCATTCTGGTTAAGCGTTTGGAGCAGCAGTAGTGCGAAAAATTTGTTGTCTTCTCAACCATTTCTTAGTTTCACAGTCCCATATCTCGCGAACGGATTGACCTCACCCAAAAATTCCTATTGCATCTGAAAGTAGAAACTAGCCCGATTACAAAGGTATGTGTATTTTCTCCCTAGGCCATTCTGGTTAAGCGTTTGGAGCAGCAGAATTGCGAAAAATTTTTGCCTTCTCAACCATTTCTTGGCTCAAACTCCCATATCTCGCGAACGGATTGACCTAACCCAAAAATTCCAATTGCATCTGAAAGTAGAAACTCGCCCGATTACAACGATATGTTTATTTTTTCCCTAGACCATTCTGGTTAAGCGTTTGGAGCAGCAGAAGTGCGAAAAATTTTTTGCCTTCTCAACCATTTCTTGGCTTCAAAGTCCCATATCTCGCGAACGGATTGACCTAACCCAAAAATTCCAATTGCATCTGAAAGTAGAAACTCGCCCGATTACAACGGTATGTGTATTTTCTCTCTAGACCATTCTGGTTAAGCGTTTGGAGCAGCAGAATTGCGAAAAATTTGTTGTCTTCTCAACCATTTCTTAGCTTCAAACTCCCATATCTCGCGAACGGATTGACCTAACCCAAATTTCCCATTGCATCTGAAAGTCGAATCTCGCCCGATTACAACGGTATGTGTATTTTTTCCCTAGGCCATTCTGGTTAAGCGTTTGGAGCAGCAGAAGTGCGAAAAATTTGTTGTCTTCTCAACCATTTCTTAGCTTCAAACTCCCATATCTCGCGAACGGATTGACCTAACCCAAAAATTCCTTTTGCATCTGAAAGTAGAAACTCGCCCGATTACAACGGTATGTGTATTTTTTCCCTAGGCCATTCTGGTTAAGCGTTTGGAGCAGCAGAATTGCGAAAAATTTTTTGCCTTCTCAACCATTTCTTGGCTTCAAACTCCCATATCTCGCGAACGGATTGACCTAACCCAAAAATTCCAATTGCATCTGAAAGTAGAAACTCGCCCGATTACAACGGTATGTGTATTTTTTCCCTAGACCATTCTGGTTAAGCGTTTGGAGCAGCAGAAGTGCGAAAAATTTGTTGTCTTCTCAACCATTTCTTAGCTTCAAACTCCCATATCTCGCGAACGGATTGACCTAACCCAAAAATTCCTGTTGCATCTGAAAGTAGAAACTCGCCCTATTACAACGGTATGCGTATTTTTTCCCTAGGCCATTCTTGTTAAGCGTTTGGAGCAGCCGAATTGCGAAAAATTTTTTGCCTTCGCAACCATTTCTTGGCTTCAAACTCCCATATCTCGCGAACGGATTGACCTAACCCAAAAAATTCCTATTGCATCTGAAAGTAGAAGCTCGCCCGATTACAGCGGTATGTGTATTTTTTCCCTAGGCCATTCTGGTTAGGCGTTTGGAGCAGCAGAAGTGCGAAAAATTTGTTGTCTTCTCAACCATTTCTTAGTTTCACAGTCCCATATCTCGCGAACGGATTGACCTCACCCAAAAATTCCTATTGCATCTGAAAGTAGAAACTCGCCCTATTACAACGGTATGTGTATTTTTTCCCTAGGCCATTCTTGTTAAGCGTTTGGAGCAGCCGAATTGCGAAAAATTTTTTGCCTTCGCAACCATTTCTTGGCTCAAACTCCCATATCTCGCGAACGGATTGACCTAACCCAAAAATTCCAATTGCATCTGAAAGTAGAAACTCGCCCGATTACAACGGTGTGTGTATTTTTTCCCTAGGCCATTCTGGTTAAGCGTTTGGAGCAGCAGAAGTGCGAAAAATTTGTTGTCTTCTCAACCATTTCTTAGCTTCAAGCTCCCATATCTCGCGAACGGAATGACCTAACCCAAAAATTCCTGTTGCATCTGAAAGTAGAAACTCGCCCGATTACAATGGTATGTGTATTTTTTCCCTAGGCCATTCTTGTTAAGCGTTTGGTGCAGCCGAATTGCGAAAAATTTTTTGCCTTCTCAACCATTTCTTGGCTTCAAACTCCCATATCTCGCGAACGGATTGACCTATCCCAAAAAATTCCTATTGCATCTGAAAGTAGAAACTCGCCCGATTACAGCGGTATGTGTATTTTTTCCCTAGGCCATTCTGGTTAAGCGTTTGGAGCAGCAGAATTGCGAAAAATTTTCTGCCTTCTCAACCATTTCTTGGCTTCAAACTCCCATATCTCGCGAACAGATTGACCTAACCCAAAAATTCCAATTGCATCTGAAAGTAGAAACTAGCCCGATTACAGGGGTATGTGTATTTTCTCCCTAGGCCATTCTGGTTAACCGTTTGGAGCAGCAGAATTGCGAAAAATTTTTTGCCTTGTCAACCATTTCTTGGCTTCAAACTCCCATATCTCGCGAACTGATTGACCTAACCCAAAAATTCCTGTTGCGTCTGAAAGTAGAAACTCGCCCGATTACAACGGTATGTGTATTTTTTTCCTAGGCCATTCTGGTTAAGCGTTTGGAGCAGCAGTAGTGCGAAAAATTTGTTGTCTTCTCAACCATTTCTTAGTTTCACAGTCCCATATCTCGCGAACGGATTGACCTCACCCAAAAATTCCTATTGCATCTGAAAGTAGAAACTAGCCCGATTACAACGGTATGTGTATTTTCTCCCTAGGCCATTCTGGTTAAGCGTTTGGAGCAGCAGAATTGCGAAAAATTTTTTGCCTTCTCAACCGTTTCTTGGCTCAAACTCCCATATCTCGCGAACGGATTGACCTAACCCAAAAATTCCAATTGCATCTGAAAGTAGAAACTCGCCCGATTACAACGATATGTTTATTTTTTCCCTAGACCATTCTGGTTAAGCGTTTGGAGCAGCAGAAGTGCGAAAAATTTTTTGCCTTCTCAACCATTTCTTGGCTTCAAAGTCCCATATCTCGCGAACGGATTGACCTAACCCAAAAACTCCAATTGCATCTGAAAGTAGAAACTCGCCCGATTACAACGGTATGTGTATTTTTTCTCTAGACCATTCTGGTTAAGCGTTTGGAGCAGCAGAATTGCGAAAAATTTGTTGTCTTCTCAACCATTTCTTAGCTTCAAACTCCCATATCTCGCGAACGGATTGACCTAACCCAAATTTCCTATTGCATCTGAAAGTCGAATCTCGCCCGATTACAACGGTATGTGTATTTTTTCCCTAGGCCATTCTGGTTAAGCGTTTGGAGCAGCAGAAGTGCGAAAAATTTGTTGTCTTCTCAACCATTTCTTAGCTTCAAACTCCCATATCTCGCGAACGGATTGACCTAACCCAAAAATTCCTTTTGCATCTGAAAGTAGAAACTCGCCCGATTACAACGGTATGTGTATTTTTTCCCTAGGCCATTCTGGTTAAGCGTTTGGAGCAGCAGAATTGCGAAAAATTTTTTGCCTTCTCAACCATTTCTTGGCTTCAAACTCCCATATCTCGCGAACGGATTGACCTAACCCAAAAATTCCAATTGCATCTGAAAGTAGAAACTCGCCCGATTACAACGGTATGTGTATTTTTTCCCTAGACCATTCTGGTTAAGCGTTTGGAGCAGCAGAATTGCGAAAAATTTTTTGCCTTCTCAACCATTTCTTAGATTCAAACTCCCATATCTCGCGAACGGATTGACCTAACCCAAAAATTCCTATTGCATCTGAAAGTCGAATCTCGCCCGATTACAACGGTATGTGTATTTTTTCCCTAGGCCATTCTGGTTAAGCGTTTGGAGCAGCAGAATTGCGAAAAATTTTTTGCCTTCTCAACCATTTCTTGGCTTCAAACTCCCATATCTCGCGAACGGATTGACCTAACCCAAAAATTCCTATTGCATCTGAAAGTAGAAACTCGCCCGATTACAACGGTATGTGTATTTTTTCCCTAGGCCATTCTGGTTAAGCGTTTGGAGCAGCAGAATTGCGAAAAATTTTTTGCCTTCTCAACCATATCTTGGCTTCAAACTCCCATATCTCGCGAACGGATTGACCTAACCCAAAAATTCCAATTGCATCTGAAAGTAGAAACTCGGCCGATTACAACGGTATGTGTATTTTTTCCCTAGACCATTCTGGTTAAGCGTTTGGAGCAGCAGAAGTGCGAAAAATTTGTTGTCTTCTCAACCATTTCTTAGCTTCAAACTCCCATATCTCGCGAACGGATTGACATAACCCAAAAATTCCTGTTGCATCTGAAAGTAGAAACTCGCTCTATTACAACGGTATGTGTATTTTTTCCCTAGGCCATTCTTGTTAAGCGTTTGGAGCAGCCGAATTGCGAAAAATTTTTTGCCTTCGCAACCATTTCTTGGCTTCAAACTCCCATATCACGCGAACGGATTGACCTAACCCAAAAAATTCCTATTGCATCTGAAAGTAGAAACTCGCCCGATTACGTGGTATGTGTATTTTTTCCCTATGCCATTCTGGTTAAGCGTTTGCAGCAGCAGAAGTGCGAAAAATTTGTTGTCTTCTCAACCATTTCTTAGTTTCAAACTCCCATATCTCGCGAACGGATTGACCTAACCCAAAAATTCCTGTTGCATCTGAAAGTAGAAACTCGCCCGATTACAACGGTATGTGTATTTCTTCCCTAGGCCATTCTGGTTAAGCGTTTGGAGCAGCAGAATTGCGAAAAATTTTTTGCCTTCTCATCCATTTCTTGGCTTCAAACTCCCATATCTCGCGAACGGATTGACCTAACCCAAAAATTCCTATTGCATCTGAAAGTAGAAAATCGCCCGATTACAACGGTATGTGTATTTTTTCCCTAGGCCATTCTGGTTAAGCGTTTGGAGCAGCAGAATTGCGAAAAATTTTTTGCCTTCTCAACCATTTCTTGGCTTCAAACTCCCATATCTCGCGAACGGATTGATCTAACCCAAAAATTCCAATTGCATCTGAAAGTAGAAACTCGCCCGATTACAACGGTATGTGTATTTTTTCCCTAGACCATTCTGGTTAAGCGTTTGGAGCAGCAGAATTACGAAAAATTTTTTGCCTTCTCAACCATTTCTTAGCTTCAAACTCCCATATCTCGCGAACGGATTGACCTAACCCAAAAATTCCAATTGCATCTGAAAGTAGAATCTCGCCCGATTACAACGATATGTGTATTTTTTCCCTAGACCATTCTGGTTAAGCGTTTGGAGCAGCAGAAGTGCGAAAAACTTGTTGTCTTCTCAACCATTTCTTAGATTCAAACTCCCATATCTCGCGAACGGATTGACCTAACCCAAGAATTCCTATTGCATCTGAAAGTCGAATCTCGCCCGATTACAACGGTATGTGTATTTTTTCCCTAGGCCATTCTGGTTAAGCGTTTGGAGCAGCAGAATTGCGAAAAATTTTTTGCCTTCTCAACCATTTCTTGGCTTCAAACTCCCATATCTCGCGAACGGATTGACCTAACCCAAAAATTCCTATTGCATCTGAAAGTAGAAACTCGCCCGATTACAACGGTATGTGTATTTTTTCCCTAGGCCATTCTGGTTAAGCGTTTGGAGCAGCAGAATTGCGAAAAATTTTTTGCCTTCTCAACCATTTCTTGGCTTCAAACTCCCATATCTCGCGAACGGATTGACCTAACCCAAAAATTCAAATTGCATCTGAAAGTAGAAACTCGCCCGATTACAACGATATGTTTATTTTTTCCCTACACCATTCTGGTTAAGCGTTTGGAGCAGCAGAAGTGCGAAAAATTTTTTGCCTTCTCAACCATTTCTTGGCTTCAAACTCCCATA
Organism: Ptiloglossa arizonensis; assembly: GCF_051014685.1. NCBI lineage: Eukaryota > Metazoa > Arthropoda > Insecta > Hymenoptera > Colletidae > Ptiloglossa > Ptiloglossa arizonensis. The sequence goes on from NW_027478630.1 coordinate 212,796, forward strand.
TCTCGCGAACGGATTGACCTAACCCAAAAATTCCAATTGCATCTGAAAGTAGAAACTCGCCCGATTACAACGGTATGTGTATTTTTTCTCTAGACCATTCTGGTTAAGCGTTTGGAGCAGCAGAAGTGCGAAAAATTTGTTGTCTTCTCAACCATTTCTTAGCTTCAAACTCCCATATCTCGCGAACGGATTGACCTAACCCAAAAATTCCTATTGCATCTGAAAGTCGAATCTCGCCCGATTACAACGGTATGTGTATTTTTTCCCTAGGCCATTCTGGTTAAGCGTTTGGAGCAGCAGAAGTGCGAAAAAGTTGTTGTCTTCTCAACCATTTCTTAGCTTCAAACTCCCATATCTCGCGAACGGATTGACCTAACCCAAAAAATTCCTATTGCATCTGAAAGTAGAAACTCGCCCGATTACAGCGGTATGTGTATTTTTTCCCTAGGCCATTCTGGTTAAGCGTTTGGAGCAGCAGAAGTGCGAAAAATTTGTTGTCTTCTCAACCATTTCTTAGTTTCAAACTCCCATATCTCGCGAACGGATTGACCTAACCCAAAAATTCCTGTTGCATCTGAAAGTAGAAACTCGCCCGATTACAACGGTATGTGTATTTTTTCGCTAGGCCATTCTGGTTAAGCGTTTGGAGCAGCAGAATTGCGAAAAATTTTTTGCCTTCTCATCCATTTCTTGGCTTCAAACTCCCATATCTCGCGAACGGTTTGACCTAACCCAAAAATTCCTATTGCATCTGAAAGTAGAAACTCGCCCGATTACAACGGTATGTGTATTTTTTCCCTAGACCATTCTGGTTAAGCGTTTGTAGCAGCAGAATTACGAAAAATTTTTTGCCTTCTCAACCATTTCTTAGCTTCAAACTCCCATATCTCGCGAACGGATTGACCTAACCCAAAAATTCCAATTGCATCTGAAAGTAGAATCTCGCCCGATTACAACGGTATGTGTATTTTTTCCCTAGACCATTCTGGTTAAGCGTTTGGAGCAGCAGAAGTGCGAAAAATTTGTTGTCTTCTCAACCATTTCTTAGCTTCAAACTCCCATATCTCGCGAACGGATTGACCTAACCCAAAAATTCCAATTGCATCTGAAAGTAGAAACTCGCCCGATTACAACGATATGTTTATTTTTTCCCTAGACCATTCTGGTTAAGCGTTTGGAGCAGCAGAAGTGCGAAAAATTTTTTGCCTTCTCAACCATTTCTTGGCTTCAAACTCCCATATCTCGCGAACGGATTGACCTAACCCAAAAATTCCAATTGCATCTGAAAGTAGAAACTCGCCCGATTACAACGGTATGTGTATTTTTTCTCTAGACCATTCTGGTTAAGCGTTTGGAGCAGCAGAAGTGCGAAAAATTTGTTGTCTTCTCAACCATTTCTTAGCTTCAAACTCCCATATCTCGCGAACGGATTGACCTAACCCAAAAATTCCTATTGCATCTGAATGTCGAATCTCGCCCGATTACAACGATATGTTTATTTTTTCCTTAGACCATTCTGGTTAAGCGTTTGGAGCAGCAGAAGTGCGAAAAATTTTTTGCCTTCTCAACCATTTCTTAGCTTCAAACTCCCATATCTCGCGAACGGATTGACCTAACCCAAAAATTCCTTTTGCATCTGAAAGTAGAAACTCGCCCGATTACAACGGTATGTGTATTTTTTCCCTAGGCCATTCTGGTTAAGCGTTTGGAGCAGCAGAATTGCGAAAAATTTTTTGCCTTCTCAACCATTTCTTGGCTTCAAACTCCCATATCTCGCGAACGGATTGACCTAACCCAAAAATTCCAATTGCATCTGAAAGTAGAAACTCGCCCGATTACAACGGTATGTGTATTTTTTCCCTAGACCATTCTGGTTAAGCGTTTGGAGCAGCAGAAATGCGAAAAATTTTTTGCCTTCTCAACCATTTCTTAGATTCAAACTCCCATATCTCGCGAACGGATTGACCTAACCCAAAAATTCCTATTGCATCTGAAAGTCGAATCTCGCCCGATTACAACGGTATGTGTATTTTTTCCCTAGGCCATTCTGGTTAAGCGTTTGGAGCAGCAGAATGGCGAAAAATTTTTTGCCTTCTCAACCATTTCTTGGCTTCAAACTCCCATATCTCGCGAACGGATTGACCTATCCCAAAAATTCCTATTGCATCTGAAAGTAGAAACTCGCCCGATTACAACGGTATGTGTATTTTTTCCCTAGGCCATTCTGGTTAAGCGTTTGGAGCAGCAGAATTGCGAAAAATTTTTTGCCTTCTCATCCATTTCTTGGCTTCAAACTCCCATATCTCGCGAACGGATTGACCTAACCCAAAAGTTCCTATTGCATCTGAAAGTAGAAAATCGCCCGATTACAACGGTATGTGTATTTTTTCCCTAGGCCATTCTGGTTAAGCCTTTGGAGCAGCAGAATTGCGAAAAATTTTTTGCCTTCTCAACCATTTCTTGGCTTCAAACTCCCATATCTCGCGAACGGATTGACCTAACCCAAAAATTCCAATTGCATCTGAAAGTAGAAACTCGCCCGATTACAACGGTATGTGTATTTTTTCCCTAGGGCATTCTGGTTAAGCGTTTGGAGCAGTAGAATTGCGAAAAATTTTTTGCCTTCTCAACCATTTCTTGGCTCAAACTCCCATATCTCGCGAACGGATTGACCTAACCCAAATATTCCAATTGCATCTGAAAGTAGAAACTCGCCCAATTACAACGGTATGTGTATTTTTTCCCTAGGCCATTCTGGTTAAGCGTTTGGAGCAGCAGAAGTGCGAAAAATTTTTTGCCTTCCCAACCATTTCTTGGCTTCAAACTCCCATATCTCGCGAACGGATTGACCTAACCCAAAAATTCCTATTGCATCTGAAAGTAGAAACTCGCCCGATTACAACGGTATGTGTATTTTTTCCCTAGGCCATTCTGGTTAAGCGTTTGGAGCAGCAGAATTGCGAAAAATTTTTTGCCTTCTCAACCATTTCTTGGCTTCAAACTCCCATATCTCGCGAACGGATTGACCTAACCCAAAAATTCCAATTGCATCTGAAAGTAGAAACTCGCCCGATTACAACGGTATGTGTATTTTTTCCCTAGACCATTCTGGTTAAGCGTTTGGAGCAGCAGAAGTGCGAAAAATTTGTTGTCTTCTCAACCATTTCTTAGCTTCAAACTCCCATATCTCGCGAACGGATTGACCTAACACAAAAATTCCTGTTGCATCTGAAAGTAGAAACTCGCCCTATTACAACGGTATGTGTATTTTTTCCCTAGCCCATTCTTGTTAAGCGTTTGGAGCAGCCGAATTGCGAAAAATTTTTTGCCTTCGCAACCATTTCTTGGCTTCAAACTCCCATATCTCGCGAACGGATTGACCTAACCCAAAAAATTCCTATTGCATCTGAATGTAGAAACTCGCCCGATTACAGCGGTATGTGTATTTTTTCCCTAGGCCATTCTGGTTAAGCGTTTGGAGCAGCAGAAGTGCGAAAAATTTGTTGTCTTCTCAACCATTTCTTAGTTTCAAACTCCCATATCTCGCGAACGGATTGACCTAACCCAAAAATTCCTGTTGCATCTGAAAGTAGAAACTCGCCCGATTACAACGGTATGTGTATTTTTTCCCTAGGCCATTCTGGTTAAGCGTTTGGAGCAGCAGAATTGCGAAAAATTTTTTGCCTTCTCATCCATTTCTTGGCTTCAAACTCCCATATCTCGCGAACGGATTGACCTAACCCAAAAGTTCCTATTGCATCTGAAAGTAGAAAATCGCCCGATTACAACGGTATGTGTATTTTTTCCCTAGGCCATTCTGGTTAAGCCTTTGGAGCAGCAGAATTGCGAAAAATTTTTTGCCTTCTCAACCATTTCTTGGCTTCAAACTCCCATATCTCGCGAACGGATTGACCTAACCCAAAAATTCCAATTGCATCTGAAAGTAGAAACTCGCCCGATTACAACGGTATGTGTATTTTTTCCCTAGACCATTCTGGTTAAGCGTTTGGAGCAGCAGAAATCCGAAAAATTTTTTGCCTTCTCAACCATTTCTTAGATTCAAACTCCCATATCTCGCGAACGGATTGACCTAACCCAAAAGTTCCTATTGCATCTGAAAGTAGAAAATCGCCCGATTACAACGGTATGTGTATTTTTTCCCTAGGCCATTCTGGTTAAGCCTTTGGAGCAGCAGAATTGCGAAAAATTTTTTGCCTTCTCAACCATTTCTTGGCTTCAAACTCCCATATCTCGCGAACGGATTGACCTAACCCAAAAATTCCAATTGCATCTGAAAGTAGAAACTCGCCCGATTACAACGGTATGTGTATTTTTTCCCTAGACCATTCTGGTTAAGCGTTTGGAGCAGCAGAAATCCGAAAAATTTTTTGCCTTCTCAACCATTTCTTAGATTCAAACTCCCATATCTCGCGAACGGATTGACCTAACCCAAAAATTCCTATTGCATCTGAAAGTCGAATCTCGCCCGATTACAACGGTATGTGTATTTTTTCCCTAGGCCATTCTGGTTAAGCGTTTGGAGCAGCAGAATGGCGAAAAATTTTTTGCCTTCTCAACCATTTCTTGGCTTCAAACTCCCATATCTCGCGAACGGATTGACCTAACCCAAAAATTCCTATTGCATCTGAAAGTAGAAACTCGCCCGATTACAACGGTATGTGTATTTTTTCCCTAGGCCATTCTGGTTAAGCGTTTGGAGCAGCAGAATTGCGAAAAATTTTTTGCCTTCTCAACCATTTCTTGGCTTCAAACTCCCATATCTCGCGAACGGATTGACCTAACCCAAAAATTCCAATTGCATCTGAAAGTAGAAACTCGCCCGATTACAACGGTATGTGTATTTTTTCCCTAGACCATTCTGGTTAAGCGTTTGGAGCAGCAGAAGTGCGAAAAATTTGTTGTCTTCTCAACCATTTCTTAGCTTCAAACTCCCATATCTCGCGAACGGATTGACCTAACACAAAAATTCCTGTTGCATCTGAAAGTAGAAACTCGCCCTATTACAACGGTATGTGTATTTTTTCCCTAGCCCATTCTTGTTAAGCGTTTGGAGCAGCCGAATTGCGAAAAATTTTTTGCCTTCGCAACCATTTCTTGGCTTCAAACTCCCATATCTCGCGAACGGATTGACCTAACCCAAAAAATTCCTATTGCATCTGAATGTAGAAACTCGCCCGATTACAGCGGTATGTGTATTTTTTCCCTAGGCCATTCTGGTTAAGCGTTTGGAGCAGCAGAAGTGCGAAAAATTTGTTGTCTTCTCAACCATTTCTTAGTTTCAAACTCCCATATCTCGCGAACGGATTGACCTAACCCAAAAATTCCTGTTGCATCTGAAAGTAGAAACTCGCCCGATTACAACGGTATGTGTATTTTTTCCCTAGGCCATTCTGGTTAAGCGTTTGGAGCAGCAGAATTGCGAAAAATTTTTTGCCTTCTCATCCATTTCTTGGCTTCAAACTCCCATATCTCGCGAACGGATTGACCTAACCCAAAAGTTCCTATTGCATCTGAAAGTAGAAAATCGCCCGATTACAACGGTATGTGTATTTTTTCCCTAGGCCATTCTGGTTAAGCCTTTGGAGCAGCAGAATTGCGAAAAATTTTTTGCCTTCTCAACCATTTCTTGGCTTCAAACTCCCATATCTCGCGAACGGATTGACCTAACCCAAAAATTCCAATTGCATCTGAAAGTAGAAACTCGCCCGATTACAACGGTATGTGTATTTTTTCCCTAGACCATTCTGGTTAAGCGTTTGGAGCATCAGAATTACGAAAAATTTTTTGCCTTCTCAACCATTTCTTGGCTGCAAACTCCCATATCTCGCGAACGAATTGACCTAACCCAAAAATTCCAATTGCATCTGAAAGTAGAATCTCGCCCGATTACAACGGTATGTGTATTTTTTCCCTAGACCATTCTGGTTAAGCGTCTTTAGCAGCAGAAGTGCGAAAAATTTGTTGTCTTCTCAACCATTTCTTAGCTTCAAACTCCCATATCTCGCGAACGGATTGACCTAACCCAAAAATTCCTGTTGCGTCTGAAAGTAGAAACTCGCCCGATTACAACGGTATGTGTATTTTTTGCCTAGGCCATTCTGGTTAAGCGTTTGGAGCAGCAGAATTGCGAAAAATTATTTGCCTTCTCAACCATTTCTTGGCTTCAAACTCCCATATCTCGCGAACGGATTGACCTAACCCAAAAATTCCTATTGCATCTGAAAGGAGAAACTAGCCCGATTACAGGGGTATGTGTGTTTTCTCCCTAGGCCATTCTGGTTAAGCGTTTGGAGCAGCAGAATTGCGAAAAATTTTTTGCCTTCTCAACCATTTCTTGGCTTCAAACTCCCATATCTCGCGAACGGATTGACCTAACCCAAAAATTCCTATTGCATCTGAAAGTACAAACTCGCCCGATTACAACGGTGTGTGTATTTTTTCCCTAGGCCATTCTGGTTAAGCGTTTGGAGCAGCTGAATTGCGAAAAATTTTTTGCCTTCTCAACCATTTCTTGGCTTCAAACTCCCATATCTCGCGAACGGATTGACCTAACGCAAAAATTCCTATTGCATCTGAAAGTAGAAACTCGCCCGATTACAGCGTTATGTGTATTTTTCCCCTAGTCCATTCTTGTTAAGCGTTTGGAGCAGCAGAATTGCGAAAAATTTTTTGCCTTCTCAACCATTTCTTGGCTCAAACTCCCATATCTCGCGAACGGATTGACCTAACCCAAATATTCCAATTGCATCTGAAAGTAGAAACTCGCCCGATTACAACGGTATGTGTATTTTTTCCCTAGGGCATTCTGGTTAAGCGTTTGGAGCAGTAGAATTGCGAAAAATTTTTTGCCTTCTCAACCATTTCTTGGCTCAAACTCCCATATCTCGCGAACGGATTGACCTAACCCAAATATTCCAATTGCATCTGAAAGTAGAAACTCGCCCAATTACAACGGTATGTGTATTTTTTCCCTAGGCCATTCTGGTTAAGCGTTTGGAGCAGCAGAAGTGCGAAAAATTTGTTGTCTTCTCAACCATTTCTTAGCTTCAAACACCCATATCTTGCGAACGGATTGACCTAACCCAAAAATTACTATTGCATCTGAAAGTCGAATCTTGCCCGATTACAACGGTATGTGTATTTTTTCCCTAGGCCATTCTGGTTAAGCGTTTGGAGCAGCAGAAGTGCGAAAAATTTGTTGTCTTCTCAACCATTTCTTAGTTTCAAACTCCCATATCTCGCGAACGGATTGACCTAACCCAAAAATTCCTGTTGCATCTGAAAGTAGAAACTCGCCCGATTACAACGGTATGTGTATTTTTTCCCTAGGCCATTCTGGTTAAGCGTTTGGAGCAGCAGAATTGCGAAAAATTTTTTGCCTTCTCATCCATTTCTTGGCTTCAAACTCCCATATCTCGCGAACGGATTGACCTAACCCAAAAATTCCTATTGCATCTGAAAGTAGAAACTCGCCCGATTACAACGGTATGTGTATTTTTTCCCTAGACCATTCTGGTTAAGCGTTTGGAGCAGCAGAATTGCGAAAAATTTTTTGCCTTCTCAACCATTTCTTAGATTCAAACTCCCATATCTCGCGAACGGATTGACCTAACCCAAAAATTCCTATTGCATCTGAAAGTCGAATCTCGCCCGATTACAACGGTATGTGCATTTTTTCCCTAGGCCATTCTGGTTAAGCGTTTGGAGCAGCAGAATTGCGAAAAATTTTTTGCCTTCTCAACCATTTCTTGGCTTCAAACTCCCATATCTCGCGAACGGATTGACCTAACCCAAAAATTCCTATTGCATCTGAAAGTAGAAACTCGCCCGATTACAACGGTATGTGTATTTTTTCCCTAGGCCATTCTAGTTAAGCGTTTGGAGCAGCAGAATTGCGAAAAATTTTTTGCCTTCTCAACCATTTCTTGGCTTCAAACTCCCATATCTCGCGAACGGATTGACCTAACCCAAAAATTCCAATTGCATCTGAAAGTAGAAACTCGCCCGATTACAACGGTATGTGTATTTTTTCCCTAGACCATTCTGGTTAAGCGTTTGGAGCAGCAGAAGTGCGAAAAATTTGTTGTCTTCTCAACCATTTCTTAGCTTCAAACTCCCATATCTCGCGAACGGATTGACCTAACCCAAAAATTCCAGTTGCATCTGAAAGTAGAAACTCGCCCTATTACAACGGTATGTGTATTTTTTCCCTAGGCCATTATTGTTAAGCGTTTGGAGCAGCAGAAGTGCGAAAAATTTGTTGTCTTCTCAAACATTTCTTAGCTTCAAACACCCATATCTTGCGAACGGATTGACCTAACCCAAAAAATTACTATTGCATCTGAAAGTCGAATCTCGCCCGATTACAACGGTATGTGTATTTTTTCCCTAGACCATTCTGGTTAAGCGTTTGGAGCAGCAGAATTGCGAAAAATTTTTTGCCTTCTCAACCATTTCTTAGCTTCAAACTCCCATATCTCGCGAACGGATTGACCTAACCCAAAAATTCCAATTGCATCTGAAAGTAGAAACTCGCCTGATTACAACGGTATGTGTATTTTTTCCATAGACCATTCTGGTTAAGCGTTTGGAGCAGCAGAAGTGCGAAAAATTTGTTGTCTTCTCAACCATTTCTTAGCTTCAAACTCCCATATCTCGCGAACCGATTGACCTAACCCAAAAATTCCTGTTGCATCTGAAAGTAGAAACTCGCCCGATTACAACGGTATGTGTATTTTTTCCCTAGGCCATTCTGGATTAAGCGTTTGGAGCAGCAGAATTGCGAAAAATTTTTTGCCTTTTCAACGATTTCTTGGCTTCAAACTCCCATATCTCGCGAACGGATTGACCTAACCCAAAAGTTCCTATTGCATCTGAAAGTAGAAAATCGCCCGATTACAACGGTATGTGTATTTTTTCCCTAGGCCATTCTGGTTAAGCCTTTGGAGCAGCAGAATTGCGAAAAATTTTTTGCCTTCTCAACCATTTCTTGGCTTCAAACTCCCATATCTCGCGAACGGATTGACCTAACCCAAAAATTCCAATTGCATCTGAAAGTAGAAACTCGCCCGATTACAACGGTATGTGTATTTTTTCCCTAGACCATTCTGGTTAAGCGTTTGGAGCAGCAGAAGTGCGAAAAATTTGTTGTCTTCTCAACCATTTCTTAGCTTCAAACTCCCATATCTCGCGAACGGATTGACCTAACCCAAAAATTCCTATTGCATCTGAAAGTAGAAACTCGCCCGATTACAGCGTTATGTGTATTTTTCCCCTAGTCCATTCTTGTTAAGCGTTTGGAGCAGCAGAATTGCGAAAAATTTTTTGCCTTCTCAACCATTTCTTGGCTCAAACTCCCATATCTCGCGAACGGATTGACCTAACCCAAATATTCCAATTGCATCTGAAAGTAGAAACTCGCCCGATTACAACGGTATGTGTATTTTTTCCCTAGGGCATTCTGGTTAAGCGTTTGGAGCAGTAGAATTGCGAAAAATTTTTTGCCTTCTCAACCATTTCTTGGCTCAAACTCCCATATCTCGCGAACGGATTGACCTAACCCAAATATTCCAATTGCATCTGAAAGTAGAAACTCGCCCAATTACAACGGTATGTGTATTTTTTCCCTAGGCCATTCTGGTTAAGCGTTTGGAGCAGCAGAAGTGCGAAAAATTTGTTGTCTTCTCAACCATTTCTTAGCTTCAAACACCCATATCTTGCGAACGGATTGACCTAACCCAAAAATTACTATTGCATCTGAAAGTCGAATCTTGCCCGATTACAACGGTATGTGTATTTTTTCCCTAGGCCATTCTGGTTAAGCGTTTGGAGCAGCAGAAGTGCGAAAAATTTGTTGTCTTCTCAACCATTTCTTAGTTTCAAACTCCCATATCTCGCGAACGGATTGACCTAACCCAAAAATTCCTGTTGCATCTGAAAGTAGAAACTCGCCCGATTACAACGGTATGTGTATTTTTTGCCTAGGCCATTCTGGTTAAGCGTTTGGAGCAGCAGAATTGCGAAAAATTTTTTGCCTTCTCATCCATTTCTTGGCTTCAAACTCCCATATCTCGCGAACGGATTGACTTAACCCAAAAATTCCTGTTGCGTCTGAAAGTAGAAACTCGCCCGATTACAAAGGTATGTGTATTTTTTCCCTAGACCATTCTGGTTAAGCGTTTGGAGCAGCAGAATTGCGAAAAATTTGTTGTCTTCTCAACCATTTCTTAGCTTCAAACTCCCATATCTCGCGAACGGATTGACCTAACCCAAAAATTCCTGTTGCATCTGAAAGTAGAAACTCGCCCTATTACAACGTTATGTGTATTTTTTCCCTAGGCCATTCTTGTTAAGCGTTTGGAGCAGCCGAATTGCGAAAAATTTTTTGCCTTCTCAACCATTTCTTGGCTCAAACTCCCATATCTCGCGAACGGATTGACCTAACCCAAAAATTCCAATTGCATCTGAAAGTAGAAACTCGCCCGATTACAACGGTATGTGTATTTTTTCCCTAGACCATTCTGGTTAAGCGTTTGGAGCAGCAGAATTGCGAAAAATTTTTTGCCTTCTCAACCATTTCTTAGCTTCAAAATCCCATATCTCGCGAACGGATTGACCTAACCCAAAAATTCCTATTGCATCTGAAAGTAGAAACTCGCCCGATTACAACGGTATGTGTATTTTTTCCCTAGACCATTCTGGTTAAGCGTTTGGAGCAGCAGAAGTGCGAAAAATTTGTTGTCTTCTCAACCATTTCTTAGCTTCAAACTCCCATATCTCGCGAACGGATTGACCTAACCCAAAAATTACTATTGCATCTGAAAGTCGAATCTCGCCCGATTACAACCGTATGTGTATTTTTTGCCTAGGCCATTCTGGTTAAGCGTTTGGAGCAGCAGAATTGCGAAAAATTTTTTGCCTTCTCAACCATTTCTTGGCTTCAAACTCCCATATCTCGCGAACGGATTGACCTAACCCAAAAATTCCTATTGCATCTGAAAGTAGAAACTAGCCCGATTACAGGGGTATGTGTGTTTTCTCCCTAGGCCATTCTGTTTAAGCGTTTGGAGCAGCAGAATTGCGAAAAATTTTTTGCCTTCTCAACCATTTCTTGGCTTCAAACTCCCATATCTCGCGAACGGATTGACCTAACCCAAAAATTCCTATTGCATCTGAAAGTAGAAACTCGCCCGATTACAACGGTGTGTGTATTTTTTCCCTAGGCCATTCTGGTTAAGCGTTTGGAGCAGCAGAATTGCGAAAAATTTTTTGCCTTCTCAACCATTTCTTGGCTTCAAACTCCCATATCTCGCGAATGGATTGACCTAACGCAAAAATTCCTATTGCATCTGAAAGTAGAAACTCGCCCGATTACAGCGTTATGTGTATTTTTCCCCTAGTCCATTCTGGTTAAGCGTTTGGAGCAGCAGAATTGCGAAAAATTTTTTGCCTTCTCAACCATTTCTTGGCTCAAACTCCCATATCTCGCGAACGGATTGACCTAACCCAAAAATTCCAATTGCATCTGAAAGTAGAAACTCGCCCGATTACAACGGTATGTGTATTTTTTCCCTAGGCAATTCTGGTTAAGCGTTTGGAGCAGCAGAATTGCGAAAAATTTTTTGCCTTCTCAACCGTTTCTTGGCTTCAAACTCCCATATCTCGCGAACGGATTGACCTAACCCAAAAATTCCAATTGCATCTGAAAGTAGAAACTCGCCCGATTACAACGGTATGTGTATTTTTTCCCTAGATCATTCTGGTTAAGCGTTTGGAGCAGCAGAATTGCGAAAAATTTTTTGCCTTCTCAACCATTTCTTAGCTTCAAAATCCCATATCTCGCGAACGGATTGACCTAACCCAAAAATTCCTATTGCATCTGAAAGTAGAAACTCGCCCGATTACAACGGTATGTGTCTTTTTTCCCTAGACCATTCTGGTTAAGCGTTTGGAGCAGCAGAAGTGCGAAAAATTTGTTGTCTTCTCAACCATTTCTTAGCTTCAAACTCCCATATCTCGCGAACGGATTGACCTAACCCAAAAATTCCTGTTGCGTCTGAAAGTAGAAACTCGCCCGATTACAACGGTATGTGTATTTTTTGCCTAGGCCATTCTGGTTAAGCGTTTGGAGCAGCAGAAGTGCGAAAAATTTGTTGTCTTCTCAACCATTTCTTAGCTTCAAACTCCCATATCTCGCGAACGGATTGATCTAACCCAAAAATTCCTATTGCATCTGAAAGTAGAAACTCGCCCGATTACAACGGTGTGTGTATTTTTTCCCTAGGCCATTCTGGTTAAGCGTTTGGAGCAGCAGAATTGCGAAAAATTTTTTGCCTTCTCAACCATTTCATGGCTTCAAACTCCCATATCTCGCGAACGGATTGACCTAACCCAAAAATTCCTATTGCATCTGAAAGTAGAAACTAGCCCGATTACAGGGGTATGTGTATTTTCTCCCTAGGCCATTCTGGTTAAGCGTTTGGAGCAGCAGAATTGCGAAAAATTTTTTGCCTTCTCAACCATTTCTTGGCTTCAAACTCCCATATCTCGCGAACGGATTGACCTAACCCAAACATTCCTATTGCATCTGAAAGTAGAAACTCGCCCGATTACAACGGTGTGTGTATTTTTTCCCTAGGCCATTCTGGTTAAGCGTTTGGAGCAGCAGAATTGCGAAAAATTTTTTGCCTTCTCAACCATTTCTTGGCTTCAAACTCCCATATCTCGCGAACGGATTGACCTAACGCAAAAATTCCTATTGCATCTGAAAGCAGAAACTCGCCCGATTACAACGGTATGTGTATTTTTTCCCTAGGCCATTCTGGTTAAGCGTTTGGAGCAGCAGAATTGCGAAAAATTTTTTGCCTTCTCAACCATTTCTTGGCTTCAAACTCCCATATCTCGCGAACGGATTGACCTAACCCAAAAATTCCAATTGCATCTGAAAGTAGAATCTCGCCCGATTACAACGGTATGTGTGTTTTTTCCCTAGGCCATTCTGGTTAAGCGTTTGGAGCAGCAGAAGTGCGAAAAATTTGTTGTCTTCTCAAACATTTCTTAGCTTCAAACACCCATATCTTGCGAACGGATTGACCTAACCCAAAAATTCCTGTTGCGTCTGAAAGTAGAAACTCGCCCGATTACAACGGTATGTGTATTTTTTGCCTAGGCCATTCTGGTTAAGCGTTTGGAGCAGCAGAATTGCGAAAAATTTTTTGCCTTCTCAACCATTTCTTGGCTTCAAACTCCCATATCTCGCGAACGGATTGACCTAACCCAAAAATTCCTATTGCATCTGAAAGTAGAAACTAGCGCGATTACAGGGGTATGTGTGTTTTCTCCCTAGGCCATTCTGTTTAAGCGTTTGGAGCAGCAGAATTGCGAAAAATTTTTTGCCTTCTCAACCATTTCTTGGCTTCAAACTCCCATATCTCGCGAACGGATTGACCTAACCCAAAAATTCCTATTGCATCTGAAAGTAGAAACTCGCCCGATTACAACGGTGTGTGTATTTTTTCCCTAGGCCATTCTGGTTAAGCGTTTGGAGCAGCAGAATTGCGAAAAATTTTTTGCCTTCTCAACCATTTCTTGGCTTCAAACTCCCATATCTCGCGAACGGATTGACCTAACGCAAAAATTCCTATTGCATCTGAAAGTAGAAACTCGCCCGATTACAGCGTTATGTGTATTTTTCCCCTAGTCCATTCTGGTTAAGCGTTTGGAGCAGCAGAATTGCGAAAAATTTTTTGCCTTCTCAACCATTTCTTGGCTCAAACTCCCATATCTCGCGAACGGATTGACCTAACCCAAAAATTCCAATTGCATCTGAAAGTAGAAACTCGCCCGATTACAACGGTATGTCTATTTTTTCCCTAGACCATTCTGGTTAAGCGTTTGGAGCAGCAGAATTGCGAAAAATTTTTTGCCTTCTCAACCATTTCTTAGATTCAAACTCCCATATCTCGCGAACGGATTGACCTAACCCAAAAATTCCAATTGCATCTGAAAGTAGAAACTCGCCCGATTACAACGGTATGTGTATTTTTTCCCTAGACCATTCTGGTTAAGCGTTTGGAGCAGCAGAATTGCGAAAAATTTTTTGCCTTCTCAACCATTTCTTAGCTTCAAAATCCCATATCTCGCGAACGGATTGACCTAACCCAAAAATTCCAATTGCATCTGAAAGTAGAAACTCGCCCGATTACAACGGTATGTGTATTTTTTCCCTAGACCATTCTGGTTAAGCGTTTGGAGCAGCAGAATTGCGAAAAATTTTTTGCCTTCTCAACCATTTCTTAGCTTCAAAATCCCATATCTCGCGAACGGATTGACCTAACCCAAAAATTCCAATTGCATCTGAAAGTAGAAACTCGCCCGATTACAACGGTATGTGTATTTTTTCCCTAGACCATTCTGGTTAAGCGTTTGGAGCAGCAGAAGTGCGAAAAATTTGTTGTCTTCTCAACCATTTCTTAGCTTCAAGCTCCCATATCTCGCGAACGGATTGACCTAACCCAAAAATTCCTGTTGCGTCTGAAAGTAGAAACTCGCCCGATTACAACGGTATGTGTATTTTTTCCCTAGGCCATTCTGGTTAAGCGTTTGGAGCAGCAGAATTGCGAAAAATTTTTTGCCTTCTCAACCATTTCTTGGCTTCAAACTCCCATATCTCGCGAACGGATTGACCTAACCCAAAAATTCCAATTGCATCTGAAAGTAGAAACTCGCCCGATTACAACGGTATGTGTATTTTTTCCCTAGACCATTCTGGTTAAGCGTTTGGAGCAGCAGAAGTGCGAAAAATTTGTTGTCGTCTCAACCATTTCTTAGCTTCAAACTCCCATATCTCGCGAACGGATTGACCTAACCCAAAAATTACTATTGCATCTGAAAGTCGAATCTCGCCCGATTACAACGGTATGTGTATTTTTTCCCTAGGCCATTCTGGTTAAGCGTTTGGAGCAGCAGAATTGCGAAAAATTTGTTGTCTTCTCAACCATTTCTTAGCTTCAAACTCCCATATTTCGCGAACGGATTGACCTAACCCAAAAATTCCTATTGCATCTGAAAGTAGAAACTCGCCCGATTACAACGGTATGTGTATTTTTTCCCTAGGCCATTCTGGTTAAGCGTTTGGAGCAGCAGAATTGCGAAAAATTTTTTGCCTTCTCAACCATTTCTTGGCTTCAAACTCCCATATCTCGCGAACGGATTGACCTAACCCAAAAATTCCTATTGCATCTGAAAGTAGAAACTCGCCCGATTACAACGGTATGTGTATTTTTTCCCTAGGCCATTCTGGTTAAGCGTTTGGAGCAGCAGAATTGCGAAAAATTTTTTGCCTTCTCAACCATTTCTTGGCTTCAAACTCCCATACCTCGCGAACGGATTGAACTAACCCAAAAATTCCTATTGCACCTGAAAGTAGAAACTCGCCCGATTAGAGCGGTATGTGTATTTTTTCCCTAGGCCATTCTGGTTAAGCGTTTGGAGCAGCAGAATTGCGAAAATTTATTGCCTTCTCAACCATTTCTTGGCTTCAAACTCCCATACCTCGCGAACGGATTGAACTAACCCAAAAATTCCTATTGCACCTGAAAGTAGAAACTCGCCCGATTAGAGCGGTATGTGTATTTTTTCCCTAGGCCATTCTGGTTAAGCGTTTGGAGCAGCAGAATTGCGAAAATTTATTGCCTTCTCAACCATTTCTTGGCTTCAAACTCCCATATCTCGCGAACGGATTGACCTAACCCAAAAATTCCTATTGCATCTGAAAGTAGAAACTCGCCCGATTACAACGGTATGTGTATTTCTTCCCTAGGCCATTCTGGTTAAGCGTTTGGAGCAGCAGAAGTGCGAAAAATTTGTTGTCTTCTCAACCATATCTTGGCTTCAATCTCCCATATCTCGCGAACGGATTGACCTAACCCAAAAATTCCGATTGCATCTGAAAGTAGAAACTCGCCCGATTACAACGGTGTGTGTACTTTTTCCCTAGGCCATTCTGGTTAAGCGTTTGGAGCAACTGAATTGCGAAAAATTTTTTGCCTTCTCAACCATTTCTTGGCTTCAAACTCCCATATCTCGCGAACGGATTGACCTAACCCAAAAATTCCTATTGCATCTGAAAGTAGAAACTCGCCCGATTACAACGGTATGTGTATTTTTTACCTAGGCCATTCTGGTTAAGCGGTTGGAGCAGCAGATGTACGAAAAATTTGTTGTCTTCTCAACCATATCTTGGCTTCAAACTCCCATATCTCGCGAACGGATTGACCTACCGCAAAAATTCCTATTGCATCTGAAAGTAGAAACTCGCCCGATTACAGCGTTATGTGTATTTTTCCCCTAGGCCATTCTGGTTAAGCGTTTGGAGCAGCAGAATTGCGAAAAATTTTTTGCCTTCTCAACTATTTCTTGGCTCAAACTCCCATATCTCGCGAACGGATTAACCTAACCCAAAAATTCCTATTGCATCTGAAAGTAGAAACCCGCCCGATTACAACGGTATGTGTATTTTTTCCCTAGGCCATTCTGGTTAAGCGTTTGGAGCAGCAGAATTGCGAAAAATTTGTTGTCTTCTCAACCATTTCTTGGCTTCAAACTCCCATATCTCGCGAACGGATTGACCTAACCCAAAAATTCCTGTTGTGTATGAAATTAGAAACTCGCCCGATTACAGCGGTATGTGTATTTTTTCCTTAGCCCATTCTGGTTAAGCGTTTGGAGCAGCAGAATTGCGAAAAATTTGTTGTCTTCTCAACCATTTCTTAGCTTCAAACTCCCATATGTCGCGAACGGATTGACCTAACCCAAAAATTCCTATTGCATCTGAAAGTAGAAACTCGCCCGATTACAACGGTATGTGTATTTTTTCCCTAGGCCATTCTGGTTAAGCGTTTGGAGCAGCAGAATTGCGAAAAATTTTTTGCCTTCTCAACCATTTCTTGGCTTCAAACTCCCATATCTCGCGAACGGATTGACCTAACCCAAAAATTCCTATTGCATCTGAAAGTAGAAACTCGCCCGATTACAACGGTATGTGTATTTTTTCCCCAGGCCATTCTGGTTAAGCGTTTGGAGCAGCAGAATTGCGAAAAATTTTTTGCCTTCTCAACCATTTCTTGGCTTCAAACTCCCATATCTCGCGAACGGATTGACCTAACCCAAAAATTCCAATTGCATCTGAAAGTAGAAACTCGCCCGATTACAACGGTATGTGTATTTTTTCCCTAGACCATTCTGGTTAGGCGTTTGGAGCAGCAGAATTGCGAAAAATTTTTTGCCTTCTCAACCATTTCTTAGCTTCAAACTCCCATATCTCGCGAACGGATTGTCCTAACCCAAAAATTCCTGTTGCGTCTGAAAGTAGAAACTCCCCCGATTACAACGGTATGTGTATTTTTTTCCTAGGCCATTCTGGTTGAGCGTTTGGAGCAGCAGAAGTGCGAAAAATTTGTTGTCTTCTCAACCATTTCTTGGCTTCAAACTCCCATATCTCGCGAACGGATTGACCTAACCCAAAAACTCCAATTGCATCTGAAAGTAGAAACTCGCCCGATTACAACGGTATGTGTATTTTTTCTCTAGACCATTCTGGTTAAGCGTTCGGAGCAGCAGAATTGCGAAAAATTTTTTGCCTTCTCAACCATTTCTTGGCTTCAAACTCCCATATCTCGCGAACGGATTGACCTATCCCAAAAATTCCTGTTGCATCTGAAAGTAGAAACTCGCCCGATTGCAACGGTATGTGTATTTTTTCCCTAGGCCATTCTGGTTAAGCGTTTGGAGCAGCAGAATTGCGAAAAATTTTTTGCCTTCTCATCCATTTCTTGGCTTCAAACTCCCATATCTCGCGAACGGATTGACCTAACCCAAAAATTCCTATTGCATCTGAAAGTAGAAAATCGCCCGATTACAACGGTATGTGTATTTTTTCCCTAGGCCATTCTGGTTAAGCGTTTGGAGCAGCAGAAGTGCGAAAAATTTGTTGCCTTCTCAACCATTTCTTAGTTTCAAACTCCCATATCTCGCGAACGGATTGACCTAACCCAAAAATTCCTGTTGTGTATGAAATTAGAAACTCGCCCGATTACAGCGGTATGTGTATTTTTTCCTTAGCCCATTCTGGTTAAGCGTTTGGAGCAGCAGAATTGCGAAAAATTTGTTGTCTTCTCAACCATTTCTTAGCTTCAAACTCCCATATTTCGCGAACGGATTGACCTAACCCAAAAATTCCTATTGCATCTGAAAGTAGAAACTCGCCCGATTACAACGGTATGTGTATTTTTTCCCTAGGCCATTCTGGTTAAGCGTTTGGAGCAGCAGAATTGCGAAAAATTTTTTGCCTTCTCAACCATTTCTTGGCTTCAAACTCCCATATCTCGCGAACGGATTGACCTAACCCAAAAATTCCTATTGCATCTGAAAGTAGAAACTCGCCCGATTACAACGGTATGTGTATTTTTTCCCTAGGCCATTCTGGTTAAGCGTTTGGAGCAGCAGAATTGCGAAAAATTTTTTGCCTTCTCAACCATTTCTTGGCTTCAAACTCCCATATCTCGCGAACGGATTGAACTAACCCAAAAATTCCTATTGCACCTGAAAGTAGAAACTCGCCCGATTAGAGCGGTATGTGTATTTTTTCCCTAGGCCATTCTGGTTAAGCGTTTGGAGCAGCAGAATTGCGAAAATTTATTGCCTTCTCAACCATTTCTTGGCTTCAAACTCCCATATCTCGCGAACGGATTGACCTAACCCAAAAATTCCTATTGCATCTGAAAGTAGAAACACGCCCGATTACAACGGTATGTGTATTTCTTCCCTAGGCCATTCTGGTTAAGCGTTTGGAGCAGCAGAAGTGCGAAAAATTTGTTGTCTTCTCAACCATATCTTGGCTTCAAACTCCCATATCTCGCGAACGGATTGACCTAACCCAAAAATTCCGATTGCATCTGAAAGTAGAAACTCGCCCGATTACAACGGTGTGTGTACTTTTTCCCTAGGCCATTCTGGTTAAGCGTTTGGAGCAACTGAATTGCGAAAAATTTTTTGCCTTCTCAACCATTTCTTGGCTTCAAACTCCCATATCTCGCGAACGGATTGACCTAACCCAAAAATTCCTATTGCATCTGAAAGTAGAAACTCGCCCGATTACAACGGTATGTGTATTTTTTACCTAGGCCATTCTGGTTAAGCGGTTGGAGCAGCAGATGTACGAAAAATTTGTTGTCTTCTCAACCATATCTTGGCTTCAAACTCCCATATCTCGCGAACGGATTGACCTACCGCAAAAATTCCTATTGCATCTGAAAGTAGAAACTCGCCCGATTACAGCGTTATGTGTATTTTTCCCCTAGGCCATTCTGGTTAAGCGTTTGGAGCAGCAGAATTGCGAAAAATTTTTTGCCTTCTCAACTATTTCTTGGCTCAAACTCCCATATCTCGCGAACGGATTAACCTAACCCAAAAATTCCTATTGCATCTGAAAGTAGAAACCCGCCCGATTACAACGGTATGTGTATTTTTTCCCTAGGCCATTCTGGTTAAGCGTTTGGAGCAGCAGAATTGCGAAAAATTTGTTGTCTTCTCAACCATTTCTTGGCTTCAAACTCCCATATCTCGCGAACGGATTGACCTAACCCAAAAATTCCTGTTGTGTATGAAATTAGAAACTCGCCCGATTACAGCGGTATGTGTATTTTTTCCTTAGCCCATTCTGGTTAAGCGTTTGGAGCAGCAGAATTGCGAAAAATTTGTTGTCTTCTCAACCATTTCTTGGCTTCAAACTCCCATATCTCGCGAACGGATTGACCTAACCCAAAAATTCCTATTGCATCTGAAAGTAGAAACCCGCCCGATTACAACGGTATGTGTATTTTTTCCCTAGGCCATTCTGGTTAAGCGTTTGGAGCAGCAGAATTGCGAAAAATTTGTTGTCTTCTCAACCATTTCTTAGCTTCAAACTCCCATATCTCGCGAACGGATTGACCTAACCCAAAAATTCCTATTGCATCTGAAAGTAGAAACTCGCCCGATTACAACGGTATGTGTATTTTTTCCCTAGGCCATTCTGGTTAAGCGTTTGGAGCAGCAGAATTGCGAAAAATTTTTTGCCTTCTCAACCATTTCTTGGCTTCAAACTCCCATATCTCGCGAACGGATTGACCTAACGCAAAAATTCCTATTGCACCTGAAAGTAGAAACTCGCCCGATTACAGCGTTATGTGTATTTTTTCCTTAGCCCATTCTGGTTAAGCGTTTGGAGCAGCAGAATTGCGAAAAATTTGTTGTCTTCTCAACCATTTCTTAGCTTCAAACTCCCATATGTCGCGAACGGATTGACCTAACCCAAAAATTCCTATTGCATCTGAAAGTAGAAACTGGCCCGATTACAACGGTATGTGTATTTTTTCCCTAGGCCATTCTGGTTAAGCGTTTGGAGCAGCAGAATTGCGAAAAATTTGTTGTCTTCTCAACCATTTCTTAGCTTCAAACTCCCATATCTCGCGAACGGTTTGACCTAACCCAAAAATTCCTATTGCATCTGAAAGTAGAAACTCGCCCGATTACAACGGTATGTGTATTTTTCCCCTAGGCCATTCTGGTTAAGCGTTTGGAGCAGCAGAATTGCGAAAAATTGTTTGCCTTCTCAACCATTTCTTGGCTTCAAACTCCCATATCTCGCGAACGGATTGACCTAACCCAAAAATTCCTATTGCATCTGATAGTAGAAACCCGCCCGATTACAACGGTATGTGTATTTTTTCCATAGGCAATTCTGGTTAAGCGTTTGGAGCAGCAGAATTGCGAAAAATTTGTTGTCTTCTCAACCATTTCTTGGCTTCAAACTCCCCTATCTCGCGAACGGATTGACCTAACCCAAAAATTCCTATTGCATCTGAAAGTAGAAACTCGCCCGATTACAACGATATGTGTATTTTTTCCCTAGGCCATTCTGGTTAAGCGTTTGGAGCAACAGAAGTGCGAAAAATTTGTTGTCTTCTCAACCATATTTTGGCTTCAAACTCCCATATCTCGCGAACGGATTGACCTAACCAAAAAATTCCAATTGCATCTGAAAGTAGAAACTCGCCCGATTACAACGGTATGTGTATTTTTTCCCTAGCCCATTCTGGTTAAGCGTTTGGAGCAGCAGAATTGCGAAAAATTTTTTGCCTTCTCAACCATTTCTTGGCTTCAAACTCCCATATCTCGCGAACGGATGGAACTAACCCAAAAATTCCTATTGCATCTGAAAGTAGAAACTCGCCCGATTAGAGCGGTATGTGTATTTTTTCCCTCGGCCATTCTGGTTAAGCGTTTGGAGCAGCAGAATTGCGAAAATTTATTGCCTTCTCAACCATTTCTTGGCTTCAAACTCCCATATCTCGCGAACGGATTGACCTAACCCAAAAATTCCTATTGCATCTGAAAGTAGAAACTCGCCCGATTACAACGGTATGTGTATTTCTTCCCTAGGCCATTCTGGTTAAGCGTTTGGAGCAGCAGAAGTGCGAAAAATTTGTTGTCTTCTCAACCATATCTTGGCTTCAAACTCCCATATCTCGCGAACGGATTGACCTAACCCAAAAATTCCGATTGCATCTGAAACTAGAAACTCGCCCGATTACCACGGTGTGTGTACTTTTTCCCTAGGCCATTCTGGTTAAGAGTTTGGAGCAACTGAATTGCGAAAAATTTTTTGCCTTCTCAACCATTTCTTGGCTTCAAACTCCCATATCTCGCGAACGGATTGACCTAACCCAAAAATTCCTATTGCATCTGAAAGTAGAAACTCGCCCGATTACAACGGTATGTGTATTTTTTCCCTAGGCCATTCTGGTTAAGCGGTTGGAGCAGCAGAAGTGCGAAAAATTTGTTGTCTTCTCAACCATATCTTGGCTTCAAACTCCCATATCTCGCGAACGGATTGACCTAACCCAAAAATTCCGATTGCATCTGAAAGTAGAAACTCGCCCGATTACAACGGTATGTGTATTTTTTCCCTAGCCCATTCTGGTTAAGCGTTTGGAGCAGCAGAAGTGCGAAAAATTTGTTGTCTTCTCAACCATTTCTTAGCTTCAAACTCCCATATCTCGCGAAAGGATTGACCTAACCCAAAAATTCCTGTTGCATCTGAAAGTAGAAACTCGCCCGATTACAACGGTATGTGTATTTTTTCCCTAGGCCATTCTTGTTAAGCGTTTGGAGCAGCAGAATTGCGAAAAATTTTTTGCCTTCTCAACCATTTCTTGGCTTCAAACTCCCATATCTCGCGAACGGATTGACCTAACCCAAAAATTCCTATTGCATCTGAAAGTAGAAACTCGCCCGATTACAGCGGTATGTGTATTTTTCCCTAGGCCATTCTGGTTAAGCGTTTGGAGCAGCAGAATTGCGAAAAATTTTCTGCCTTCTCAACCATTTCTTGGCTTCAAACTCCCATATCTCGCGAACGGATTGACCTAACGCAAAAATTCCTTTTGCATCTGAAAGTAGAAACTCGCCCGGTTACAGCGTTATGTGTATTTTTCCCCTAGGCCATTCTGGTTAAGCGTTTGGAGCAGCAGAATTGCGAAAAATTTTTTGCCTTCTCAACTATTTCTTGGCTCAAACTCCCATATCTCGCGAACGGATTAACCTAACCCAAAAATTCCTATTGCATCTGAAAGTAGAAACCCGCCCGATTACAACGGTATGTGTATTTTTTCCCTAGGCCATTCTTGTTAAGCGTTTGGAGCAGCCGAATTGCGAAAAATTTTTTGCCTTCTCAACCATTTCTTGGCTTCAAACTCCCATATCTCGCGAACGGATTGACCTAACCCAAAAATTCCTATTGCATCTGAAAGTAGAAACTCGCCCGATTACAGCGGTATGTGTATTTCTTCCCTAGGCCATTCTGGTTAAGCGTTTGGAGCAGCAGAATTGCGAAAAATTTTCTGCCTTCTCAACCATTTCTTGGCTTCAAACTCCCATATCTCGCGTACGAATTGTCCTAACCCAAAAATTCCTGTTGCGTCTGAAAGTAGAAACTCGCCCGATTACAACGGTATGTGTATTTTTTCCCTAGGCCATTCTGGTTAAGCGTTTGGAGCAGCAGGATTGCGAAAAATTTTTTGCCTTCTCAACCATTTCTTGGCTTCAAGCTCCCATATCTCGCGAACGGATTGACCTAACCCAAAAATTCCAATTGCATCTGAAAGTAGAAACTCGCACGATCACAACGGTATGTGTATTTTTTCCCTAGACCATTCTGGTTAAGCGTTTGGAGCAGCAGAAGTGCGAAAAATTTGTTGTCTTCTCAACCATTTCTTAGCTTCAAACTCCCATATCTCGCGAACGGATTGACCTAACCCAAAAATTCCTGTTGCATCTGAAAGTAGAAACTCGCCCGATTACAACGGTATGTGTATTTTTTCCCTAGGCCATTCTGGTTAAGCGTTTGGAGCAGCAGAAATGCGAAAAATTTTTTGCCTTCTCAACCATTTCTTGGCTTCAAACTCCCATATCTCGCGAACGGATTGACCTAACCCAAAAATTCCTGTTGTGTCTGAAAGTAGAAACTCGCCCGATTACAACGGTATGTGTATTTTTTCCCTAGCCCATTCTGGTTAAGCGTTTGGAGCAGCAGAAGTGCGAAAAATTTGTTGTCTTCTCAACCATTTCTTAGCTTCAAACTCCCATATCTCGCGAAAGGATTGACCTAACCCAAAAATTCCTGTTGCATCTGAAAGTAGAAACTCGCCCGATTACAACGGTATGTGTATTTTTTCCCTAGGCCATTCTTGTTAAGCGTTTGGAGCAGCAGAATTGCGAAAAATTTTTTGCCTTCTCAACCATTTCTTGGCTTCAAACTCCCATATCTCGCGAACGGATTGACCTAACCCAAAAATTCCTATTGCATCTGAAAGTAGAAACTCGCCCGATTACAGCGGTATGTGTATTTTTCCCTAGGCCATTCTGGTTAAGCGTTTGGAGCAGCAGAATTGCGAAAAATTTTCTGCCTTCTCAACCATTTCTTGGCTTCAAACTCCCATATCTCGCGAACGGATTGACCTAACGCAAAAATTCCTTTTGCATCTGAAAGTAGAAACTCGCCCGATTACAGCGTTATGTGTATTTTTCCCCTAGGCCATTCTGGTTAAGCGTTTGGAGCAGCAGAATTGCGAAAAATTTTTTGCCTTCTCAACTATTTCTTGGCTCAAACTCCCATATCTCGCGAACGGATTAACCTAACCCAAAAATTCCTATTGCATCTGAAAGTAGAAACCCGCCCGATTACAACGGTATGTGTATTTTTTCCCTAGGCCATTCTTGTTGAGCGTTTGGAGCAGCCGAATTGCGAAAAATTTTGTGCCTTCTCAACCATTTCTTGGCTTCAAACTCCCATATCTCGCGAACGGATTGACCTAATCCAAAAATTCCTATTGCATCTGAAAGTAGAAACTCGCCCGATTACAGCGGTATGTGTATTTCTTCCCTAGGCCATTCTGGTTAAGCGTTTGGAGCAGCAGAATTGCGAAAAATTTTCTGCCTTCTCAACCATTTCTTGGCTTCAAACTCCCATATCTCGCGTACGAATTGTCCTAACCCAAAAATTCCTGTTGCGTCTGAAAGTAGAAACTCGCCCGATTACAACGGTATGTGTATTTTTTCCCTAGGCCATTCTGGTTAAGCATTTGAGCAGCAGGATTGCGAAAAATTTTTTGCCTTCTCAACCATTTCTTGGCTTCAAACTCCCATATCTCGCGAACGGATTGTCCTAACCCAAAAATTCCAATTGCATCTGAAAGTAGAAACTCGCACGATCACAACGGTATGTGTATTTTTTCCCTAGACCATTCTGGTTAAGCGTTTGGAGCAGCAGAAGTGCGAAAAATTTGTTGTCTTCTCAACCATTTCTTAGCTTCAAACTCCCATATCTCGCGAACGGATTGACCTAACCCAAAAATTCCTGTTGCATCTGAAAGTAGAAACTCGCCCGATTACAACGGTATGTGATTTTTTCCCTAGGCCATTCTGGTTAAGCGTTTGGAGCAGCAGAATTTCGAAAAATTTTTTGCCTTCTCAACCATTTCTTGGCTTCAAACTCCCATATCTCGCGAACGGATTGACCTAACCCAAAAATTCCTGTTGTGTCTGAAAGTAGAAACTCGCCCGATTACAGCGGTATGTGTATTTTTTCCCTAGGCCATTCTGGTTAAGCGTTTGGAGCAGCAGAATTGCGAAAAATTTTTTGCCTTCTCAACCATTTCTTGGCTTCAAACTCGCATATCTCGCGAACGGATTGACCTAACCCAAAAATTCCTGTTGCGTCTGAAAGTAGAAACTCGCCCGATTACAACGGTGTGTGTATTTTTTCCCTAGGCCATTCTGGTTAAGCGTTTGGAGCAAAAGAATTGCGAAAAATTTGTTGCCTTCTCAACCATTTCTTGGCTTCAAACTCCCATATCTCGCGAACGGATTGACCTAACGCAAAAATTCCTATTGCATCTGAAAGTAGAAACTCGCCCGATTACAGCGTTATGTGTATTTTTCCCCTAGGCCATTCTGGTTAAGCGTTTGGAGCAGCAGAATTGCGAAAAATTTTTTGCCTTCTCAACCATTTCTTGGCTCAAACTCCCATATCTCGCGAACGGATTAACCTAACACATAAATTCCTATTGCATCTGAAAGTAGAAACCCGCCCGATTACAACGGTATGTGTATTTTTTCCCTAGGCCATTCTGGTTAAGCGTTTGGAGCAGCAGAATTGCGAAAAATTTTTTGCCTTCTCAACCATTTCTTGGCTTCAAACTCCCATATCTCGCGAACGGATTGACCTAACCCAAAAATTCCTATTGCATCTGAAAGTAGAAACCCGCCTGATACAACGGTATGTGTTTTTTTTCCCTAGGCCATTCTGGTTAAGCGTTTGGAGCAGCAGAATTGCGAAAAATTTGTTGTCATCTCAACCATTTCTTGGCTTCAAACTCCCATATCTCGCGAACGGATTGACCTAACCCAAAAATTCCTGTTGTGTCTGAAAGTAGAAACTCGCCCGATTACAGCGGTATGTGTATTTTTTCCTTAGCCCATTCTGGTTAAGCGTTTGGAGCAGCAGAATTGCGAAAAATTTTTTGCCTTCTCAACCATTTCTTGGCTTCAAACTCCCATATCTCGCGATCGGATTGAACTAACCCAAAAATTCCTATTGCATCTGAAAGTAGAAACTCGCCCGATTACAGCGGTATGTGTATTTTTTTCCCAGGCCATTCTGGTTAAGCGTTTGGAGCAGCAGAATTGCGAAAAATTTATTGCCTTCTCAACCATTTCTTGGCTTCAAACTCCCATATCACGCGAACGGATTGACCTACCCCAAAAATTCCTATGGCATCTGAAAGTAGAAACTCGCCCGATTACAGCGGTATGTGTATTTTTCCCTAGGCCATTCTGGTTAAGCGTTTGGAGCAGCAGAATTGCGAAAAATTTTCTGCCTTCTCAACCATTTCTTGGCTTCAAACTCCCATATCTCGCGAACGGATTGACCTAACCCAAAAATTCCTATTGCATCTGAAAGTAGAAACTCGCCCGATTACAGCGTTATGTGTATTTTTCCCCTAGGCCATTCTGGTTAAGCGTTTGGAGCAGCAGAATTGCGAAAAATTTTTTGCCTTCTCAACTATTTCTTGGCTCAATCTCCCATGTCTCGCGAACGGATTAACCTAACCCAAAAATTCCTATTGCATCTGAAAGTAGAAACCCGCCCGATTACAACGGTATGTGTATTTTTTCCCTAGGCCATTCTGGTTAAGCGTTTGGAGCAGCAGAATTGCGAAAAATTTGTTGTCTTCTCAACCATTTCTTGGCTTCAAACTCCCATATCTCGCGAACGGATTGACCTAACCCAAAAAATTCCTGTTGTGTATGAAAGTAGAAACTCGCCCGATTACAGCGGTATGTGTATTTTTTCCTTAGCCCATTCTGGTTAAGCGTTTGGAGCAGCAGAATTGCGAAAAATTTGTTGTCTTCTCAACCATTTCTTAGCTTCAAACTCCCATATCTCGCGAACGGATTGACCAAACCCAAAAATTCCTATTGCATCTGAAAGTAGAAACTCGCCCGATTACAACGGTATGTGTATTTTTTTCCTAGGCCATTCTGGTTAAGCGTTTGGAGCAGCAGAATTGCGAAAAATTTTTTGCCTTCTCAACCATTTCTTGGCTTCAAACTCCCATATCTCGCGAACGGATTGACCTAACCCAAAAATTCCTATTGCATCTGAAAGTAGAAACTCGCCCGATTGCAACGGTATGTGTATTTTTTCCCTAGGCCATTCTGGTTAAGCGTTTGGAGCAGCAGAATTGCGAAAAATTCTTTGCGTTCTCAACCATTTCTTAGCTTCAAACTCCCATATCTCGCGAACGGATTGACCTAACCCAAAAATTCCTATTGCATCTGAAAGTAGAAACTCGCCCGATTACAAAGGTATGTGTATTTCTTCCCTAGGCCATTCTGGTTAAGCGTTTGGAGCAGCAGAATTGCGAAAAATTTTCTGCCTTCTCAACCATTTCTTGGCTTCAAACTCCCATATCTCGCGTACGAATTGTCCAAACCCAAAAAATTCCGGTTGCGTCTGAAAGTAGAAACTCGCCCGATTACAACGGTATGTGTATTTTTTCCCTAGGCCATTCTGGTTAAGCGTTTGGAGCAGCAGGATTGCGAAAAATTTTTTGCCTTCTCAACCATTTCTTGGCTTCAAACTCCCATATCTCGCGAACGGATTGACCTAACCCAAAAATTCCAATTGCATCTGAAAGTAGAAACTCGCCCGATCACAACGGTATGTGTATTTTTTCCCTAGACCATTCTGGTTAAGCGTTTGGAGCAGCAGAAGTGCGAAAAATTTGTTGTCTTCTCAACCATTTCTTAGCTTCAAACTCCCATATCTCGCGAACGGATTGACCTAACCCAAAAATTCCTGTTGCATCTGAAAGTAGAAACTCGCCCGATTACAACGGTATGTGTATTTTTTCCCTAGGCCATTCTGGTTAAGCGTTTGGAGCAGCAGAATTGCGAAAAATTTTTTGCCTTCTCAACCATTTCTTGGCTCAAACTCCCATATCTCGCGAACGGATTAAACTAACCCAAAAATTCCTATTGCATCTGAAAGTAGAAACCCGCCCGATTACAACGGTATGTGTATTTTCTCCCTAGGCCATTCTGGTTAAGCGTTTGGAGCAGCAGAATTGCGAAAAATTTTTTGCCTTCTCAACCATTTCTCGGCTTCAAACTCCCATATCTCGCGAACGGATTGACCTAACCCAAAAATTCCTATTGCATCTGAAAGTAGAAACTCGCCCGATTACAACGGTATGTGTATTTTTTCCCTAGGCCATTCTGGTTAAGCGTTTGGAGCAGCAGAATTGCGAAAAATTTGTTGCCTTCTCAACCATTTCTTGGCTTCAAACTCCCATATCTCGCGAACGGATTGACCTAACGCAAAAATTCCTATTGCATCTGAAAGTAGAAACTCGCCCGATTACAGCGTTATGTGTATTTTTCCCCTAGGCCATTCAGGTTAAGCGTTTGGAGCAGCAGAATTGCGAAAAATTTTTTGCCTTCTCAACCATTTCTTGGCTCAAACTCCCATATCTCGCGAACGGATTAACCTAACACAAAAATTCCTATTGCATCTGAAAGTAGAAACCCGCCCGATTACAACGGTATGTGTATTTTTTCCCTAGGCCATTCTGGTTAAGCGTTTGGAGCAGCAGAATTGCGAAAAATTTTTTGCCTTCTCAACCATTTCTTGGCTTCAAACTCCCATATCTCGCGAACGGATTGACCTAACCCAAAAATTCCTATTGCATCTGAAAGTAGAAACCCGCCTGATACAACGGTATGTGTTTTTTTTCCCTAGGCCATTCTGGTTAAGCGTTTGGAGCAGCAGAATTGCGAAAAATTTGTTGTCATCTCAACCATTTCTTGGCTTCAAACTCCCATATCTCGCGAACGGATTGACCTAACCCAAAAATTCCTGTTGTGTCTGAAAGTAGAAACTCGCCCGATTACAGCGGTATGTGTATTTTTTCCTTAGCCCATTCTGGTTAAGCGTTTGGAGCAGCAGAATTGCGAAAAATTTTTTTCCTTCTCAACCATTTCTTGGCTTCAAACTCCCATATCTCGCGATCGGATTGAACTAACCCAAAAATTCCTATTGCATCTGAAAGTAGAAACTCGCCCGATTACAGCGGTATGTGTATTTTTTTCCCAGGCCATTCTGGTTAAGCGTTTGGAGCAGCAGAATTGCGAAAAATTTATTGCCTTCTCAACCATTTCTTGGCTTCAAACTCCCATATCACGCGAACGGATTGACCTACCCCAAAAATTCCTATGGCATCTGAAAGTAGAAACTCGCCCGATTACAGCGGTATGTGTATTTTTCCCTAGGCCATTCTGGTTAAGCGTTTGGAGCAGCAGAATTGCGAAAAATTTTCTGCCTTCTCAACCATTTCTTGGCTTCAAACTCCCATATCTCGCGAACGGATTGACCTAACCCAAAAATTCCTATTGCATCTGAAAGTAGAAACTCGCCCGATTACAGCGTTATGTGTATTTTTCCCCTAGGCCATTCTGGTTAAGCGTTTGGAGCAGCAGAATTGCGAAAAATTTTTTGCCTTCTCAACTATTTCTTGGCTCAATCTCCCATGTCTCGCGAACGGATTAACCTAACCCAAAAATTCCTATTGCATCTGAAAGTAGAAACCCGCCCGATTACAACGGTATGTGTATTTTTTCCCTAGGCCATTCTGGTTAAGCGTTTGGAGCAGCAGAATTGCGAAAAATTTGTTGTCTTCTCAACCATTTCTTGGCTTCAAACTCCCATATCTCGCGAACGGATTGACCTAACCCAAAAAATTCCTGTTGTGTATGAAAGTAGAAACTCGCCCGATTACAGCGGTATGTGTATTTTTTCCTTAGCCCATTCTGGTTAAGCGTTTGGAGCAGCAGAATTGCGAAAAATTTGTTGTCTTCTCAACCATTTCTTAGCTTCAAACTCCCATATCTCGCGAACGGATTGACCAAACCCAAAAATTCCTATTGCATCTGAAAGTAGAAACTCGCCCGATTACAACGGTATGTGTATTTTTTTCCTAGGCCATTCTGGTTAAGCGTTTGGAGCAGCAGAATTGCGAAAAATTTTTTGCCTTCTCAACCATTTCTTGGCTTCAAACTCCCATATCTCGCGAACGGATTGACCTAACCCAAAAATTCCTATTGCATCTGAAAGTAGAAACTCGCCCGATTGCAACGGTATGTGTATTTTTTCCCTAGGCCATTCTGGTTAAGCGTTTGGAGCAGCAGAATTGCGAAAAATTTTTTGCGTTCTCAACCATTTCTTAGCTTCAAACTCCCATATCTCGCGAACGGATTGACCTAACCCAAAAATTCCTATTGCATCTGAAAGTAGAAACTCGCCCGATTACAAAGGTATGTGTATTTCTTCCCTAGGCCATTCTGGTTAAGCGTTTGGAGCAGCAGAATTGCGAAAAATTTTCTGCCTTCTCAACCATTTCTTGGCTTCAAACTCCCATATCTCGCGTACGAATTGTCCAAACCCAAAAAATTCCGGTTGCGTCTGAAAGTAGAAACTCGCCCGATTACAACGGTATGTGTATTTTTTCCCTAGGCCATTCTGGTTAAGCGTTTGGAGCAGCAGGATTGCGAAAAATTTTTTGCCTTCTCAACCATTTCTTGGCTTCAAACTCCCATATCTCGCGAACGGATTGACCTAACCCAAAAATTCCAATTGCATCTGAAAGTAGAAACTCGCCCGATCACAACGGTATGTGTATTTTTTCCCTAGACCATTCTGGTTAAGCGTTTGGAGCAGCAGAAGTGCGAAAAATTTGTTGTCTTCTCAACCATTTCTTAGCTTCAAACTCCCATATCTCGCGAACGGATTGACCTAACCCAAAAATTCCTGTTGCATCTGAAAGTAGAAACTCGCCCGATTACAACGGTATGTGTATTTTTTCCCTAGGCCATTCTGGTTAAGCGTTTGGAGCAGCAGAATTGCGAAAAATTTTTTGCCTTCTCAACCATTTCTTGGCTCAAACTCCCATATCTCGCGAACGGATTAAACTAACCCAAAAATTCCTATTGCATCTGAAAGTAGAAACCCGCCCGATTACAACGGTATGTGTATTTTCTCCCTAGGCCATTCTGGTTAAGCGTTTGGAGCAGCAGAATTGCGAAAAATTTTTTGCCTTCTCAACCATTTCTCGGCTTCAAACTCCCATATCTCGCGAACGGATTGACCTAACCCAAAAATTCCTATTGCATCTGAAAGTAGAAACCCGCCCGATTACAGCGGTATGTGTATTTTTCCCTAGGCCATTCTGGTTAAGCGTTTGGAGCAGCAGAATTGCGAAAAATTTTCTGCCTTCTCAACCATTTCTTGGCTTCAAACTCCCATATCTCGCGAACGGATTGACCTAACGCAAAAATTCCTATTGCATCTGAAAGTAGAAACTCGCCCGATTACAGCGTTATGTGTATTTTTCCCCTAGGCCATTCTGGTTAAGCGTTTGGAGCAGCAGAATTGCGAAAAATTTTTTGCCTTCTCAACTATTTCTTGGCTCAAACTCCCATATCTCGCGAACGGATTAACATAACCCAAAAATTCCTATTGCATCTGAAAGTAGAAACCCGCCCGATTACAACGGTATGTGTATTTTTTCCCTAGGCCATTCTGGTTAAGCGTTTGGAGCAGCAGAATTGCGAAAAATTTGTTGTCTTCTCAACCATTTCTTGGCTTCAAACTCCCATATCTCGCGAACGGATTGACCTAACCCAAAAATTCCTGTTGTGTATGAAAGTAGAAACTCGCCCGATTACAGCGGTATGTGTATTTTTTCCTTAGCCCATTCTGGTTAAGCGTTTGGAGCAGCAGAATTGCGAAAAATTTTTTGCCTTCTCAACTATTTCTTGGCTCAAACTCCCATATCTCGCGAACGGATTAACCTAACCCAAAAATTCCTATTGCATCTGAAAGTAGAAACCCGCCCGATTACAACGGTATGTGTATTTTTTCCCTAGGCCATTCTGGTTAAGCGTTTGGAGCAGCAGAATTGCGAAAAATTTGTTGTCTTCTCAACCATTTCTTGGCTTCAAACTCCCATATCTCGCGAACGGATTGACCTAACCCAAAAATTCCTGTTGTGTATGAAAGTAGAAACTCGCCCGATTACAGCGGTATGTGTATTTTTTCCTTAGCCCATTCTGGTTAAGCGTTTGGAGCAGCAGAATTGCGAAAAATTTGTTGTCTTCTCAACCATTTCTTAGCTTCAAACTCCCATATCTCGCGAACGGATTGACCTAACCCAAAAATTCCTATTGCATCTGAAAGTAGAAACTCGCCCGATCACAACGGTATGTGTATTTTTTCCCTAGACCATTCTGGTTAAGCGTTTGGAGCAGCAGAAGTGCGAAAAATTTGTTGTCTTCTCAACCATTTCTTAGCTTCAAACTCCCATATCTCGCGAACGGATTGACCTAACCCAAAAATTCCTGTTGCATCTGAAAGTAGAAACTCGCCCGATTACAACGGTATGTGTATTTTTTCCCTAGGCCATTCTGGTTAAGCGTTTGGAGCAGCAGAATTGCGAAAAATTTTTTGCCTTCTCAACCATTTCTTGGCTCAAACTCCCATATCTCGCGAACGGATTGACCTAACCCAAAAATTCCTGTTGTGTCTGAAAGTAGAAACTCGCCCGATTACAACGGTATGTGTATTTTTTCCCTAGGCCATTCTGGTTAAGCGTTTGGAGCAGCAGAATTGCGAAAAATTTGTTGTCTTCTCAACCATTTCTTGGCTTCAAACTCCCATATCTCGCGAACGGATTGACCTAACCCAAAAATTCCTGTTGTGTATGAAAGTAGAAACTCGCCCGATTACAGCGGTATGTGTATTTTTTCCTTAGCCCATTCTGGTTAAGCGTTTGGAGCAGCAGAATTGCGAAAAATTTGTTGTCTTCTCAACCATTTCTTAGCTTCAAACTCCCATATCTCGCGAACGGATTGACCTAACCCAAAAATTCCTGTTGCATCTGAAAGTAGAAACTCGCCCGATTACAACGGTATGTGTATTTTTTCCCTAGGCCATTCTGGTTAAGCGTTTGGAGCAGCAGAATTGCGAAAAATTTTTTGCCTTCTCAACCATTTCTTGGCTCAAACTCCCATATCTCGCGAACGGATTGACCTAACCCAAAAATTCCTGTTGTGTCTGAAAGTAGAAACTCGCCCGTTTACAGCGGTATGTGTATTTTTTCCCTAGACCATTCTGGTTAAGCGTTTGGAGCAGCAGAATTGCGAAAAATTTTTTGCCTTCTCAACCATTTCTTGGCTTCAAACTCCCATATCTCGCGAACGGATTGACCTAACCCAAAAATTCCTGTTGCGTCTGAAAGTAGAAACTCGCCCGATTACAACGGTGTGTGTATTTTTTCCCTAGGCCGTTCTGGTTAAGCGTTTGGAGCAACAGAATTGCGAAAAATTTGTTGCCTTCTCAACCATTTCTTGGCTTCAAACTCCCATATCTCGCGAACAGATTGACCTAACGCAAAAATTCCTATTGCATCTGAAAGTAGAAACTCGCCCGATTACAGCGTTATGTGTATTTTTCCCCTAGGCCATTCTGGTTAAGCGTTTGGAGCAGCAGAATTGCGAAAAATTTTTTGCCTTCTCAACCATTTCTTGGCTCAAACTCCCATATCTCGCGAACGGATTAACCTAACCCAAAAATTCCTATTGCATCTGAAAGTAGAAACCCGCCCGATTACAACGGTATGTGTATTTTTTCCCTAGGCCATTCTGGTTAAGCGTTTGGAGCAGCAGAATTGCGAAAAATTTTTTGCCTTCTCAACCATTTCTTGGCTTCAAACTCCCATATCTCGCGAACGGAATGACCTAACCCAAAAATTCCTATTGCATCTGAAAGTAGAAACCCGCCCGATTACAACGGTATGTGTATTTTTTCCCTAGGCCATTCTGGTTAAGCGTTTGGAGCAGCAGAATTGCGAAAAATTTGTTGCCTTCTCAACCATTTCTTGGCTTCAAACTCCCATATCTCGCGAACGGATTGAACTAACCCAAAAATTCCTATTGCATCTGAAAGTAGAAACTCGCCCGATTACAGCGGTATGTGTATTTTTTCCCTAGGCCATTCTGGTTAAGCGTTTGGAGCAGCAGAATTGCGAAAAATTTATTGCCTTCTCAACCATTTCTTGGCTTCAAACTCCCATATCTCGCGAACGGATTGACCTAACCCAAAAATTCCTATTGCATCTGAAAGTAGAAACTCGCCCGATTACAACGGTATGTGTATTTTTTCCCAAGGCCATTCTGGTTAAGCGTTTGGAGCAGCAGAATTGCGAAAAATTTGTTGTCTTCTCAACCATATCTTGGCTTCAAACTCCCATATCTCGCGAACGGATTGACCTAACCCAAAAATTCCAATTGCATCTGAAAGTAGAAACTCGCCCGATTACAACGGTTTGTGTATTTTTTCCCTAGCCCATTCTGGTTAAGCGTTTGGAGCAGCAGAATAGCGAAAAATTTTTTGCCTTCTCAACCATTTCTTGGCTTCAAACTCCCATATCTCGCGAACGGATTGAACTAACCCAAAAATTCATATTGCATCTGAAAGTAGAAACTCGCCCGATTACAGCGGTATGTGTATTTTTTCCCTAGGCCATTCTGGTTAAGCGTTTGGAGCAGCAGAATTGCGAAAAATTTGTTGCCTTCTCAACCATTTCTTGGCTTCAAACTCCCATATCTCGCGAACAGATTGACCTAACGCAAAAATTCCTATTGCATCTGAAAGTAGAAACTCGCCCGATTACAGCGTTATGTGTATTTTTCCCCTAGGCCATTCTGGTTAAGCGTTTGGAGCAGCAGAATTGCGAAAAATTTTTTGCCTTCTCAACCATTTCTTGGCTCAAACTCCCATATCTCGCGAACGGATTAACCTAACCCAAAAATTCCTATTGCATCTGAAAGTAGAAACCCGCCCGATTACAACGGTATGTGTATTTTTTCCCTAGGCCATTCTGGTTAAGCGTTTGGAGCAGCAGAATTGCGAAAAATTTTTTGCCTTCTCAACCATTTCTTGGCTTCAAACTCCCATATCTCGCGAACGGATTGACCTAACCCAAAAATTCCTATTGCATCTGAAAGTAGAAACCCGCCCGATTACAACGGTATGTGTATTTTTTCCCTAGGCCATTCTGGTTAAGCGTTTGGAGCAGCAGAATTGCGAAAAATTTGTTGCCTTCTCAACCATTTCTTGGCTTCAAACTCCCATATCTCGCGAACGGATTGAACTAACCCAAAAATTCCTATTGCATCTGAAAGTAGAAACTCGCCCGATTACAGCGGTATGTGTATTTTTCCCCTAGGCCATTCTGATTAAGCGTTTGGAGCAGCAGAATTGCGAAAAATTTATTGCCTTCTCAACCATTTCTTGGCTTCAAACTCCCATATCTCGCGAACGGATTGACCTAACCCAAAAATTCCTATTGCATCTGAAAGTAGAAACTCGCCCGATTACATCGGTATGTGTATTTTTTCCCAAGGCCATTCTGGTTAAGCGTTTGGAGCAGCAGAATTGCGAAAAATTTGTTGTCTTCTCAACCATATCTTGGCTTCAAACTCCCATATCTCGCGAACGGATTGACCTAACCCAAAAATTCCAATTGCATCTGAAAGTAGAAACTCGCCCGATTACAACGGTTTTTGTATTTTTTCCCTAGCCCATTCTGGTTAAGCGTTTGGAGCAGCAGAATAGCGAAAAATTTTTTGCCTTCTCAACCATTTCTTGGCTTCAAACTCCCATATCTCGCGAACGGATTGAACTAACCCAAAAATTCCTATTGCATCTGAAAGTAGAAACTCGCCCGATTACAGCGGTATGTGTATTTTTTCCCTAGGCCATTCTGGTTAAGCGTTTGGAGCAGCAGAATTGCGAAAAATTTATTGCCTTCTCAACCATTTCTTGGCTTCAAACTCCCATATCTCGCGAACGGATTGACCTAACCCAAAAATTCCTATTGCATCTGAAAGTAGAAACTCGCTCGATTACAACGGTATGTGTATTTTTTCCCAAGGCCATTCTGGTTAAGCGTTTGGAGCAGCAGAATTGCGAAAAATTTGTTGTCTTCTCAACCATATCTTGGCTTCAAACTCCCATATCTCGCGAACGGATTGACCTAACCCAAAAATTCCAATTGCATCTGAAAGTAGAAACTCGCCCGATTACAACGGTATGTGTATTTTTTCCCTAGCCCATTCTGGTTAAGCGTTTGGAGCAGCAGAATTGCGAAAAATTTGTTGTCTTCTCAACCATTTCTTGGCTTCAAACTCCCATATCTCGCGATCGGATTGACCTAACCCAAAAATTCCTGTTGTGTCTGAAAGTAGAAACTCGCCCGATTACAGCGGTATGTGTATTTTTTCCTTAGCCCATTCTGGTTAAGCGTTTGGAGCAGCAGAATTGCGAAAAATTTTTTGCCTTCTCAACCATTTCTTGGCTCAAACTCCCATATCTCGCGAACAGATTGACCTAACGCAAAAATTCCTATTGCATCTGAAAGTAGAAACTCGCCCGATTACAGCGTTATGTGTATTTTTCCCCTAGGCCATTCTGGTTAAGCGTTTGGAGCAGCAGAATTGCGAAAAATTTTTTGCCTTCTCAACCATTTCTTGGCTCAAACTCCCATATCTCGCGAACGGATTAACCTAACCCAAAAATTCCTATTGCATCTGAAAGTAGAAACCCGCCCGATTACAACGGTATGTGTATTTTTTCCCTAGGCCATTCTGGTTAAGCGTTTGGAGCAGCAGAATTGCGAAAAATTTTTTGCCTTCTCAACCATTTCTTGGCTTCAAACTCCCATATCTCGCGAACGGAATGACCTAACCCAAAAATTCCTATTGCATCTGAAAGTAGAAACCCGCCCGATTACAACGGTATGTGTATTTTTTCCCTAGGCCATTCTGGTTAAGCGTTTGGAGCAGCAGAATTGCGAAAAATTTGTTGCCTTCTCAACCATTTCTTGGCTTCAAACTCCCATATCTCGCGAACGGATTGAACTAACCCAA
Organism: Ptiloglossa arizonensis; assembly: GCF_051014685.1. Taxonomy (NCBI): domain Eukaryota; kingdom Metazoa; phylum Arthropoda; class Insecta; order Hymenoptera; family Colletidae; genus Ptiloglossa; species Ptiloglossa arizonensis. The sequence goes on from NW_027478630.1 coordinate 249,963, forward strand.
AAATTCCTATTGCATCTGAAAGTAGAAACTCGCCCGATTACAGCGGTATGTGTATTTTTTCCCTAGGCCATTCTGGTTAAGCGTTTGGAGCAGCAGAATTGCGAAAAATTTATTGCCTTCTCAACCATTTCTTGGCTTCAAACTCCCATATCTCGCGAACGGATTGACCTAACCCAAAAATTCCTATTGCATCTGAAAGTAGAAACTCGCCCGATTACAACGGTATGTGTATTTTTTCCCAAGGCCATTCTGGTTAAGCGTTTGGAGCAGCTGAATTGCGAAAAATTTGTTGTCTTCTCAACCATATCTTGGCTTCAAACTCCCATATCTCGCGAACGGATTGACCTAACCCAAAAATTCCAATTGCATCTGAAAGTAGAAACTCGCCCGATTACAACGGTTTGTGTATTTTTTCCCTAGCCCATTCTGGTTAAGCGTTTGGAGCAGCAGAATAGCGAAAAATTTTTTGCCTTCTCAACCATTTCTTGGCTTCAAACTCCCATATCTCGCGAACGGATTGACCTAACCCAAAAATTCCTATTGCATCTGAAAGTAGAAACTCGCCCGATTACAACGGTATGTGTATTTTTTCCCAAGGCCATTCTGGTTAAGCGTTTGGAGCAGCAGAATTGCGAAAAATTTTTTGCCTTCTCAACCATTTCTTGGCTTCAAACTCCCATATCTCGCGAACGGATTGACGTAACCCAAAAATTCCTATTGCATCTGAAAGTAGAAACCCGCCCGATTACAACGGTATGTGTATTTTTTCCCTAGGCCATTCTGGTTAAGCGTTTGGAGCAGCAGAATTGCGAAAAATTTGTTGTCTTCTCAACCATATCTTGGCTTCAAACTCCCATATCTCGCGAACGGATTGACCTAACCCAAAAATTCCAATTGCATCTGAAAGTAGAAACTCGCCCGATTACAACGGTATGTGTATTTTTTCCCTAGCCCATTCTGGTTAAGCGTTTGGAGCAGCAGAATTGCGAAAAATTTTTTGCCTTCTCAACCATTTCTTGGCTTCAAACTCCCATATCTCGCGAACGGATTGACCTAACCCAAAAATTCCAATTGCATCTGAAAGTAGAAACTCGCCCGATTACAACGGTATGTGTATTTTTTCCCTAGGCCATTCTGGTTAAGCGTTTGGAGCAGCAGAATTGCGAAAAATTTTTTGCCTTCTCAACCATTTCTTGGCTTCAAACTCCCATATCTGGCGAACGGATTGACCTAACCCAAAAATTCCTATTGCATCTGAAAGTAGAAACTCGCCCGATTACAACGGTATGTGTATTTTTTCCCAAGGCCATTCTGGTTAAGCGTTTGGAGCAGCAGAATTGCGAAAAATTTTTTGCCTTCTCAACCATTTCTTGGCTTCAAACTCCCATATCGCGCGAACGGATTGACCTAACCCAAAAATTCCTATTGCATCTGAAAGTAGAAACCCGCCCGATTACAACGGTATGTGTATTTTTTCCCTAGGCCATTCTGGTTAAGCGTTTGGAGCAGCAGAATTGCGAAAAATTTGTTGTCTTCTCAACCATTTCTTGGCTTCAAACTCCCATATCTCGCGAACGGATTGACCTAACCCAAAAATTCCTGTTGTGTCTGAAAGTAGAAACTCGCCCGATTACAGCGGTATGTGTATTTTTTCCTTAGCCCATTCTGGTGAAGCGTTTGGAGCAGCAGAATTGCGAAAAATTTTTTGCCTTCTCAACCATTTCTTGGCTTCAAACTCCCATATCTCGCGAACGGATTGAACTAACCCAAAAATTCCTGTTGCATCTGAAAGTAGAAACTCGCCCGATTACAGCGGTATGTGTATTTTTTCCCTAGGCCATTCTGGTTAAGCGTTTGGAGCAGCAGAATTGCGAAAAATTTTTTGCCTTCTCAACCATTTCTTGGCTTCAATCTCCCATATCTCGCGAACGGATTGACGTAACCCAAAAATTCCTATTGCATCTGAAAGTAGAAACCCGCCCGATTACAACGGTATGTGTATTTTTTCCCTAGGCCATTCTGGTTAAGCGTTTGGAGCAGCAGAATTGCGAAAAATTTGTTGTCTTCTCAACCATATCTTGGCTTCAAATTCCCATATCTCGCGAACGGATTGACCTAACCCAAAAATTCCAATTGCATCTGAAAGTAGAAACTCGCCCGATTACAACGGTATGTGTATTTTTTCCCTAGCCCATTCTGGTTAAGCGTTTGGAGCAGCAGAATTGCGAAAAATTTTTTGCCTTCTCAACCATTTCTTGGCTTCAAACTCCCATATCTCGCGAACGGATTGACCTAACCCAAAAATTCCAATTGCATCTGAAAGTAGAAACTCGCCCGATTACAACGGTATGTGTATTTTTTCCCTAGGCCATTCTGGTTAAGCGTTTGGAGCAGCAGAATTGCGAAAAATTTTTTGCCTTCTCAACCATTTCTTGGCTTCAAACTCCCATATCTGGCGAACGGATTGACCTAACCCAAAAATTCCTATTGCATCTGAAAGTAGAAACTCGCCCGATTACAACGGTATGTGTATTTTTTCCCAAGGCCATTCTGGTTAAGCGTTTGGAGCAGCAGAATTGCGAAAAATTTGTTGCCTTCTCAACCATTTCTTGGCTTCAAACTCCCATATCTTGCGAACAGATTGACCTAACGCAAAAATTCCTATTGCATCTGAAAGTAGAAACTCGCCCGATTACAGCGTTATGTGTATTTTTCCCCTAGGCCATTCTGGTTAAGCGTTTGGAGCAGCAGAATTGCGAAAAATTTTTTGCCTTCTCAACCATTTCTTGGCTCAAACTCCCATATCTCGCGAACGGATTAACCTAACCCAAAAATTCCTATTGCATCTGAAAGTAGAAACCCGCCCGATTACAACGGTATGTGTATTTTTTCCCTAGGCCATTCTGGTTAAGCGTTTGGAGCAGCAGAATTGCGAAAAATTTTTTGCCTTCTCAACCATTTCTTGGCTTCAAACTCCCATATCTCGCGAACGGAATGACCTAACCCAAAAATTCCTATTGCATCTGAAAGTAGAAACCCGCCCGATTACAACGGTATGTGTATTTTTTCCCTAGGCCATTCTGGTTAAGCGTTTGGAGCAGCAGAATTGCGAAAAATTTGTTGCCTTCTCAACCATTTCTTGGCTTCAAACTCCCATATCTCGCGAACGGATTGAACTAACCCAAAAATTCCTATTGCATCTGAAAGTAGAAACTCGCCCGATTACAGCGGTATGTGTATTTTTTCCCTAGGCCATTCTGGTTAAGCGTTTGGAGCAGCAGAATTGCGAAAAATTTATTGCCTTCTCAACCATTTCTTGGCTTCAAACTCCCATATCTCGCGAACGGATTGACCTAACCCAAAAATTCCTATTGCATCTGAAAGTAGAAACTCGCCCGATTACAACGGTATGTGTATTTTTTCCCAAGGCCATTCTGGTTAAGCGTTTGGAGCAGCAGAATTGCGAAAAATTTGTTGTCTTCTCAACCATATCTTGGCTTCAAACTCCCATATCTCGCGAACGGATTGACCTAACCCAAAAATTCCAATTGCATCTGAAAGTAGAAACTCGCCCGATTACAACGGTTTGTGTATTTTTTCCCTAGCCCATTCTGGTTAAGCGTTTGGAGCAGCAGAATAGCGAAAAATTTTTTGCCTTCTCAACCATTTCTTGGCTTCAAACTCCCATATCTCGCGAACGGATTGACCTAACCCAAAAATTCCTATTGCATCTGAAAGTAGAAACTCGCCCGATTACAACGGTATGTGTATTTTTTCCCAAGGCCATTCTGGTTAAGCGTTTGGAGCAGCAGAATTGCGAAAAATTTTTTGCCTTCTCAACCATTTCTTGGCTTCAAACTCCCATATCTCGCGAACGGATTGACGTAACCCAAAAATTCCTATTGCATCTGAAAGTAGAAACCCGCCCGATTACAACGGTATGTGTATTTTTTCCCTAGGCCATTCTGGTTAAGCGTTTGGAGCAGCAGAATTGCGAAAAATTTGTTGTCTTCTCAACCATATCTTGGCTTCAAACTCCCATATCTCGCGAACGGATTGACCTAACCCAAAAATTCCAATTGCATCTGAAAGTAGAAACTCGCCCGATTACAACGGTATGTGTATTTTTTCCCTAGCCCATTCTGGTTAAGCGTTTGGAGCAGCAGAATTGCGAAAAATTTTTTGCCTTCTCAACCATTTCTTGGCTTCAAACTCCCATATCTCGCGAACGGATTGACCTAACCCAAAAATTCCAATTGCATCTGAAAGTAGAAACTCGCCCGATTACAACGGTATGTGTATTTTTTCCCTAGGCCATTCTGGTTAAGCGTTTGGAGCAGCAGAATTGCGAAAAATTTTTTGCCTTCTCAACCATTTCTTGGCTTCAAACTCCCATATCTGGCGAACGGATTGACCTAACCCAAAAATTCCTATTGCATCTGAAAGTAGAAACTCGCCCGATTACAACGGTATGTGTATTTTTTCCCAAGGCCATTCTGGTTAAGCGTTTGGAGCAGCAGAATTGCGAAAAATTTTTTGCCTTCTCACCATTTCTTGGCTTCAAACTCCCATATCGCGCGAACGGATTGACCTAACCCAAAAATTCCTATTGCATCTGAAAGTAGAAACCCGCCCGATTACAACGGTATGTGTATTTTTTCCCTAGGCCATTCTGGTTAAGCGTTTGGAGCAGCAGAATTGCGAAAAATTTGTTGTCTTCTCAACCATTTCTTGGCTTCAAACTCCCATATCTCGCGAACGGATTGACCTAACCCAAAAATTCCTGTTGTGTCTGAAAGTAGAAACTCGCCGATTACAGCGGTATGTGTATTTTTTCCTTAGCCCATTCTGGTGAAGCGTTTGGAGCAGCAGATTTGCGAAAAATTTTTTGCCTTCTCAACCATTTCTTGGCTTCAAACTCCCATATCTCGCGAACGGATTGAACTAACCCAAAAATTCCTGTTGCATCTGAAAGTAGAAACTCGCCCGATTACAGCGGTATGTGTATTTTTTCCCTAGGCCATTCTGGTTAAGCGTTTGGAGCAGCAGAATTGCGAAAAATTTTTTGCCTTCTCAACCATTTCTTGGCTTCAATCTCCCATATCTCGCGAACGGATTGACGTAACCCAAAAATTCCTATTGCATCTGAAAGTAGAAACCCGCCCGATTACAACGGTATGTGTATTTTTTCCCTAGGCCATTCTGGTTAAGCGTTTGGAGCAGCAGAATTGCGAAAAATTTGTTGTCTTCTCAACCATATCTTGGCTTCAAACTCCCATATCTCGCGAACGGATTGACCTAACCCAAAAATTCCAATTGCATCTGAAAGTAGAAACTCGCCCGATTACAACGGTATGTGTATTTTTTCCCTAGCCCATTCTGGTTAAGCGTTTGGAGCAGCAGAATTGCGAAAAATTTTTTGCCTTCTCAACCATTTCTTGGCTTCAAACTCCCATATCTCGCGAACGGATTGACCTAACCCAAAAATTCCAATTGCATCTGAAAGTAGAAACTCGCCCGATTACAACGGTATGTGTATTTTTTCCCTAGGCCATTCTGGTTAAGCGTTTGGAGCAGCAGAATTGCGAAAAATTTTTTGCCTTCTCAACCATTTCTTGGCTTCAAACTCCCATATCTGGCGAACGGATTGACCTAACCCAAAAATTCCTATTGCATCTGAAAGTAGAAACTCGCCCGATTACAACGGTATGTGTATTTTTTCCCAAGGCCATTCTGGTTAAGCGTTTGGAGCAGCAGAATTGCGAAAAATTTTTTGCCTTCTCAACCATTTCTTGGCTTCAAACTCCCATATCGCGCGAACGGATTGACCTAACCCAAAAATTCCTATTGCATCTGAAAGTAAAAACCCGCCCGATTACAACGGTATGTGTATTTTTTCCCTAGGCCATTCTGGTTAAGCGTTTGGAGCAGCAGAATTGCGAAAAATTTGTTGTCTTCTCAACCATTTCTTGGCTTCAAACTCCCATATCTCGCGAACGGATTGACCTAACCCAAAAATTCCTGTTGTGTCTGAAAGTAGAAACTCGCCCGATTACAGCGGTATGTGTATTTTTTCCTTAGCCCATTCTGGTGAAGCGTTTGGAGCAGCAGAATTGCGAAAAATTTTTTGCCTTCTCAACCATTTCTTGGCTTCAAACTCCCATATCTCGCTAACGGATTGACCTAACCCAAAAATTCCTATTGCTTCTGAAAGTCGAAACTCGCCCGATTACAACGGTATGTGTATTTTTTCCTTAGCCCATTCTGGTTAAGCGTTTGGAGCAGCAGAATTGCGAAAAATTTTTTGCCTTCTCTCCCATTTCTTGGCTTCAAACTCCCATATCTCGCGAACGGATTGACCTAACCCAAAAATTCCTATTGCATCTGAAAGTAGAAACTCGCCCGATTACAACGGTATGTGTATTTTTTCCCTAGGCCATTCTGGTTAAGCGTTTGGAGCAGCAGAATTGCGAAAAATTTGTTGTCTTCTCAACCATTTCTTGGCTTCAAACTCCCATATCTCGCGAACGGATTGACCTAACCCAAAAATTCCTGTTGTGTCTGAAAGTAGAAACTCGCCCGATTACAGCGGTATGTGTATTTTTTCCTTAGCCCATTCTGGTTAAGCGTTTGGAGCAGCAGAATTGCGAAAAATTTGTTGTCTTCTCAACCATTTCTTAGCTTCAAACTCCCATATCTCGCGAACGGATTGACCTAACCCAAAAATTCCTATTGCATCTGAAAGTAGAAACTCGCCCGATTACAACGGTATGTGTATTTTTTCCCTAGGCCATTCTGGTTAAGCGTTTGGAGCAGCAGAATTGCGAAAAATTTTTTGCCTTCTCAACCATTTCTTGGCTTCAAACTCCCATATCTCGCGAACGGATTGAACTAACCCAAAAATTCCTATTGCATCTGAAAGTAGAAACTCGCCCGATTACAGCGGTATGTGTATTTTTTCCCTAGGCCATTCTGGTTAACCGTTTGGAGCAGCAGAATTGCGAAAAATTTATTGCCTTCTCAACCATTTCTTGGCTTCAAACTCCCATATCTCGCGAACGGATTGACCTAACCCAAAAATTTCTATTGCATCTGAAAGTAGAAACTCGCCCGATTACAACGGTATGTGTATTTTTTCCCTAGGCCATTCTGGTTAAGCGTTTGGAGCAGCAGAATTGCGAAAAATTTTTTGCCTTCTCAACCATATCTTGGCTTCAAACTCCCATATCTCGCGAACGGATTGACCTAACCCAAAAATTCCAATTGCATCTGAAAGTAGAAACTCGCCCGATTACAACGGTATGTGTATTTTTTCCCTAGGCCATTCTGGTTAAGCGTTTGGAGCAGCAGAATTGCGAAAAATTTTTTGCCTTCTCAACCATTTCTTGGCTTCAAACTCCCATATCTCGCGAACGGATTGACCTAACCCAAAAATTCCTATTGCATCTGAAAGTAGAAACTCGCCCGATTACAACGGTATGTGTATTTTTTCCCAAGGCCATTCTGGTTAAGCGTTTGGAGCAGCAGAATTGCGAAAAATTTTTTGCCTTCTCAACCATTTCTTGGCTTCAAACTCCCATATCTCGCGAACGGATTGACGTAACCCAAAAATTCCTATTGCATCTGAAAGTAGAAACCCGCCCGATTACAACGGTATGTGTATTTTTTCCCTAGGCCATTCTGGTTAAGCGTTTGGAGCAGCAGAATTGCGAAAAATTTGTTGTCTTCTCAACCATATCTTGGCTTCAAACTCCCATATCTCGCGAACGGATTGACCTAACCCAAAAATTCCAATTGCATCTGAAAGTAGAAACTCGCCCGATTACAACGGTATGTGTATTTTTTCCCTAGCCCATTCTGGTTAAGCGTTTGGAGCAGCAGAATTGCGAAAAATTTTTTGCCTTCTCAACCATTTCTTGGCTTCAAACTCCCATATCTCGCGAACGGATTGACCTAACCCAAAAATTCCAATTGCATCTGAAAGTAGAAACTCGCCCGATTACAACGGTATGTGTATTTTTTCCCTAGGCCATTCTGGTTAAGCGTTTGGAGCAGCAGAATTGCGAAAAATTTTTTGCCTTCTCAACCATTTCTTGGCTTCAAACTCCCATATCTGGCGAACGGATTGACCTAACCCAAAAATTCCTATTGCATCTGAAAGTAGAAACTCGCCCGATTACAACGGTATGTGTATTTTTTCCCAAGGCCATTCTGGTTAAGCGTTTGGAGCAGCAGAATTGCGAAAAATTTTTTGCCTTCTCAGCCATTTCTTGGCTTCAAACTCCCATATCGCGCGAACGGATTGACCTAACCCAAAAATTCCTATTGCATCTGAAAGTAGAAACCCGCCCGATTACAACGGTATGTGTATTTTTTCCCTAGGCCATTCTGGTTAAGCGTTTGGAGCAGCAGAATTGCGAAAAATTTGTTGTCTTCTCAACCATTTCTTGGCTTCAAACTCCCATATCTCGCGAACGGATTGACCTAACCCAAAAATTCCTGTTGTGTCTGAAAGTAGAAACTCGCCCGATTACAGCGGTATGTGTATTTTTTCCTTAGCCCATTCTGGTGAAGCGTTTGGAGCAGCAGAATTGCGAAAAATTTTTTGCCTTCTCAACCATTTCCTGGCTTCAAACTCCCATATCTCGCGAACGGATTGAACTAACCCAAAAATTCCTGTTGCATCTGAAAGTAGAAACTCGCCCGATTACAGCGGTATGTGTATTTTTTCCCTAGGCCATTCTGGTTAAGCGTTTTGAGCAGCAGAATTGCGAAAAATTTATAGCCTTCTCAACCATTTCTTGGCTTCAAACTCCCATATCTCGCGAACGGATTGACCTAACCCAAAAATTCCTATTGCATCTGAAAGTAGAAACCCGCCCGATTACAACGGTATGTGTATTTTTTCCCTAGGCCATTCTGGTTAAGCGTTTGGAGCAGCAGAATTGCGAAAAATTTGTTGTCTTCTCAACCATTTCTTGGCTTCAAACTCCCATATCTCGCGAACGGATTGACCTAACCCAAAAATTCCTGTTGTGTCTGAAAGTAGAAACTCGCCCGATTACAGCGGTATGTGTATTTTTTCCTTAGCCCATTCTGGTTAAGCGTTTGGAGCAGCAGAATTACGAAAAATTTGTTGTCTTCTCAACCATTTCTTAGCTTCAAACTCCCATATCTCGCGAACGGATTGACCTAACCCAAAAATTCCTATTGCATCTGAAAGTAGAAACTCGCCCGATTACAACGGTATGTGTATTTTTTCCCAAGGCCATTCTGGTTAAGCGTTTGGAGCAGCAGAATTGCGAAAAATTTTTTGCCTTCTCAACCATTTCTTGGCTTCAAACTCCCATATCTCGCGAACGGATTGACGTAACCCAAAAATTCCTATTGCATCTGAAAGTAGAAACCCGCCCGATTACAACGGTATGTGTATTTTTTCCCTAGGCCATTCTGGTTAAGCGTTTGGAGCAGCAGAATTGCGAAAAATTTGTTGTCTTCTCAACCATATCTTGGCTTCAAACTCCCATATCTCGCGAACGGATTGACCTAACCCAAAAATTCCAATTGCATCTGAAAGTAGAAACTCGCCCGATTACAACGGTATGTGTATTTTTTCCCTAGCCCATTCTGGTTAAGCGTTTGGAGCAGCAGAATTGCGAAAAATTTTTTGCCTTCTCAACCATTTCTTGGCTTCAAACTCCCATATCTCGCGAACGGATTGACCTAACCCAAAAATTCCAATTGCATCTGAAAGTAGAAACTCGCCCGATTACAACGGTATGTGTATTTTTTCCCTAGGCCATTCTGGTTAAGCGTTTGGAGCAGCAGAAGTGCGAAAAATTTGTTGTCTTCTCAACCATTTCTTGGCTTCAAACTCCCATATCTCGCGAACGGATTGACCTAACCCAAAAATTCCTGTTGTGTCTGAAAGTAGAAACTCGCCCGATTACAGCGGTATGTGTATTTTTTCCTTAGCCCATTCTGGTTAAGCGTTTGGAGCAGCAGAATTACGAAAAATTTGTTGTCTTCTCAACCATTTCTTAGCTTCAAACTCCCATATCTCGCGAACGGATTGACCTAACCCAAAAATTCCTATTGCATCTGAAAGTAGAAACTCGCCCGATTACAACGGTATGTGTATTTTTTCCCAAGGCCATTCTGGTTAAGCGTTTGGAGCAGCAGAATTGCGAAAAATTTTTTGCCTTCTCAACCATTTCTTGGCTTCAAACTCCCATATCTCGCGAACGGATTGACGTAACCCAAAAATTCCTATTGCATCTGAAAGTAGAAACCCGCCCGATTACAACGGTATGTGTATTTTTTCCCTAGGCCATTCTGGTTAAGCGTTTGGAGCAGCAGAATTGCGAAAAATTTGTTGTCTTCTCAACCATATCTTGGCTTCAAACTCCCATATCTCGCGAACGGATTGACCTAACCCAAAAATTCCAATTGCATCTGAAAGTAGAAACTCGCCCGATTACAACGGTATGTGTATTTTTTCCCTAGCCCATTCTGGTTAAGCGTTTGGAGCAGCAGAATTGCGAAAAATTTTTTGCCTTCTCAACCATTTCTTGGCTTCAAACTCCCATATCTCGCGAACGGATTGACCTAACCCAAAAATTCCAATTGCATCTGAAAGTAGAAACTCGCCCGATTACAACGGTATGTGTATTTTTTCCCTAGGCCATTCTGGTTAAGCGTTTGGAGCAGCAGAATTGCGAAAAATTTTTTGCCTTCTCAACCATTTCTTGGCTTCAAACTCCCATATCTGGCGAACGGATTGACCTAACCCAAAAATTCCTATTGCATCTGAAAGTAGAAACTCGCCCGATTACAACGGTATGTGTATTTTTTCCCAAGGCCATTCTGGTTAAGCGTTTGGAGCAGCAGAATTGCGAAAAATTTTTTGCCTTCTCAACCATTTCTTGGCTTCAAACTCCCATATCGCGCGAACGGATTGACCTAACCCAAAAATTCCTATTGCATCTGAAAGTAGAAACCCGCCCGATTACAACGGTATGTGTATTTTTTCCCTAGGCCATTCTGGTTAAGCGTTTGGAGCAGCAGAATTGCGAAAAATTTGTTGTCTTCTCAACCATTTCTTGGCTTCAAACTCCCATATCTCGCGAACGGATTGACCTAACCCAAAAATTCCTGTTGTGTCTGAAAGTAGAAACTCGCCCGATTACAGCGGTATGTGTATTTTTTCCTTAGCCCATTCTGGTGAAGCGTTTGGAGCAGCAGAATTGCGAAAAATTTTTTGCCTTCTCAACCATTTCTTGGCTTCAAACTCCCATATCTCGCGAACGGATTGAACTAACCCAAAAATTCCTGTTGCATCTGAAAGTAGAAACTCGCCCGATTACAGCGGTATGTGTATTTTTTCCCTAGGACATTCTGGTTAAGCGTTTGGAGCAGCAGAATTGCGAAAAATTTATAGCCTTCTCAACCATTTCTTGGCTTCAAACTCCCATATCTCGCGAACGGATTGACCTAACCCAAAAATTCCTATTGCATCTGAAAGTAGAAACCCGCCCGATTACAACGGTATGTGTATTTTTTCCCTAGGCCATTCTGGTTAAGCGTTTGGAGCAGCAGAATTGCGAAAAATTTGTTGTCTTCTCAACCATTTCTTGGCTTCAAACTCCCATATCTCGCGAACGGATTGACCTAACCCAAAAATTCCTGTTGTGTCTGAAAGTAGAAACTCGCCCGATTACAGCGGTATGTGTATTTTTTCCTTAGCCCATTCTGGTTAAGCGTTTGGAGCAGCAGAATTACGAAAAATTTGTTGTCTTCTCAACCATTTCTTAGCTTCAAACTCCCATATCTCGCGAACGGATTGACCTAACCCAAAAATTCCTATTGCATCTGAAAGTAGAAACTCGCCCGATTACAACGGTATGTGTATTTTTTCCCTAGGCCATTCTGGTTAAGCGTTTGGAGCAGCAGAATTGCGAAAAATTTTTTGCCTTCTCAACCATTTCTTGGCTTCAAACTCCCATATCTCGCGAACGGATTGACCTAACCCAAAAATTCCTATTGCATCTGAAAGTAGAAACTCGCCCGATTACAACGGTATGTGTATTTTTTCCCAAGGCCATTCTGGTTAAGCGTTTGGAGCAGCAGAATTGCGAAAAATTTTTTGCCTTCTCAACCATTTCTTGGCTTCAAACTCCCATATCTCGCGAACGGATTGACGTAACCCAAAAATTCCTATTGCATCTGAAAGTAGAAACCCGCCCGATTACAACGGTATGTGTATTTTTTCCCTAGGCCATTCGGGTTAAGCGTTTGGAGCAGCAGAATTGCGAAAAATTTGTTGTCTTCTCAACCATATCTTGGCTTCAAACTCCCATATCTCGCGAACGGATTGACCTAACCCAAAAATTCCAATTGCATCTGAAAGTAGAAACTCGCCCGATTACAACGGTATGTGTATTTTTTCCCTAGCCCATTCTGGTTAAGCGTTTGGAGCAGCAGAATTGCGAAAAATTTTTTGCCTTCTCAACCATTTCTTGGCTTCAAACTCCCATATCTCGCGAACGGATTGACCTAACCCAAAAATTCCAATTGCATCTGAAAGTAGAAACTCGCCCGATTACAACGGTATGTGTATTTTTTCCCTAGGCCATTCTGGTTAAGCGTTTGGAGCAGCAGAATTGCGAAAAATTTTTTGCCTTCTCAACCATTTCTTGGCTTCAAACTCCCATATCTGGCGAACGGATTGACCTAACCCAAAAATTCCTATTGCATCTGAAAGTAGAAACTCGCCCGATTACAACGGAATGTGTATTTTTTCCCAAGGCCATTCTGGTTAAGCGTTTGGAGCAGCAGAATTGCGAAAAATTTTTTGCCTTCTCAACCATTTCTTGGCTTCAAACTCCCATATCGCGCGAACGGATTGACCTAACCCAAAAATTCCTATTGCATCTGAAAGTAGAAACCCGCCCGATTACAACGGTATGTGTATTTTTTCCCTAGGCCATTCTGGTTAAGCGTTTGGAGCAGCAGAATTGCGAAAAATTTGTTGTCTTCTCAACCATTTCTTGGCTTCAAACTCCCATATCTCGCGAACGGATTGACCTAACCCAAAAATTCCTGTTGTGTCTGAAAGTAGAAACTCGCCCGATTACAGCGGTATGTGTATTTTTTCCTTAGCCCATTCTGGTGAAGCGTTTGGAGCAGCAGAATTGCGAAAAATTTTTTGCCTTCTCAACCATTTCTTGGCTTCAAACTCCCATATCTCGCGAACGGATTGAACTAACCCAAAAATTCCTGTTGCATCTGAAAGTAGAAACTCGCCCGATTACAGCGGTATGTGTATTTTTTCCCTAGGCCATTCTGGTTAAGCGTTTGGAGCAGCAGAATTGCGAAAAATTTATTGCCTTCTCAACCATTTCTTGGCTTCAAACTCCCATATCTCGCGAACGGATTGACCTAACCCAAAAATTCCTATTGCATCTGAAAGTAGAAACCCGCCCGATTACAACGGTATGTGTATTTTTTCCCTAGGCCATTCTGGTTAAGCGTTTGGAGCAGCAGAATTGCGAAAAATTTGTTGTCTTCTCAACCATTTCTTGGCTTCAAACTCCCATATCTCGCGAACGGATTGACCTAACCCAAAAATTCCTGTTGTGTCTGAAAGTAGAAACTCGCCCGATTACAGCGGTATGTGTATTTTTTCCTTAGCCCATTCTGGTTAAGCGTTTGGAGCAGCAGAATTACGAAAAATTTGTTGTCTTCTCAACCATTTCTTAGCTTCAAACTCCCATATCTCGCGAACGGATTGACCTAACCCAAAAATTCCTATTGCATCTGAAAGTAGAAACTCGCCCGATTACAACGGTATGTGTATTTTTTCCCTAGGCCATTCTGGTTAAGCGTTTGGAGCAGCAGAATTGCGAAAAATTTTTTGCCTTCTCAACCATTTCTTGGCTTCAAACTCCCATATCTCGCGAACGGATTGACCTAACCCAAAAATTCCTATTGCATCTGAAAGTAGAAACTCGCCCGATTACAACGGTATGTGTATTTTTTCCCAAGGCCATTCTGGTTAAGCGTTTGGAGCAGCAGAATTGCGAAAAATTTTTTGCCTTCTCAACCATTTCTTGGCTTCAAACTCCCATATCTCGCGAACGGATTGACGTAACCCAAAAATTCCTATTGCATCTGAAAGTAGAAACCCGCCCGATTACAACGGTATGTGTATTTTTTCCCTAGGCCATTCTGGTTAAGCGTTTGGAGCAGCAGAATTGCGAAAAATTTGTTGTCTTCTCAACCATATCTTGGCTTCAAACTCCCATATCTCGCGAACGGATTGACCTAACCCAAAAATTCCAATTGCATCTGAAAGTAGAAACTCGCCCGATTACAACGGTATGTGTATTTTTTCCCTAGCCCATTCTGGTTAAGCGTTTGGAGCAGCAGAATTGCGAAAAATTTTTTGCCTTCTCAACCATTTCTTGGCTTCAAACTCCCATATCTCGCGAACGGATTGACCTAACCCAAAAATTCCAATTGCATCTGAAAGTAGAAACTCGCCCGATTACAACGGTATGTGTATTTTTTCCCTAGGCCATTCTGGTTAAGCGTTTGGAGCAGCAGAATTGCGAAAAATTTTTTGCCTTCTCAACCATTTCTTGGCTTCAAACTCCCATATCTGGCGAACGGATTGACCTAACCCAAAAATTCCTATTGCATCTGAAAGTAGAAACTCGCCCGATTACAACGGTATGTGTATTTTTTCCCATGGCCATTCTGGTTAAGCGTTTGGAGCAGCAGAATTGCGAAAAATTTTTTGCCTTCTCAACCATTTCTTGGCTTCAAACTCCCATATCGCGCGAACGGATTGACCTAACCCAAAAATTCCTATTGCATCTGAAAGTAGAAACCCGCCCGATTACAACGGTATGTGTATTTTTTCCCTAGGCCATTCTGGTTAAGCGTTTGGAGCAGCAGAATTGCGAAAAATTTGTTGTCTTCTCAACCATTTCTTGGCTTCAAACTCCCATATCTCGCGAACGGATTGACCTAACCCAAAAATTCCTGTTGTGTCTGAAAGTAGAAACTCGCCCGATTACAGCGGTATGTGTATTTTTTCCTTAGCCCATTCTGGTGAAGCGTTTGGAGCAGCAGAATTGCGAAAAATTTTTTGCCTTCTCAACCATTTCTTGGCTTCAAACTCCCATATCTCGCGAACGGATTGAACTAACCCAAAAATTCCTGTTGCATCTGAAAGTAGAAACTCGCCCGATTACAGCGGTATGTGTATTTTTTCCCTAGGCCATTCTGGTTAAGCGTTTGGAGCAGCAGAATTGCGAAAAATTTATTGCCTTCTCAACCATTTCTTGGCTTCAAACTCCCATATCTCGCGAACGGATTGACCTAACCCAAAAATTCCTATTGCATCTGAAAGTAGAAACCCGCCCGATTACAACGGTATGTGTATTTTTTCCCTAGGCCATTCTGGTTAAGCGTTTGGAGCAGCAGAATTGCGAAAAATTTGTTGTCTTCTCAACCATTTCTTGGCTTCAAACTCCCATATCTCGCGAACGGATTGACCTAACCCAAAAATTCCTGTTGTGTCTGAAAGTAGAAACTCGCCCGATTACAGCGGTATGTGTATTTTTTCCTTAGCCCATTCTGGTTAAGCGTTTGGAGCAGCAGAATTACGAAAAATTTGTTGTCTTCTCAACCATTTCTTAGCTTCAAACTCCCATATCTCGCAAACGGATTGACCTAACCCAAAAATTCCTATTGCATCTGAAAGTAGAAACTCGCCCGATTACAACGGTATGTGTATTTTTTCCCTAGGCCATTCTGGTTAAGCGTTTGGAGCAGCAGAATTGCGAAAAATTTTTTGCCTTCTCAACCATTTCTTGGCTTCAAACTCCCATATCTCGCGAACGGATTGACCTAACCCAAAAATTCCTATTGCATCTGAAAGTAGAAACTCGCCCGATTACAACGGTATGTGTATTTTTTCCCAAGGCCATTCTGGTTAAGCGTTTGGAGCAGCAGAATTGCGAAAAATTTTTTGCCTTCTCAACCATTTCTTGGCTTCAAACTCCCATATCTCGCGAACGGATTGACGTAACCCAAAAATTCCTATTGCATCTGAAAGTAGAAACCCGCCCGATTACAACGGTATGTGTATTTTTTCCCTAGGCCATTCTGGTTAAGCGTTTGGAGCAGCAGAATTGCGAAAAATTTGTTGTCTTCTCAACCATATCTTGGCTTCAAACTCCCATATCTCGCGAACGGATTGACCTAACCCCAAAATTCCAATTGCATCTGAAAGTAGAAACTCGCCCGATTACAACGGTATGTGTATTTTTTCCCTAGGCCATTCTGGTTAAGCGTTTGGAGCAGCAGAATTGCGAAAAATTTGTTGTCTTCTCAACCATATCTTGGCTTCAAACTCCCATATCTCGCGAACGGATTGACCTAACCCAAAAATTCCAATTGCATCTGAAAGTAGAAACTCGCCCGATTACAACGGTGTGTGTATTTTTTCCTTAGGCCATTCTGCTTAAGCGTTTGGAGCAACAGAATTGCGAAAAATTTTTTGCCTTCTCAACCATTTCTTGGCTTCAAACTCCCATATCTCGCGAACGGATTGACCTAACGCAAAAATTCCTATTGCACCTGAAAGTAGAAACTCGCCCGATTACAGCGTTATGTGTATTTTTCCCCTAGGCCATTCTGGTTAAGCGTTTGGAGCAGCAGAATTGCGAAAAATTTTTTGCCCTCTCAACTATTTCTTGGCTCAAACTCCCATATCTCGCGAACGGATTAACCTAACCCAGAAATTCCTATTGCATCTGAAAGTAGAAACCCGCCCGATTACAACGGTATGTGTATTTTTTCCCTAGGTCATTCTGGTTAAGCGTTTGGAGCAGCAGAATTGCGAAAAATTTGTTGTCTTCTCAACCATTTCTTGGCTTCAAACTCCCATATCTCGCGAACGGATTGACCTAACCCAAAAATTCCTGTTGTGTATGAAAGTAGAAACTCGCCCGATTACAGCGGTATGTGTATTTTTTCCTTAGCCCATTCTGGTTAAGCGTTTGGAGCAGCAGAATTGCGAAAAATTTGTTGTCTTCTCAACCATTTCTTAGCTTCAAACTCCCATATCTCGCGAACGGATTGACCTAACCCAAAAATTCCTATTGCATCTGAAAGTAGAAACTCGCCCGATTACAACGGTATGTGTATTTTTTCCCTAGGCCATTCTGGTTAAGCGTTTGGAGCAGCAGAATTGCGAAAAATTTTTTGCCTTCTCAACCATTTCTTGGCTTCAAACTCCCATATCTCGCGAACGGATTGAACTAACCCAAAAATTCCTATTGCATCTGAAAGTAGAAACTCGCCCGATTACAGCGGTATGTGTATTTTTTCCCTAGGCCATTCTGGTTAAGCGTTTGGAGCAGCAGAATTGCGAAAAATGTATTGCCTTCTCAACCATTTCTTGGCTTCAAACTCCCATATCTCGCGAACGGATTGAACTAACCCAAAAATTCCTATTGCATCTGAAAGTAGAAACTCGCCCGATTACAGCGGTATGTGTATTTTTTCCCTAGGCCATTCTGGTTAAGCGTTTGGAGCAGCAGAATTGCGAAAAATTTATTGCCATCTCAACCATTTCTTGGCTTCAAACTCCCATATCTCGCGAACGGATTGACCTAACCCAAAAATTCCTATTGCATCTGAAAGTAGAAACTCGCCCGATTACAACGGTATGTGTATTTTTTCCCTAGGCCATTCTGGTTAAGCGTTTGGAGCAGCAGAATTGCGAAAAATTTGTTGTCTTCTCAACCATATCTTGGCATCAAACTCCCATATCTCGCGAACGGATTGACCTAACCCAAAAATTCCTATTGCATCTGAAAGTAGAAACTCGCCCGATTACAACGGTATGTGTATTTTTTCCCTAGGCCATTCTGGTTAAGCGTTTGGAGCAGCAGAATTGCGAAAAATTTTTTGCCTTCTCAACCATTTCTTGGCTTCAAACTCCCATATCTCGCGAACGGATTGAACTAACCCAAAAATTCCTATTGCATCTGAAAGTAGAAACTCGCCCGATTACAGCGGTATGTGTATTTTTTCCCTAGGCCATTCTGGTTAAGCGTTTGGAGCAGCAGAATTGCGAAAAATGTATTGCCTTCTCAACCATTTCTTGGCTTCAAACTCCCATATCTCGCGAACGGATTGAACTAACCCAAAAATTCCTATTGCATCTGAAAGTAGAAACTCGCCCGATTACAGCGGTATGTGTATTTTTTCCCTAGGCCATTCTGGTTAAGCGTTTGGAGCAGCAGAATTGCGAAAAATTTATTGCCATCTCAACCATTTCTTGGCTTCAAACTCCCATATCTCGCGAACGGATTGACCTAACCCAAAAATTCCTATTGCATCTGAAAGTAGAAACTCGCCCGATTACAACGGTATGTGTATTTTTTCCCTAGGCCATTCTGGTTAAGCGTTTGGAGCAGCAGAATTGCGAAAAATTTGTTGTCTTCTCAACCATATCTTGGCTTCAAACTCCCATATCTCGCGAACGGATTGACCTAACCCAAAAATTCCAATTGCATCTGAAAGTAGAAACTCGCCCGATTACAACGGTGTGTGTATTTTTTCCTTAGGCCATTCTGCTTAAGCGTTTGGAGCAACAGAATTGCGAAAAATTTTTTGCCTTCTCAACCATTTCTTGGCTTCAAACTCCCATATCTCGCGAACGGATTGACCTAACGCAAAAATTCCTATTGCACCTGAAAGTAGAAACTCGCCCGATTACAGCGTTATGTGTATTTTTCCCCTAGGCCATTCTGGTTAAGCGTTTGGAGCAGCAGAATTGCGAAAAATTTTTTGCCTTCTCAACCATTTCTTGGCTCAAACTCCCATATCTCGCGAACGGATTAACATAACCCAAAAATTCCTATTGCATCTGAAAGTAGAAACCCGCCCGATTACAACGGTATGTTTTTTTTTTCCCTAGGCCATTCTGGTTAAGCGTTTGGAGCAGCAGAATTGCGAAAAATTTTTTGCCTTCTCAACCATTTCTTGGCTTCAAACTCCCATATCTCGCGAACGGATTGAACTAACCCAAAAATTCCTATTGCATCTGAAAGTAGAAACTCGCCCGATTACAACGGTATGTGTATTTTTTCCCTAGGCCATTCTGGTTAAGCGTTTGGAGCAGCAGAATTGCGAAAAATTTGTTGTCTTCTCAACCATATCTTGGCTTCAAACTCCCATATCTCGCGAACGGATTGACCTAACCCAAAAATTCCTATTGCATCTGAAAGTAGAAACTCGCCCGATTACAACGGTATGTGTATTTTTTCCCTAGGCCATTCTGGTTAAGCGTTTGGAGCAGCAGAATTGCGAAAAATTTTTTGCCTTCTCAACCATTTCTTGGCTTCAAACTCCCATATCTCGCGAACGGATTGAACTAACCCAAAAATTCCTATTGCATCTGAAAGTAGAAACTCGCCCGATTACAGCGGTATGTGTATTTTTTCCCTAGGCCATTCTGGTTAAGCGTTTGGAGCAGCAGAATTGCGAAAAATGTATTGCCTTCTCAACCATTTCTTGGCTTCAAACTCCCATATCTCGCGAACGGATTGAACCAACCCAAAAATTCCTATTGCATCTGAAAGTAGAAACTCGCCCGATTACAGCGGTATGTGTATTTTTTCCCTAGGCCATTCTGGTTAAGCGTTTGGAGCAGCAGAATTGCGAAAAATTTATTGCCTTCTCAACCATTTCTTGGCTTCAAACTCCCATATCTCGCGAACGGATTGACCTAACCCAAAAATTCCTATTGCATCTGAAAGTAGAAACTCGCCCGATTACAACGGTATGTGTATTTTTTCCCTAGGCCATTCTGGTTAAGCGTTTGGAGCAGCAGAATAGCGAAAAATTTGTTGTCTTCTCAACCATATCTTGGCTTCAAACTCCCATATCTCGCGAACGGATTGACCTAACCCAAAAATTCCAATTGCATCTGAAAGTAGAAACTCGCCCGATTACAACGGTGTGTGTATTTTTTCCTTAGGCCATTCTGCTTAAGCGTTTGGAGCAACAGAATTGCGAAAAATTTTTTGCCTTCTCAACCATTTCTTGGCTTCAAACTCCCATATCTCGCGAACGGATTGACCTAACGCAAAAATTCCTATTGCACCTGAAAGTAGAAACTCGCCCGATTACAGCGTTATGTGTATTTTTCCCCTAGGCCATTCTGGTTAAGCGTTTGGAGCAGCAGAATTGCGAAAAATTTTTTGCCTTCTCAACCATTTCTTGGCTCAAACTCCCATATCTCGCGAACGGATTAACATAACCCAAAAATTCCTATTGCATCTGAAAGTAGAAACCCGCCCGATTACAACGGTATGTTTTTTTTTCCCTAGGCCATTCTGGTTAAGCGTTTGGAGCAGCAGAATTGCGAAAAATTTTTTGCCTTCTCAACCATTTCTTGGCTTCAAACTCCCATATCTCGCGAACGGATTGAACTAACCCAAAAATTCCTATTGCATCTGAAAAAAGAAACTCGCCCGATTACAGCGGTATGTGTATTTTTTCCCTAGGCCATTCTGGTTAAGCGTTTGGAGCAGCAGAATTGCGAAAAATTTATTGCCTTCTCAACCATTTCTTGGCTTCAAACTCCCATATCTCGCGAACGGATTGACCTAACCCAAAAATTCCTATTGCATCTGAAAGTAGAAACTCGCCCGATTACAACGGTATGTGTATTTTTTCCCTAGGCCATTCTGGTTAAGCGTTTGGAGCAGCAGAAGTGCGAAAAATTTGTTGTCTTCTAAACCATATCTTGGCTTCAAACTCCCATATCTCGCGAACGGATTGACCTAACCCAAAAATTCCTGTTGCATCTGAAAGTAGAAACTCGCCCGATTACAGCGTTATGTGTATTTTTCCCCTAGGCCATTCTGGTTAAGCGTTTGGAGCAGCAGAATTGCGAAAAATTTTTTGCCTTCTCAACTATTTCTTGGCTCAAACTCCCATATCTCGCGAACGGATTAACCTAACCCAAAAATTCCTATTGCATCTGAAAGTAGAAACCCGCCCGATTACAACGGTATGTTTATTTTTTTCCCTAGGCCATTCTGGTTAAGCGTTTGGAGCAGCAGAATTGCAAAAATTTGTTGTCTTCTCAACCATTTCTTGGCTTCAAACTCCCATATCTCGCGAACGGATTGACCTAACCCAAAAATTCCTGTTGTGTATGAAAGTAGAAACTCGCCCGATTACAGCGGTATGTGTATTTTTTCCTTAGCCCATTCTGGTTAAGCGTTTGGAGCAGCAGAATTGCGAAAAATTTGTTGTCTTCTCAACCATTTCTTAGCTTCAAACTCCCATATCTCGCGAACGGATTGACCTAACCCAAAAATTCCTATTGCATCTGAAAGTAGAAACTCGCCCGATTACAACGGTATGTGTATTTTTTCCCTAGGCCATTCTGGTTAAGCGTTTGGAGCAGCAGAATTGCGAAAAATTTTTTGCCTTCTCAACCATTTCTTGGCTTCAAACTCCCATATCTCGCGAACGGATTGACCTAACCCAAAAATTCCTATTGCATCTGAAAGTAGAAACTCGCACGATTACAACGGTTTGTGTATTTTTTCCCTAGGCCATTCTGGTTAAGCGTTTGGAGCAGCAGAATTGCGAAAAATTTTTTGCCTTCTCAACAATTTCTTAGCTTCAAACTCCCATATCTCGCGAACGGATTGACCTAACCCAAAAAATTCCTATTGCATCTGAAAGTAGAAACTCGCCCGATTACAGCGGTATGTGTATTTTTTCCCTAGGCCATTCTTGTTAAGCGTTTGGAGCAGCAGAATTGCGAAACATTTTCTGCCTTCTCAACCATTTCTTGGCTTCAAACTCCCATATCTCGCGTACGAATTGTCCTAACCCAAAAATTCCTGTTCGGTCTGAAAGTAGAAACTCGCCCGATTACAACGGTATGTGTATTTTTTCCCTAGGCCATTCTGGTTAAGCGTTTGGAGCAGCAGAATTGCGAAACATTTTCTGCCTTCTCAACCATTTCTTGGCTTCAAACTCCCATATCTCGCGTACGAATTGTCCTAACCCAAAAATTCCTGTTCGGTCTGAAAGTAGAAACTCGCCCGATTACAGCGTTATGGGTATTTTTCCCCTAGGCCATTCTGGTTAAGCGTTTGGAGCAGCAGAATTGCGAAAAATTTTTTGCCTTCTCAACCTTTCTTGGCTCAAACTCCCATATCTCGCGAACGGATTAACCTAACCCAAAAATTCCTATTGCGTCTGAAAGTAGAAACCCGCCCGATTACAACGGTATGTGTATTTTTTCCCTAGGCCATTCTGGTTAAGCGTTTGGAGCAGCAGAATTGCGAAAAATTTTTTGCCTTCTCAACCATTTCTTGGCTTCAAACTCCCATATCTCGCGAACGGATTGACCTAACCCAAAAATTCCTATTGCATCTGAAAGTAGAAACCCGCCCGATTACAACGGTATGTGTATTTTTTCCCTAGGCCATTCTGGTTAAGCGTTTGGAGCAGCAGAATTGCAAAAAATTTGTTGTCTTCTCAACCATTTCTTGGCTTCAAACTCCCATATCTCGCGAACGGATTGACCTAACCCAAAAATTCCTGTTGTGTCTGAAAGTAGAAACTCGCCCGATTACAGCGGTATGTGTATTTTTTCCTTAGCCCATTCTGGTTAAGCGTTTGGAGCAGCAGAATTGCGAAAAATTTTTTGTCTTCTCAACCATTTCTTAGCTTCAAACTCCCATATCTCGCGAACGGATTGACCCAACCCAAAAATTCCTATTGCATCTGAAAGTAGAAACTCGCCCGATTACAACGGTATGTGTATTTTTTCCCTAGGCCATTCTGGTTAAGCGTTTGGAGCAGCAGAATTGCGAAAAATTTTTTGCCTTCTCAACCATTTCTTGGCTTCAAACTCCCATATCTCGCGAACGGATTGAACTAACCCAAAAATTCCTATTGCATCTGAAAGTAGAAACTCGCCCGATTACAGCGGTATGTGTATTTTTTCCCTAGGCCATTCTGGTTAAGCGTTTGGAGCAGCAGAATTGCGAAAAATTTATTGCCTTCTCAACCATTTCTTGGATTCAAACTCCCATATCTCGCGAACGGATTGACCTAACCCAAAAATTCCTATTGCATCTGAAAGTAGAAACTCGCCCGATTACAACGGTATGTGTATTTTTTCCCTACGCCATTCTGGTTAAGCGTTTGCAGCAGCAGAAGTGCGTAAAATTTGTTGTCTTCTAAACCATATCTTGGCTTCAAACTCCCATACCTCGCGAACGGATTGACCTAACCCAAAAATTCCAATTGCATCTGAAAGTAGAAACTCGCCCGATTACAACGGTATGTGTATTTTTTCCCTACGGCATTCTGGTTAAGCGTTTGGAGCAGCAGAAGTGCGTAAAATTTGTTGTCTTCTCAACCATATCTTGGCTTCAAACTCCCATACCTCGCGAACGGATTGACCTGACCCAAAAATTCCAATTGCATCTGAAAGTAGAAACTCGTCCGATTACAACGGTATGTGTATTTTTTCCCTAGCCCATTCTGGTTAAGCGTTTGGAGCAGCCGAAGTGCGAAAAATTTGTTGTCTTCTCAACCATTTCTTAGCTTCAAACTCCCATATCTCGCGAACGGATTGACCTAACCCAAAAATTCCTATTGCATCTGAAAGTAGAAACTCGCCTCGATTACAGCGGTATGTGTATTTTTTCCCTAGGCCATTCTGGTTAAGCGTTTGGAGCAGCAGAATTGCGAAAAATTTTCTGCCTTCTCAACCATTTCTTGGCTTCAAACTCCCATATCTCGCGAACGGATTGACTTAACGCAAAAATTCCTATTGCATCTGAATGTAGAAACTCGCCCGATTACAGCGTTATGTGTATTTTTCCCCTAGTCCATTCTGGTTAAGCGTTTGGAGCAGCAGAATTGCGAAAAATTTTTTGCCTTCTCAACTATTTCTTGGCTCAAACTCCCATATCTCGCGAACGGATTCACCTAACCCAAAAATTCCTATTGCATCTGAAAGTAGAAACCCGCCCGATTACAACGGTATGTGTATTTTTTCCCTAGGCCATTCTGGTTAAGCGTTTGGAGCAGCAGAATTGCGAAAAATTTTTTGCCTTCTCAAACATTTCTTGGCTTCAAACTCCCATATCTCGCGAACGGATTGACCTAACCCAAAAATTCCTGTTGCATCTGAAAGTAGAAACCCGCCCGATTACAACGGTATGTGTATTTTTTCCCTAGGCCATTCTGGTTAAGCGTTTGGAGCAGCAGAATTGCGAAAAATTTGTTGTCTTCCCAACCATTTCTTGGCTTCAAACTCCCATATCTCGCGAACGGATTGACCTAACCCAAAAATTCCTGTTGTGTATGAAAGTAGAAACTCGCCCGATTATAGCGGTATGTGTATTTTTTCCTTAGCCCATTCTGGTTAAGCGTTTGGAGCAGCAGAATTGCGAAAAATTTGTTGTCTTCTCAACCATTTCTTAGCTTCAAACTCCCATATCTCGCGAACGGATTGACCTAACCCAAAAATTCCTATTGCATCTGAAAGTAGAAACTCGCCCGATTACAACGGTATGTGTATTTTTTCCCTAGCCCATTCTGGTTAAGCGTTTGGAGCAGCCGAAGTGCGAAAAATTTGTTGTCTTCTCAACCATTTCTTAGCTTCAAACTCCCATATCTCGCGAACGGATTCACCTAACCCAAAAATTCCTATTGCATCTGAAAGTAGAAACCCGCCCGATTACAACGGTATGTGTATTTTTTCCCTAGGCCATTCTGGTTAAGCGTTTGGAGCAGCAGAATTGCGAAAAATTTTTTGCCTTCTCAAACATTTCTTGGCTTCAAACTCCCATATCTCGCGAACGGATTGACCTAACCCAAAAATTCCTGTTGCATCTGAAAGTAGAAACCCGCCCGATTACAACGGTATGTGTATTTTTTCCCTAGCCCATTCTGGTTAAGCGTTTGGAGCAGCCGAAGTGCGAAAAATTTGTTGTCTTCTCAACCATTTCCTAGCTTCAAACTCCCATATCTCGCGAACGGATTGACCTAACCCAAAAATTCCAATTGCATCTGAAAGTAGAAACTCGCCTCGATTACAGCGGTATGTGTATTTTTTCCCTAGGCTATTCTGGTTAAGCGTTTGGAGCAGCAGAATTGCGAAAAATTTGTTGTCTTCTCAACCATTTCTTAGCTTCAAACTCCCATATCTCGCGAACGGATTGACCTAACCCAAAAATTCCTATTGCATCTGAAAGTAGAAACTCGCCCGATTACAACGGTATGTGTATTTTTTCCCTACGCCATTCTGGTTAAGCGTTTGGAGCAGCAGAAGTGCGTAAAATTTGTTGTCTTCTCAACCATATCTTGGCTTCAAACTCCCATATCTCGCGAACGGATTGACCTAACCCAAAAATTCCAATTGCATCTGAAAGTAGAAACTCGCCCGATTACAACGGTATGTGTATTTTTTCCCTAGGCCATTCTGGTTAAGCGTTTGGAGCAGCAGAATTGCAAAAAATTTGTTGTCTTCTCAACCATTTCTTGGCTTCAAACTCCCATATCTCGCGAACGGATTGACCTAACCCAAAAATTCCTGTTGTGTCTGAAAGTAGAAACTCGCCCGATTACAGCGGTATGTGTATTTTTTCCTTAGCCCATTCTGGTTAAGCGTTTGGAGCAGCAGAATTGCGAAAAATTTTTTGTCTTCTCAACCATTTCTTAGCTTCAAACTCCCATATCTCGCGAACGGATTGACCCAACCCAAAAATTCCTATTGCATCTGAAAGTAGAAACTCGCCCGATTACAACGGTATGTGTATTTTTTCCCTAGGCCATTCTGGTTAAGCGTTTGGAGCAGCAGAATTGCGAAAAATTTTTTGCCTTCTCAACCATTTCTTGGCTTCAAACTCCCATATCTCGCGAACGGATTGAACTAACCCAAAAATTCCTATTGCATCTGAAAGTAGAAACTCGCCCGATTACAGCGGTATGTGTATTTTTTCCCTAGGCCATTCTGGTTAAGCGTTTGGAGCAGCAGAATTGCGAAAAATTTATTGCCTTCTCAACCATTTCTTGGATTCAAACTCCCATATCTCGCGAACGGATTGACCTAACCCAAAAATTCCTATTGCATCTGAAAGTAGAAACTCGCCCGATTACAACGGTATGTGTATTTTTTCCCTACGCCATTCTGGTTAAGCGTTTGCAGCAGCAGAAGTGCGTAAAATTTGTTGTCTTCTAAACCATATCTTGGCTTCAAACTCCCATACCTCGCGAACGGATTGACCTAACCCAAAAATTCCAATTGCATCTGAAAGTAGAAACTCGCCCGATTACAACGGTATGTGTATTTTTTCCCTACGGCATTCTGGTTAAGCGTTTGGAGCAGCAGAAGTGCGTAAAATTTGTTGTCTTCTCAACCATATCTTGGCTTCAAACTCCCATACCTCGCGAACGGATTGACCTGACCCAAAAATTCCAATTGCATCTGAAAGTAGAAACTCGTCCGATTACAACGGTATGTGTATTTTTTCCCTAGCCCATTCTGGTTAAGCGTTTGGAGCAGCCGAAGTGCGAAAAATTTGTTGTCTTCTCAACCATTTCTTAGCTTCAAACTCCCATATCTCGCGAACGGATTGACCTAACCCAAAAATTCCTATTGCATCTGAAAGTAGAAACTCGCCTCGATTACAGCGGTATGTGTATTTTTTCCCTAGGCCATTCTGGTTAAGCGTTTGGAGCAGCAGAATTGCGAAAAATTTTCTGCCTTCTCAACCATTTCTTGGCTTCAAACTCCCATATCTCGCGAACGGATTGACTTAACGCAAAAATTCCTATTGCATCTGAATGTAGAAACTCGCCCGATTACAGCGTTATGTGTATTTTTCCCCTAGTCCATTCTGGTTAAGCGTTTGGAGCAGCAGAATTGCGAAAAATTTTTTGCCTTCTCAACTATTTCTTGGCTCAAACTCCCATATCTCGCGAACGGATTCACCTAACCCAAAAATTCCTATTGCATCTGAAAGTAGAAACCCGCCCGATTACAACGGTATGTGTATTTTTTCCCTAGGCCATTCTGGTTAAGCGTTTGGAGCAGCAGAATTGCGAAAAATTTTTTGCCTTCTCAAACATTTCTTGGCTTCAAACTCCCATATCTCGCGAACGGATTGACCTAACCCAAAAATTCCTGTTGCATCTGAAAGTAGAAACCCGCCCGATTACAACGGTATGTGTATTTTTTCCCTAGGCCATTCTGGTTAAGCGTTTGGAGCAGCAGAATTGCGAAAAATTTGTTGTCTTCCCAACCATTTCTTGGCTTCAAACTCCCATATCTCCCGAACGGATTGACCTAACCCAAAAATTCCTGTTGTGTATGAAAGTAGAAACTCGCCCGATTATAGCGGTATGTGTATTTTTTCCTTAGCCCATTCTGGTTAAGCGTTTGGAGCAGCAGAATTGCGAAAAATTTGTTGTCTTCTCAACCATTTCTTAGCTTCAAACTCCCATATCTCGCGAACGGATTGACCTAACCCAAAAATTCCTATTGCATCTGAAAGTAGAAACTCGCCCGATTACAACGGTATGTGTATTTTTTCCCTAGCCCATTCTGGTTAAGCGTTTGGAGCAGCCGAAGTGCGAAAAATTTGTTGTCTTCTCAACCATTTCTTAGCTTCAAACTCCCATATCTCGCGAACGGATTCACCTAACCCAAAAATTCCTATTGCATCTGAAAGTAGAAACCCGCCCGATTACAACGGTATGTGTATTTTTTCCCTAGGCCATTCTGGTTAAGCGTTTGGAGCAGCAGAATTGCGAAAAATTTTTTGCCTTCTCAAACATTTCTTGGCTTCAAACTCCCATATCTCGCGAACGGATTGACCTAACCCAAAAATTCCTGTTGCATCTGAAAGTAGAAACCCGCCCGATTACAACGGTATGTGTATTTTTTCCCTAGCCCATTCTGGTTAAGCGTTTGGAGCAGCCGAAGTGCGAAAAATTTGTTGTCTTCTCAACCATTTCCTAGCTTCAAACTCCCATATCTCGCGAACGGATTGACCTAACCCAAAAATTCCAATTGCATCTGAAAGTAGAAACTCGCCTCGATTACAGCGGTATGTGTATTTTTTCCCTAGGCTATTCTGGTTAAGCGTTTGGAGCAGCAGAATTGCGAAAAATTTGTTGTCTTCTCAACCATTTCTTAGCTTCAAACTCCCATATCTCGCGAACGGATTGACCTAACCCAAAAATTCCTATTGCATCTGAAAGTAGAAACTCGCCCGATTACAACGGTATGTGTATTTTTTCCCTACGCCATTCTGGTTAAGCGTTTGGAGCAGCAGAAGTGCGTAAAATTTGTTGTCTTCTCAACCATATCTTGGCTTCAAACTCCCATATCTCGCGAACGGATTGACCTAACCCAAAAATTCCAATTGCATCTGAAAGTAGAAACTCGCCCGATTACAACGGTATGTGTATTTTTTCCCTAGCCCATTCTGGTTAAGCGTTTGGAGCAGCCGAAGTGCGAAAAATTTGTTGTCTTCTCAACCATTTCTTAGCTTCAAACTCCCATATCTCGCGAACGGATTGACCTAACCCAAAAATTCCAATTGCATCTGAAAGTAGAAACTCGCCTCGATTACAACGGTATGTGTATTTTTTCCCTAGGCCATTCTGGTTAAGCGTTTGGAGCAGCAGAATTGCGAAAAATTTTTTGCCTTCTCAACCATTTCTTGGCTTCAAACTCCCATATCTCGCGAACGGATTGAACTAACCCAAAAATTCCTATTGCATCTGAAAGTAGAAACTCGCCCGATTACAGCGGTATGTGTATTTTTTCCCTAGGCCATTCTGGTTAAGCGTTTGGAGCAGCAGAATTGCGAAAAATTTATTGCCTTCTCAACCATTTCTTGGATTCAAACTCCCATATCTCGCGAACGGATTGACCTAACCCAAAAATTCCTATTGCATCTGAAAGTAGAAACTCGCCCGATTACAACGGTATGTGTATTTTTTCCCTACGCCATTCTGGTTAAGCGTTTGCAGCAGCAGAAGTGCGTAAAATTTGTTGTCTTCTAAACCATATCTTGGCTTCAAACTCCCATACCTCGCGAACGGATTGACCTAACCCAAAAATTCCAATTGCATCTGAAAGTAGAAACTCGCCCGATTACAACGGTATGTGTATTTTTTCCCTACGGCATTCTGGTTAAGCGTTTGGAGCAGCAGAAGTGCGTAAAATTTGTTGTCTTCTCAACCATATCTTGGCTTCAAACTCCCATACCTCGCGAACGGATTGACCTGACCCAAAAATTCCAATTGCATCTGAAAGTAGAAACTCGTCCGATTACAACGGTATGTGTATTTTTTCCCTAGCCCATTCTGGTTAAGCGTTTGGAGCAGCCGAAGTGCGAAAAATTTGTTGTCTTCTCAACCATTTCTTAGCTTCAAACTCCCATATCTCGCGAACGGATTGACCTAACCCAAAAATTCCTATTGCATCTGAAAGTAGAAACTCGCCTCGATTACAGCGGTATGTGTATTTTTTCCCTAGGCCATTCTGGTTAAGCGTTTGGAGCAGCAGAATTGCGAAAAATTTTCTGCCTTCTCAACCATTTCTTGGCTTCAAACTCCCATATCTCGCGAACGGATTGACTTAACGCAAAAATTCCTATTGCATCTGAATGTAGAAACTCGCCCGATTACAGCGTTATGTGTATTTTTCCCCTAGTCCATTCTGGTTAAGCGTTTGGAGCAGCAGAATTGCGAAAAATTTTTTGCCTTCTCAACTATTTCTTGGCTCAAACTCCCATATCTCGCGAACGGATTCACCTAACCCAAAAATTCCTATTGCATCTGAAAGTAGAAACCCGCCCGATTACAACGGTATGTGTATTTTTTCCCTAGGCCATTCTGGTTAAGCGTTTGGAGCAGCAGAATTGCGAAAAATTTTTTGCCTTCTCAAACATTTCTTGGCTTCAAACTCCCATATCTCGCGAACGGATTGACCTAACCCATAAATTCCTGTTGCATCTGAAAGTAGAAACCCGCCCGATTACAACGGTATGTGTATTTTTTCCCTAGGCCATTCTGGTTAAGCGTTTGGAGCAGCAGAATTGCGAAAAATTTGTTGTCTTCCCAACCATTTCTTGGCTTCAAACTCCCATATCTCGCGAACGGATTGACCTAACCCAAAAATTCCTGTTGTGTATGAAAGTAGAAACTCGCCCGATTATAGCGGTATGTGTATTTTTTCCTTAGCCCATTCTGGTTAAGCGTTTGGAGCAGCAGAATTGCGAAAAATTTGTTGTCTTCTCAACCATTTCTTAGCTTCAAACTCCCATATCTCGCGAACGGATTGACCTAACCCAAAAATTCCTATTGCATCTGAAAGTAGAAACTCGCCCGATTACAACGGTATGTGTATTTTTTCCCTAGCCCATTCTGGTTAAGCGTTTGGAGCAGCCGAAGTGCGAAAAATTTGTTGTCTTCTCAACCATTTCTTAGCTTCAAACTCCCATATCTCGCGAACGGATTCACCTAACCCAAAAATTCCTATTGCATCTGAAAGTAGAAACCCGCCCGATTACAACGGTATGTGTATTTTTTCCCTAGGCCATTCTGGTTAAGCGTTTGGAGCAGCAGAATTGCGAAAAATTTTTTGCCTTCTCAAACATTTCTTGGCTTCAAACTCCCATATCTCGCGAACGGATTGACCTAACCCAAAAATTCCTGTTGCATCTGAAAGTAGAAACCCGCCCGATTACAACGGTATGTGTATTTTTTCCCTAGCCCATTCTGGTTAAGCGTTTGGAGCAGCCGAAGTGCGAAAAATTTGTTGTCTTCTCAACCATTTCCTAGCTTCAAACTCCCATATCTCGCGAACGGATTGACCTAACCCAAAAATTCCAATTGCATCTGAAAGTAGAAACTCGCCTCGATTACAGCGGTATGTGTATTTTTTCCCTAGGCTATTCTGGTTAAGCGTTTGGAGCAGCAGAATTGCGAAAAATTTGTTGTCTTCTCAACCATTTCTTAGCTTCAAACTCCCATATCTCGCGAACGGATTGACCTAACCCAAAAATTCCTATTGCATCTGAAAGTAGAAACTCGCCCGATTACAACGGTATGTGTATTTTTTCCCTACGCCATTCTGGTTAAGCGTTTGGAGCAGCAGAAGTGCGTAAAATTTGTTGTCTTCTCAACCATATCTTGGCTTCAAACTCCCATATCTCGCGAACGGATTGACCTAACCCAAAAATTCCAATTGCATCTGAAAGTAGAAACTCGCCCGATTACAACGGTATGTGTATTTTTTCCCTAGCCCATTCTGGTTAAGCGTTTGGAGCAGCCGAAGTGCGAAAAATTTGTTGTCTTCTCAACCATTTCTTAGCTTCAAACTCCCATATCTCGCGAACGGATTGACCTAACCCAAAAATTCCAATTGCATCTGAAAGTAGAAACTCGCCTCGATTACAGCGGTATGTGTATTTTTTCCCTAGGCTATTCTGGTTAAGCGTTTGGAGCAGCAGAATTGCGAAAAATTTTCTGCCTTCTCAACCATTTCTTGGCTTCAAACTCCCATATCTCGCGAACGGATTGACTTAACGCAAAAATTCCTATTGCATCTGAAAGTAGAAACTCGCCCGATTACAGCGTTATGTGTATTTTTCCCCTACGCCATTCTGGTTAAGCGTTTGGAGCAGCAGAAGTGCGTAAAATTTGTTGTCTTCTCAACCATATCTTGGCTTCAAACTCCCATACCTCGCGAACGGATTGACCTAACCCAAAAATTCCAATTGCATCTGAAAGTAGAAACTCGCCCGATTACAACGGCATGTGTATTTTTTCCCTAGCCCATTCTGGTTAAGCGTTTGGAGCAGCCGAAGTGCGAAAAATTTGTTGTCTTCTCAACCATTTCTTAGCTTCAAACTCCCATATCTCGCGAACGGATTGACCTAACCCAAAAATTCCTATTGCATCTGAAAGTAGAAACTCGCCTCGATTACAGCGGTATGTGTATTTTTTCCCTAGGCCATTCTGGTTAAGCGTTTGGAGCAGCAGAATTGCGAAAAATTTTCTGCCTTCTCAACCATTTCTTGGCTTCAAACTCCCATATCTCGCGAACGGATTGACTTAACGCAAAAATTCCTATTGCATCTGAAAGTAGAAACTCGCCCGATTACAGCGTTATGTGTATTTTTCCCCTAGGCCATTCTGGTTAAGCGTTTGGAGCAGCAGAATTGCGAAAAATTTTTTGCCTTCTCAACTATTTCTTGGCTCAAACTCCCATATCTCGCGAACGGATTAACCTAACCCAAAAATTCCTATTGCATCTGAAAGTAGAAACCCGCCCGATTACAACGGTATGTGTATTTTTTCCCTAGGCCATTCTGGTTAAGCGTTTGGAGCAGCAGAATTGCGAAAAATTTTCTGCCTTCTCAACCATTTCTTGGCTTCAAACTCCCATATCTCGCGAACGGATTGACCTAACGCAAAAATTCCTATTGCATCTGAAAGTAGAAACTCGCCCGATTACAGCGTTATGTGTAT
Organism: Ptiloglossa arizonensis; assembly: GCF_051014685.1. Classification (NCBI taxonomy): domain Eukaryota; kingdom Metazoa; phylum Arthropoda; class Insecta; order Hymenoptera; family Colletidae; genus Ptiloglossa; species Ptiloglossa arizonensis. The sequence continues at coordinate 282,582 of NW_027478630.1, forward strand.
TTTTCCCCTAGGCCATTCTGGTTAAGCGTTTGGAACAGCAGAATTGCGAAAAATTTTATGCCTTCTCAACTATTTCTTGGCTCAAACTCCCATATCTCGCGAACGGATTCACCTAACCCAAAAATTCCTATTGCATCTGAAAGTAGAAACCCGCCCGATTACAACGGTATGTGTATTTTTTCCCTAGGCCATTCTGGTTAAGCGTTTGGAGCAGCAGAATTGCGAAAAATTTTTTGCCTTCTCAAACATTTCTTGGCTTCAAACTCCCATATCTCGCGAACGGATTGACCTAACCCAAAAATTCCTGTTGCATCTGAAAGTAGAAACCCGCCCGATTACAACGGTATGTGTATTTTTTCCCTAGGCCATTCTGGTTAAGCGTTTGGAGCAGCAGAATTGCGAAAAATTTGTTGTCTTCTCAACCATTTCTTGGCTTCAAACTCCCATATCTCGCGAACGGATTGACCTAAACCAAAAATTCCTGTTGTGTATGAAAGTAGAAACTCGCCCGATTATAGCGGTATGTGTATTTTTTCCTTAGCCCATTCTGGTTAAAGGTTTGGAGCAGCAGAATTGCGAAAAATTTGTTGTCTTCTCAACCATTTCTTAGCTTCAAACTCCCATATCTCGCGAACGGATTGACCGAACCCAAAAATTCCAATTGCATCTGAAAGTAGAAACTCGCCCGATTACAACGGCATGTGTATTTTTTCCCTAGCCCATTCTGGTTAAGCGTTTGGAGCAGCCGAAGTGCGAAAAATTTGTTGCCTTCTCAACTATTTCTTGGCTCAAACTCCCATATCTCGCGAACGGATTAACCTAACCCAAAAATTCCTATTGCATCTGAAAGTAGAAACCGGCCCGATTACAACGGTATGTGTATTTTTTCCCTAGGCCATTCTGGTTAAGCGTTTGGAGCAGCAGAATTGCGAAAAATTTTCTGCCTTCTCAACCATTTCTTGGCTTCAAACTCCCATATCTCGCGAACGGATTGACCTAACGCAAAAATTCCTATTGCATCTGAAAGTAGAAACTCGCCCGATTACAGCGTTGTGTGTATTTTTCCCCTAGGCCATTCTGGTTAAGCGTTTGGAACAGCAGAATTGCGAAAAATTTTATGCCTTCTCAACTATTTCTTGGCTCAAACTCCCATATCTCGCGAACGGATTCACCTAACCCAAAAATTCCTATTGCATCTGAAAGTAGAAACCCGCCCGATTACAACGGTATGTGTATTTTTTCCCTAGGCCATTCTGGTTAAGCGTTTGGAGCAGCAGAATTGCGAAAAATTTTTTGCCTTCTCAAACATTTCTTGGCTTCAAACTCCCATATCTCGCGAACGGATTGACCTAACCCAAAAATTCCTGTTGCATCTGAAAGTAGAAACCCGCCCGATTACAACGGTATGTGTATTTTTTCCCTAGGCCATTCTGGTTAAGCGTTTGGAGCAGCAGAATTGCGAAAAATTTGTTGTCTTCTCAACCATTTCTTGGCTTCAAACTCCCATATCTCGCGAACGGATTGACCTAACCCAAAAATTCCTGTTGTGTATGAAAGTAGAAACTCGCCCGATTATAGCGGTATGTGTATTTTTTCCTTAGCCCATTCTGGTTAAAGGTTTGGAGCAGCAGAATTGCGAAAAATTTGTTGTCTTCTCAACCATTTCTTAGCTTCAAACTCCCATATCTCGCGAACGGATTGACCGAACCCAAAAATTCCTATTGCATCTGAAAGTAGAAACTCGCCCGATTACAGCGGTATGTGTATTTTTTCCCTAGGCCATTCTGGTTAAGCGTTTGGAGCAGCAGAATTGCGAAAAATTTATTGCCTTCTCAACCATTTCTTGGCTTCAAACTCCCATATCTCGCGAACGGATTGACCTAACCCAAAAATTCCTATTGCATCTGAAAGTAGAAACTCGCCCGATTACAACGGTATGTGTATTTTTTCCCTACGCCATTCTGGTTAAGCGTTTGGAGCAGCAGAAGTGCGTAAAATTTGTAGTCTTCTCAACCATATCTTGGCTTCAAACTCCCATATCTCGCGAACGGATTGACCTAACCCAAAAATTCCAATTGCATCTGAAAGTAGAAACTCGCCCGATTACAACGGTATGTGTATTTTTTCCCTAGCCCATTCTGGTTAAGCGTTTGGAGCAGCCGAAGTGCGAAAAATTTGTTGTCTTCTCAACCATTTCTTAGCTTCAAACTCCCATATCTCGCGAACGGATTGACCTAACCCAAAAATTCCTATTGCATCTGAAAGTAGAAACTCGCCTCGATTACAGCGGTATGTGTATTTTTTCCCTAGGCTATTCTGGTTAAGCGTTTGGAGCAGCAGAATTGCGAAAAATTTTCTGCCTTCTCAACCATTTCTTGGCTTCAAACTCCCATATCTCGCGAACGGATTGACTTAACGCAAAAATTCCTATTGCATCTGAAAGTAGAAACTCGCCCGATTACAGCGTTATGTGTATTTTTCCCCTAGGCCATTCTGGTTAAGCGTTTGGAGCAGCAGAATTGCGAAAAATTTTTTGCCTTCTCAACTATTTCTTGGCTCAAACTCCCATATCTCGCGAACGGATTAACCTAACCCAAAAATTCCTATTGCATCTGAAAGTAGAAACTCGCCCGATTACAGCGTTATGTGTATTTTTCCCCAAGGCCATTCTGGTTAAGCGTTTGGAGCAGCAGAATTGCGAAAAATTTTTTGCCTTCTCAACTATTTCTTGGCTCAAACTCCCATATCTCGCGAACGGATTAACCAAACCCAAAAATTCCTATTGCATCTGAAAGTAGAAACCCGCCCGATTACAACGGTATGTGTATTTTTTCCCTAGGCCATTCTGGTTAAGCGTTTGGAGCAGCAGAATTGCGAAAAATTTTCTGCCTTCTCAACCATTTCTTGGCTTCAAACTCCCATATCTCGCGAACGGATTGACCTAACGCAAAAGTTCCTATTGCATCTGAAAGTAGAAACTCGCCCGATTACAGCGTTATGTGTATTTTTCCCCTAGGCCATTCTGGTTAAGCGTTTGGAGCAGCAGAATTGCGAAAAATTTGTTGTCTTCTCAACCATTTCTTGGCTTCAAACTCCCATATCTCGCGAACGGATTGACCTAACCCAAAAATTCCTGTTGTGTATGAAAGTAGAAACTCGCCCGATTATAGCGGTATGTGTATTTTTTCCTTAGCCCATTCTGGTTAAGCGTTTGGAGCAGCAGAATTGCGAAAAATTTGTTGTCTTCTCAACCATTTCTTAGCTTCAAACTCCCATATCTCGCGAACGGATTGACCTAACCCAAAAATTCCTATTGCATCTGAAAGTAGAAACTCGCCCGATTACAACGGTATGTGTATTTTTTCCCTAGGCCATTCTGGTTAAGCGTTTGGAGCAGCAGAATTGCGAAAAATTTTTTGCCTTCTCAACCATTTCTTGGCTTCAAACGCCCATATCTCGCGAACGGATTGACCTAACCCAAAAATTCCTATTGCATCTGAAAGTAGAAACTCGCCCGATTACAGCGGTATGTGTATTTTTTCCCTAGGCCATTCTGGTTAAGCGTTTGGAGCAGCAGAATTGCGAAAAATTTATTGCCTTCTCAACCATTTCTTGGCTTCAAACTCCCATATCTCGCGAACGGATTGACCTAACCCAAAAATTCCTATTGCATCTGAAAGTAGAAACTCGCCCGATTACAACCGTATGTGTATTTTTACCCTAGGCCATTCTTGTTAAGCGTTTGGAGCAGCAGAATTGCGAAAAATTTTTTGCCTTCTCAACCATTTCTTGGCTTCAAACTCCCATATCTCCCGAACGGATTGACCTAACCCTAAAATTCCTATTGCATCTGAAAGTAGAAACTCGCCCGATTACAGCGGTATGTGTATTTTTTCCCTAGGCCATTCTGGTTAAGCGTTTGGAGCAGCAGAATTGCGAAAAATTTTCTGCCTTCTCAACCATTTCTTGGCTTCAAACTCCCATATCTCGCGAACGGATTGACCTAACGCAAAAATTCCTATTGCATCTGAAAGTAGAAACTCGCCCGATTACAGCGTTATGTGTATTTTTCCCCTAGGCCATTCTGGTTAAGCGTTTGGAGCAGCAGAATTGCGAAAAATTTTTTGCCTTCTCAACTATTTCTTGGCTCAAACTCCCATATCTCGCGAACGGATTAACCTAACCCAAAAATTCCTATTGCATCTGAAAGTAGAAACCCGCCCGGTTACAACGGTATGTGTATTTTTTCCCTAGGCCATTCTGGTTAAGCGTTTGGAGCAGCAGAATTGCGAAAAATTTTTTGCCTTCTCAACTATTTCTTGGCTCAAACTCCCATATCTCGCGAACGGATTAACCTAACCCAAAAATTCCTATCGCATCTGAAAGTAGAAACCCGCCCGGTTACAACGGTATGTGTATTTTTTCCCTAGGCCATTCTGGTTAAGCGTTTGGAGCAGCAGAATTGCGAAAAATTTTTTCCTTCTCAACCATTTCTTGGCTTCAAACTCCCATATCTCGCGAACGGATTGACCTAACCCAAAAATTCCTGTTGTGTATGAAAGTAGAAACTCGCCCGATTACAGCGGTATGTGTAATTTTTCCTTAGCCAATTCTGGTTAAGCGTTTGGAGCAGCAGAATTGCGAAAAATTTGTTGTCTTCTCAACCATTTCTTAGCTTCAAACTCCCATATCTCGCGAACGGACTGACCTAACCCAAAAATTCCTATTGCATCTGAAAGTAGAAACTCGCCCGATTACAACGGTATGTGTATTTTTTCCGTAGGCCATTCTGGTTAAGCGTTTGGAGCAGCAGAATTGCGAAAAATTTTTTGCCTTCTCAACCATTTCTTGGCTTCAAACTCCCATATCTCGCGAACGGATTGACCTAACCCAAAAATTCCTATTGCATCTGAAAGTAGAAACTCGCCCGATTACAGCGGTATGTGTATTTTTTCCCTAGGCCATTCTGGTTAAGCGTTTGGAGCAGCAGAATTGCGAAAAATTTATTGCCTTCTCAACCATTTCTTGGCTTCAAACTCCCATATCTCGCGTACGGATTGACCTAACCCAAAAATTCCTATTGCATCTGAAAGTAGAAACTCGCCCGATTACAACCGTATGTGTATTTTTTCCCTAGGCCATTCTTGTTAAGCGTTTGGAGCAGCAGAATTGCGAAAAAATTTTTTGCCTTCTCAACCATTTCTTGGCTTCAAACTCCCATATCTCGCGAACGGATTGACCTAACCCTAAAATTCCTATTGCATCTGAAAGTAGAAACTCGCCCGATTACAGCGGTATGTGTATTTTTTCCCTAGGCCATTCTGGTTAAGCGTTCGGAGCAGCAGAATTGCGAAAAATTTTCTGCCTTCTCAACCATTTCTTGGCATCAAACTCCCATATCTCGCGAACGGATTGACCTAACGCAAAAATTCCTATTGCATCTGAAAGTAGAAACTCGCCCGATTACAGCGTTATGTGTATTTTTCCCCTAGGCCATTCTGGTTAAGCGTTTGGAGCAGCAGAATTGCGAAAAATTTTCTGCCTTCTCAACCGTTTCTTGGCTTCAAACTCCCATATCTCGCGAACGGATTGACTTAACGCAAAAATTCCTATTGCATCTGAAAGTAGAAACTCGCCCGATTACAGCGTTATGTGTATTTTTCCCCTAGGCCATTCTGGTTAAGCGTTTGGAGCAGCAGAATTGCGAAAAATTTTTTGCCTTCTCAACTATTTCTTGGCTCAAACTCCCATATCTCGCGAACGGATTAACCTAACCCAAGAATTCCTATTGCATCTGAAAGTAGAAACCCGCCCGATTACAACGGTATGTGTATTTTTTCCCTAGGCCATTCTGGTTAAGCGTTTGGAGCAGCAGAATTGCGAAAAATTTTCTGCCTTCTCAACCATTTCTTGGCTTCAAACTCCCATATCTCGCGAACGGATTGACCTAACGCAAAAATTCCTATTGCATCTGAAAGTAGAAACTCGCCCGATTACAGCGTTATGTGTATTTTTCCCCTAGGCCATTCTGGTTAAGCGTTTGGAGCAGCAGAATTGCGAAAAATTTTTTGCCTTCTCAACTATTTCTTGGCTCAAACTCCCATATCTCGCGAACAGATTCACCTAACCCAAAAATTCCTATTGCATCTGAAAGTAGAAACCCTACCGATTACAACGGTATGTGTATTTTTTCCCTAGGCCATTCTGGTTAAGCGTTTGGAGCAGCAGAATTGCGAAAAATTTTTTGCCTTCTCAAACATTTCTTGGCTTCAAACTCCCATATCTCGCGAACGGATTGACCTAACCCAAAAATTCCTGTTGCATCTGAAAGTAGAAACCCGCCCGATTACAACGGTATGTGTATTTTTTCCCTAGGCCATTCTGGTTAAGCGTTTGGAGCAGCAGAATTGCGAAAAATTTGTTGTCTTCTCAACCATTTCTTGGCTTCAAACTCCCATATCTCGCGAACGGATTGACCTAACCCAAAAATTCCTGTTGTGTATGAAAGTAGAAACTCGCCCGATTATAGCGGTATGTGTATTTTTTCCTTAGCCCATTCTGGTTAAGCGTTTGGAGCAGCAGAATTGCGAAAAATTTGTTGTCTTCTCAACCATTTCTTAGCTTCAAACTCCCATATCTCGCGAACGGATTGACCTAACCCAAAAATTCCTATTGCATCTGAAAGTAGAAACTCGCCCGATTACAGCGGTATGTGTATTTTTTCCCTAGGCCATTCTGGTTAAGCGTTTGGAGCAGCAGAATTGCGAAAAATTTATTGCCTTCTCCACCATTTCTTGGCTTCAAACTCCCATATCTCGCGAACGGATTGACCTAACCCAAAAATTCCTATTGCATCTGAAAGTAGAAACTCGCCCGATTACAACGGTATGTGTATTTTTTCCCTACGCCATTCTGGTTAAGCGTTTGGAGCAGCAGAAGTGCGTAAAATTTGTTGTCTTCTCAACCATATCTTGGCTTCAAACTCCCATATCTCGCGAACGGATTGACCTAACCCAAAAATTCCAATTGCATCTGAAAGTAGAAACTCGCCCGATTACAACGGTATGTGTATTTTTTCCCTAGGCTATTCTGGTTAAGCGTTTGGAGCAGCAGAATTGCGAAAAATTTTCTGCCTTCTCAACCATTTCTTGGCTTCAAACTCCCATATCTCGCGAACGGATTGACTTAACGCAAAAATTCCTATTGCATCTGAAAGCAGAAACTCGCCCGATTACAGCGTTATGTGTATTTTTCCCCTAGGCCATTCTGGTTAAGCGTTTGGAGCAGCAGAATTGCGAAAAATTTTTTGCCTTCTCAACTATTTCTTGGCTCAAACTCCCATATCTCGCGAACGGATTAACCTAACCCAAAAATTCCTATTGCATCTGAAAGTAGAAACTCGCCCGATTACAGCGTTATGTGTATTTTTCCCCTAGGACATTCTGGTTAAGCGTTTGGAGCAGCAGAATTGCGAAAAATTTTTTGCCTTCTCAACTATTTCTTGGCTCTAACTCCCATATCTCGCGAACGGATTAACCTAACCAAAAAATTCCTATTGCATCTGAAAGTAGAAACCCGCCCGATTACAACGGTATGTGTATTTTTTCCCTAGGCCATTCTGTTTAAGCGTTTGGAGCAGCAGAAGTGCGAAAAATTTTCTGCCTTCTCAACCATTTCTTGGCTTCAAACTCCCATATCTCGCGAACGGATTGACCTAACGCAAAATTTCCTATTGCATCTGAAAGTAGAAACTCGCCCGATTACAGCGTTATGTGTATTTTTCCCCTAGGCCATTCTGGTTAAGCGTTTGGAGCAGCAGAATTGCGAAAAATTTGTTGTCTTCTCAACCATTTCTTGGCTTCAAACTCCCATATCTCGCGAACGGATTGACCTAACCCAAAAATTCCTGTTGTGTATGAAAGTAGAAACTCGCCCGATTATAGCGGTATGTGTATTTTTTCCCTAGCCCATTCTGGTTAAGCGTTTGGAGCAGCCGAAGTGCGAAAAATTTGTTGTCTTCTCAACCATTTCTTAGCTTCAAACTCCCATATCTCGCGAACGGATTGACCTAACCCAAAAATTCCTATTGCATCTGAAAGTAGAAACTCGCCTCTATTACAGCGGTATGTGTATTTTTTCCCTAGGCTATTCTGGTTAAGCGTTTGGAGCAGCAGAATTGCGAAAAATTTTCTGCCTTCTCAACCATTTCTTGGCTTCAAACTCCCATATCTCGCGAACGGATTGACTTAACGCAAAAATTCCTATTGCATCTGAAAGTAGAAACTCGCCCGATTACAGCGTTATGTGTATTTTTCCCCTAGGCCATTCTGGTTAAGCGTTTGGAGCAGCAGAATTGCGAAAAATTTTTTGCCTTCTCAACTATTTCTTGGCTCAAACTCCCATATCTCGCGAACGGATTAACCTAACCCAAAAGTTCCTATTGCATCTGAAAGTAGAAACCCGCCCGATTACAACGGTATGTGTATTTTTTCCCTAGGCCATTCTGGTTAAGCGTTTGGAGCAGCAGAATTGCGAAAAATTTTCTGCCTTCTCAACCATTTCTTGGCTTCAAACTCCCATATCTCGCGAACGGATTGACCTAACGCAAAATTTCCTATTGCATCTGAAAGTAGAAACTCGCCCGATTACAGCGTTATGTGTATTTTTCCCCTAGGCCATTCTGGTTATGCGTTTGGAGCAGCAGAATTGCGAAAAATTTGTTGTCTTCTCAACCATTTCTTGGCTTCAAACTCCCATATCTCGCGAACGGATTGACCTAACCCAAAAATTCCTGTTGTGTATGAAAGTAGAAACTCGCCCGATTATAGCGGTATGTGAATTTTTTCCTTAGCCCATTCTGGTTAAGCGTTTGGAGCAGCAGAATTGCGAAAAATTTGTTGTCTTCTCAACCATTTCTTAGCTTCAAACTCCCATATCTCGCGAACGGATTGACCTAACCCAAAAATTTCTATTGCATCTGAAAGTAGAAACTCGCCCGATTACAACGGTATGTGTATTTTTTCCCTAGGCCATTCTGGTTAAGCGTTTGGAGCAGCAGAATTGCGAAAAATTTGTTGTCTTCTCAACCATTTCTTGGCTTCAAACTCCCATATCTCGCGAACGGATTGACCTAACCCAAAAATTCCTGTTGTGTATGAAAGTAGAAACTCGCCCGATTATAGCGGTATGTGAATTTTTTCCTTAGCCCATTCTGGTTAAGCGTTTGGAGCAGCAGAATTGCGAAAAATTTGTTGTCTTCTCAACCATTTCTTAGCTTCAAACTCCCATATCTCGCGAACGGATTGACCTAACCCAAAAATTTCTATTGCATCTGAAAGTAGAAACTCGCCCGATTACAACGGTATGTGTATTTTTTCCCTAGGCCATTCTGGTTAAGCGTTTGGAGCAGCAGAATTGCGAAAAATTTTTTGCCTTCTCAACCATTTCTTGGCTTCAAACTCCCATATCTCGCGAACGGATTGACCTAACCCAAAAATTCCTATTGCATCTGAAAGTAGAAACTCGCCCGATTACAGCGGTATGTGTATTTTTTCCCTAGGCCATTCTGGTTAAGCGTTTGGAGCAGCAGAATTGCGAAAAATTTATTGCCTTCTCAACCATTTCTTGGCTTCAAACTCCCATATCTCGCGAACGGATTGACCTAACCCAAAAATTCCTATTGCATCTGAAAGTAGAAACTCGCCCGATTACAACCGTATGTGTATTTTTACCCTAGGCCATTCTTGTTAAGCGTTTGGAGCAGCAGAATTGCGAAAAATTTTTTGCCTTCTCAACCATTTCTTGGCTTCAAACTCCCATATCTCCCGAACGGATTGACCTAACCCTAAAATTCCTATTGCATCTGAAAGTAGAAACTCGCCCGATTACAGCGGTATGTGTATTTTTTCCCTAGGCCATTCTGGTTAAGCGTTTGGAGCAGCAGAATTGCGAAAAATTTTCTGCCTTCTCAACCATTTCTTGGCTTCAAACTCCCATATCTCGCGAACGGATTGACCTAACGCAAAAATTCCTATTGCATCTGAAAGTAGAAACTCGCCCGATTACAGCGTTATGTGTATTTTTCCCCTAGGCCATTCTGGTTAAGCGTTTGGAGCAGCAGAATTGCGAAAAATTTGTTGTCTTCTCAACCATTTCTTGGCTTCAAACTCCCATATCTCGCCAACGGATTGACCTAACCCAAAAATTCCTGTTGTGTATGAAAGTAGAAACTCGCCCGATTATAGCGGTATGTGAATTTTTTCCTTAGCCCATTCTGGTTAAGCGTTTGGAGCAGCAGAATTGCGAAAAATTTGTTGTCTTCTCAACCATTTCTTAGCTTCAAACTCCCATATCTCGCGAACGGATTGACCTAACCCAAAAATTTCTATTGCATCTGAAAGTAGAAACTCGCCCGATTACAACGGTATGTGTATTTTTTCCCTAGGCCATTCTGGTTAAGCGTTTGGAGCAGCAGAATTGCGAAAAATTTTTTGCCTTCTCAACCATTTCTTGGCTTCAAACTCCCATATCTCGCGAACGGATTGACCTAACCCAAAAATTCCTATTGCATCTGAAAGTAGAAACTCGCCTCGATTACAGCGGTATGTGTATTTTTTCCCTAGGCTATTCTGGTTAAGCGTTTGGAGCAGCAGAATTGCGAAAAATTTTCTGCCTTCTCAACCATTTCTTGGCTTCAAACTCCCATATCTCGCGAACGGATTGACTTAACGCAAAAATTCCTATTGCATCTGAAAGTAGAAACTCGCCCGATTACAGCGTTATGTGTATTTTTCCCCTAGGCCATTCTGGTTAAGCGTTTGGAGCAGCAGAATTGCGAAAAATTTTTTGCCGTCTCAACTATTTCTTGGCTCAAACTCCCATATCTCGCGAACGGATTAACCTAACCCAAAAATTCCTATTGCATCTGAAAGTAGAAACCCGCCCGATTACAACGGTATGTGTATTTTTTCCCTAGGCCATTCTGGTTAAGCGTTTGGAGCAGCAGAATTGCGAAAAATTTTCTGCCTTCTCAACCATTTCTTGGCTTCAAACTCCCATATCTCGCGAACGGATTGACCTAACGCAAAATTTCCTATTGCATCTGAAAGTAGAAACTCGCCCGATTACAGCGTTATGTGTATTTTTCCCCTAGGCCATTCTGGTTAAGCGTTTGGAGCAGCAGAATTGCGAAAAATTTGTTGTCTTCTCAACCATTTCTTGGCTTCAAACTCCCATATCTCGCGAACGGATTGACCTAACCCAAAAATTCCTGTTGTGTATGAAAGTAGAAACTCGCCCGATTATAGCGGTATGTGAATTTTTTCCTTAGCCCATTCTGGTTAAGCGTTTGGAGCAGCAGAATTGCGAAAAATTTGTTGTCTTCTCAACCATTTCTTAGCTTCAAACTCCCATATCTCGCGAACGGATTGACCTAACCCAAAAATTTCTATTGCATCTGAAAGTAGAAACTCGCCCGATTACAACGGTATGTGTATTTTTTCCCTAGGCCATTCTGGCTAAGCGTTTGGAGCAGCAGAATTGCGAAAAATTTTTTGCCTTCTCAACCATTTCTTGGCTTCAAACTCCCATATCTCGCGAACGGATTGACCTAACCCAAAAATTCCTATTGCATCTGAAAGTAGAAACTCGCCCGATTACAGCGGTATGTGTATTTTTTCCCTAGGCCATTCTGGTTAAGCGTTTGGAGCAGCAGAATTGCGAATAATTTATTGCCTTCTCAACCATTTCTTGGCTTCAAACTCCCATATCTCGCGAACGGATTGACCTAACCCAAAAATTCCTATTGCATCTGAAAGTAGAAACTCGCCCGATTACAACCGTATGTGTATTTTTACCCTAGGCCATTCTTGTTAAGCGTTTGGAGCAGCAGAATTGCGAAAAATTTTTTGCCTTCTCAACCATTTCTTGGCTTCAAACTCCCATATCTCCCGAACGGATTGACCTAACCCTAAAATTCCTATTGCATCTGAAAGTAGAAACTCGCCCGATTACAGCGGTATGTGTATTTTTTCCCTAGGCCATTCTGGTTAAGCGTTTGGAGCAGCAGAATTGCGAAAAATTTTCTGCCTTCTCAACCATTTCTTGGCTTCAAACTCCCATATCTCGCGAACGGATTGACCTAACGCAAAAATTCCTATTGCATCTGAAAGTAGAAACTCGCCCGATTACAGCGTTATGTGTATTTTTCCCCTAGGCCATTCTGGTTAAGCGTTTGGAGCAGCAGAATTGCGAAAAATTTTTTGCCTTCTCAACTATTTCTTGGCTCAAACTCCCATATCTCGCGAACGGATTAACCAAACCCAAAAATTCCTATTGCATCTGAAAGTAGAAACCCGCCCGGTTACAACGGTATGTGTATTTTTTCCCTAGGCCATTCTGGTTAAGCGTTTGGAGCAGCAGAATTGCGAAAAATTTTCTGCCTTCTCAACCATTTCTTGGCTTCAAACTCCCATATCTCGCGAACGGATTGACCTAACGCAAAATTTCCTATTGCATCTGAAAGTAGAAACTCGCCCGATTACAGCGTTATGTGTATTTTTCCCCTAGGCCATTCTGGTTAAGCGTTTGGAGCAGCTGAATTGCGAAAAATTTGTTGTCTTCTCAACCATTTCTTGGCTTCAAACTCCCATATCTCGCGAACGGATTGACCTAACCCAAAAATTCCTGTTGTGTATGAAAGTAGAAACTCGCCCGATTATAGCGGTATGTGAATTTTTTCCTTAGCCCATTCTGGTTAAGCGTTTGGAGCAGCAGAATTGCGAAAAATTTGTTGTCTTCTCAACCATTTCTTAGCTTCAAACTCCCATATCTCGCGAACGGATTGACCTAACCCAAAAATTTCTATTGCATCTGAAAGTAGAAACTCGCCCGATTACAACGGTATGTGTATTTTTTCCCTAGGCCATTCTGGCTAAGCGTTTGGAGCAGCAGAATTGCGAAAAATTTTTTGCCTTCTCAACCATTTCTTGGCTTCAAACTCCCATATCTCGCGAACGGATTGACCTAACCCAAAAATTCCTATTGCATCTGAAAGTAGAAACTCGCCCGATTACAGCGGTATGTGTATTTTTTCCCTAGGCCATTCTGGTTAAGCGTTTGGAGCAGCAGAATTGCGAATAATTTATTGCCTTCTCAACCATTTCTTGGCTTCAAACTCCCATATCTCGCGAACGGATTGACCTAACCCAAAAATTCCTATTGCATCTGAAAGTAGAAACTCGCCCGATTACAACCGTATGTGTATTTTTACCCTAGGCCATTCTTGTTAAGCGTTTGGAGCAGCAGAATTGCGAAAAATTTTTTGCCTTCTCAACCATTTCTTGGCTTCAAACTCCCATATCTCCCGAACGGATTGACCTAACCCTAAAATTCCTATTGCATCTGAAAGTAGAAACTCGCCCGATTACAGCGGTATGTGTATTTTTTCCCTAGGCCATTCTGGTTAAGCGTTTGGAGCAGCAGAATTGCGAAAAATTTTCTGCCTTCTCAACCATTTCTTGGCTTCAAACTCCCATATCTCGCGAACGGATTGACCTATCGCAAAAATTCCTGTTGCATCTGAAAGTAGAAACTCGCCCGATTACAGCGTTATGTGTATTTTTCCCCTAGGCCATTCTGGTTAAGCGTTTGGAGCAGCAGAATTGCGAAAAATTTTTTGCCTTCTCAACTATTTCTTGGCTCAAACTCCCATATCTCGCGAACGGATTAACCAAACCCAAAAATTCCTATTGCATCTGAAAGTAGAAACCCGCCCGGTTACAACGGTATGTGTATTTTTTCCCTAGGCCATTCTGGTTAAGCGTTTGGAGCAGCAGAATTGCGAAAAATTTTTTGCCTTCTCAACCATTTCTTGGCTTCAAACTCCCATATCTCGCGAACGGATTGACCTAACCCAAAAATTCCTATTGCATCTGAAAGTAGAAACTCGCCCGATTACAACGGTATGTGTATTTTTTCCCTAGGCCATTCTGGTTAAGCGTTTGGAGCAGCAGAATTGCGAAAAATTTTTTGCCTTCTCAAACATTTCTTGGATTCAAACTCCCATATCTCGCGAACGGATTGACCTAACCCAAAAATTCCTGTTGTGTATGAAAAGTAGAAACTCGCCCAATTACAGCGGTATGTGTAATTTTTCCTTAGCCAATTCTGGTTAAGCGTTTGGAGCAGAAGAATTGCGAAAAATTTGTTGTCTTCTCAACCATTTCTTAGCTCCAAACTCCCATATCTCGCGAACGGATTGACCTAACCCAAAAATTCCTATTGCATCTGAAAGTAGAAACTCGCCCGATTACAACGGTATGTGTATTTTTTCCCTAGGCCATTCTGGTTAAGCGTTTGGAGCAGCAGAATTGCGAAAAATTTTTTGCCTTCTCAACCATTTCTTGGCTTCAAACTCCCATATCTCGCGAACGGATTGACCTAACCCAAAAATTCCTATTGCATCTGAAAGTAGAAACACGCCCGATTACAGCGGTATGTGTATTTTTTCCCTAGACCATTCTGGTTAAGCGTTTGGAGCAGCAGAATTGCGAAAAATTTATTGCCTTCTCAACCATTTCTTGGCTTCAAACTCCCATATCTCGCGAACGGATTGACCTAACCCAAAAATTCCTATTGCATCTGAAAGTAGAAACTCGCCCGATTACAACCGTATGTGTATTTTTTCCCTAGGCCATTCTTGTTAAGCGTTTGGAGCAGCAGAATTGCGAAAAATTTTTTGCCTTCTCAACCATTTCTTGGCTTCAAACTCCCATATCTCGCGAACGGATTGACCTAACCCTAAAATTCCTATTGCATCTGAAAGTAGAAACTCGCCCGATTACAGCGGTATGTGTATTTTTTCCCTAGGCCATTCTGGTTAAGCGTTTGGAGCAGCAGAATTGCGAAAAATTTTCTGCCTTCTCAACCATTTCTTGGCATCAAACTCCCATATCTCGCGAACGGATTGACCTAACGCAAAAATTCCTATTGCATCTGAAAGTAGAAACTCGCCCGATTACAGCGTTATGTGTATTTTTCCCCTAGGCCATTCTGGTTATGCGTTTGGAGCAGCAGAATTGCGAAAAATTTTTTGCCTTCTCAAACATTTCTTGGCTTCAAACTCCCATATCTCGCGAACGGATTGACCTAACCCAAAAATTCCTGTTGCATCTGAAAGTAGAAACCCGCCCGATTACAACAGTATGTGTATTTTTTCCCTAGGCCATTCTGGTTAAGCGTTTGGAGCAGCAGAATTGCGAAAAATTTGTTGTCTTCTCAACCATTTCTTGGCTTCAAACTCCCATATCTCGCGAACGGATTGACCTAACCCAAAAATTCCTGTTGTGTATGAAAGTAGAAACTCGCCCGATTATAGCGGTATGTGTATTTTTTCCTTAGCCCATTCTGGTTAAGCGTTTGGAGCAGCAGAATTGCGAAGAATTTGTTGTCTTCTCAACCATTTCTTAGCTTCAAACTCCCATATCTCGCGAACGGATTGACCTAACCCAAAAATTCCTATTGCATCTGAAAGTAGAAACTCGCCCGATTACAGTGGTATGTGTATTTTTTCCCTAGGCCATTCTGGTTAAGCGTTTGGAGCAGCAGAATTGCGAAAAATTTATTGCCTTCTCAACCATTTCTTGGCTTCAAACTCCCATATCTCGCGAACGGATTGACCTAACCCAAAAATTCCTATTGCATCTGAAAGTAGAAACTCGCCCGATTACAACGGTATGTGTATTTTTTCCCTACGCCATTCTGGTTAAGCGTTTGGAGCAGCAGAAGTGCGTAAAATTTGTTGTCTTCTCAACCATATCTTGGCTTCAAACTCCCATATCTCGCGAACGGATTGACCTAACCCAAAAATTCCAATTGCATCTGAAAGTAGAAACTCGCCCGATTACAACGGTATGTGTATTTTTTCCCTAGCCCATTCTGGTTAAGCGTTTGGAGCAGCCGAAGTGCGAAAAATTTGTTGTCTTCTCAACCATTTCTTAGCTTCAAACTCCCATATCTCGCGAACGGATTGACCTAACCCAAAAATTCCTATTGCATCTGAAAGTAGAAACTCGCCTCGATTACAGCGGTATGTGTATTTTTTCCCTAGGCTATTCTGGTTAAGCGTTTGGAGCAGCAGAATTGCGAAAAATTTTCTGCCTTCTCAACCATTTCTTGGCTTCAAACTCCCATATCTCGCGAACGGATTGACTTAACGCAAAAATTCCTATTGCATCTGAAAGTAGAAACTCGCCCGATTACAGCGTTATGTGTATTTTTCCCCTAGGCCATTCTGGTTAAGCGTTTGGAGCAGCAGAATTGCGAAAAATTTTTTGCCTTCTCAACTATTTCTTGGCTCAAACTCCCATATCTCGCGAACGGATTAACCTAACCCAAAAATTCCTATTGCATCTGAAAGTAGAAACTCGCCCGATTACAGCGTTATGTGTATTTTTCCCCTAGGACATTCTGGTTAAGCGTTTGGAGCAGCAGAATTGCGAAAAATTTTTTGCCTTCTCAACTATTTCTTGGCTCTAACTCCCATATCTCGCGAACGGATTAACCTAACCAAAAAATTCCTATTGCATCTGAAAGTAGAAACCCGCCCCATTACAACGGTATGTGTATTTTTTCCCTAGGCCATTCTGGTTAAGCGTTTGGAGCAGCAGAATTGCGAAAAATTTTCTGCCTTCTCAACCATTCCTTGGCTTCAAACTCCCATATCTCGCGAACGGATTGACCTAACGCAAAATTTCCTATTGCATCTGAAAGTAGAAACTCGCCCGATTACAGCGTTATGTGTATTTTTCCCCTAGGCCATTCTGGTTAAGCGTTTGGAGCAGCAGAATTGCGAAAAATTTGTTGTCTTCTCAACCATTTCTTGGCTTCAAACTCCCATATCTCGCGAACGGATTGACCTAACCCAAAAATTCCTGTTGTGTATGAAAGTAGAAACTCGCCCGATTATAGCGGTATGTGTATTTTTTCCCTAGCCCATTCTGGTTAAGCGTTTGGAGCAGCAGAATTGCGAAAAATTTGTTGTCTTCTCAACCATTTCTTAGCTTCAAACTCCCATATCTCGCGAACGGATTGACCTAACCCAAAAATTCCTATTGCATCTGAAAGTAGAAACTCGCCTCGATTACAGCGGTATGTGTATTTTTTCCCTAGGCTATTCTGGTTAAGCGTTTGGAGCAGCAGAATTGCGAAAAATTTTCTGCCTTCTCAACCATTTCTTGGCTTCAAACTCCCATATCTCGCGAACGGATTGACTTAACGCAAAAATTCCTATTGCATCTGAAAGTAGAAACTCGCCCGATTACAGCGTTATGTGTATTTTTCCCCTAGGCCATTCTGGTTAAGCGTTTGGAGCAGCAGAATTGCGAAAAATTTTTTGCCTTCTCAACTATTTCTTGGCTCA